>NC_086293.1:10472083-10776336 GCF_963924245.1 Chroicocephalus ridibundus | reverse complement strand
TGTAGCTAGTGACTTCCTAGCAGGTCATCTCTGGAGTTACTTGTTCCAGAGTAAATTCAGAAAGGGCTTTCCTCCTCTGGAGTAACGCAACAGGGACTGCAGTATTGTGTTGAAAATTGTCGAAAAGGTAAAGCAGTGCTTCGTGGCAGTATCTTGTGCAGGCACAAGACAGTGGGACTAATGATTTTAGTTCTCGTTTTAGGTCAACTCTGTGAATTGCAATACGAGCTGGAAGATAGTCCTCTTCATGAAATGGAGTGATAACAAAGATGATATTCTCAAAGGGGTAAGACTCAAAACTCTACTTGCTTGTCTGTTGTTCAGTGATGGGTAATGCCCATATTGATTGTGTTGTCTGGACTTTGACAGGGGGACGTGGTGAGACTGTTTCACGCAGAGCAGGAGAAGTTTCTCACTTGCGATGAGCACAGGAAGAAGCAGCATGTCTTCCTGAGGACGACGGGGAGACAGTCGGCCACATCTGCAACCAGTTCAAAAGCCCTGTGGGAAGTAGAGGTAAGAATTGTAACCCAGGCTGGGGGTGGCTTTGTAGTAACAATTACTGTTTCTGTTTAAAAACAGTGTACCTGGATTTCTTTTTATAGGTAAAAGTCTTCCTGGTATTAGAAGTTTAAGATTAAAGTTCCTTTACTTACTGTGCTTTCTGTGCAAAATCAAAGAGGAGTTCTGATCTCTAATGGTGCAGCACATAGCTCTCAAATTCAGGTTCTTGACAATTCAGAAAAAGGGGACAGGAAGCATCTCTGAAGTCATTTTCTTACCCATCACTAAAGTTTAACACCAGCGAATAATTTCAACTCTCCTGCTGAGTGTACCCAACGCTGTATTTTTGGTGTGGAGTAAGTGATTATGCACATCCTCATTTGATAGGAGACTGCAGCCCTTTGCTACGCTCTGTGCATTGTTTGTCTGGACCATTTTTTTCTTTACTTGGCTTTTAAGTAGTGTGACTAACACGTTGGCCATTGCTGCCTTCTTAAAATATCCTCACTTTATCAATTAGAGTAGTTTTATGATTTTAAGTGTTTGCCATGTGAACTGCCTTTGAGAATCATAAAATTAATTGTGTTCTTCCATATTCTCTTTCTAGAAGTATCTGCTTTGACATACATTAAAAGCCTACCCAGAATTATCATTAGATGTTACAACACATCAGTCATGTCTGTCGTAACCGTCCTTGTGTATGCAGTTAGTGTTGGTAAATGCGAGGCAGAGGTAAGCTAGGCCTTCCCCGAAAGGCACAGCTCGGCTGCGCTGAGTTTTCCCTGAGGAAGAGGGTGTACCCTCAGAGAAGCTGATATGGAGTAACACATTATCTGATGTTGGAGGCTCTGCTAGCCACAGGAGAAGCTGGAGAGTAGTCCTTAAATTCCTTTGTACAACACCATTATGTTTGAAACATTTCCAAGTGTCTTCCCTCACACACTTTCAGAAGGCCAAAAATCAGTTATACCAGAAAGGTAAAGGATTTGTTGCATTTCATTAGGAAGTTTGTTTTAAGACCTAGCAGCACATGCACATCTAGGGCACCTTCTCTGCCAACTTGCACCATAATCTTCCTGCCGTGACTCACCAGACTCCAGTGGAGTACCAGCCACGGTCCGTGCCTTTGCAAACAGATATTGTCACTTTTTCCTAAATTGTTGAGATGAACTAATTGTAGTCTGCTCAAAGTATCTACTGGACTGTGTGTTGTTCACATACGAAAGGTTGTTTCCTCTTTTCTGAAGCTCCTCATTCTGTTTCCTCTTATCTGTACGTGAGATACAGTAAATGCTGTGTTTGAAAGGGAGGTCACTGACACACGGTGTAAACGTAGTTTCCCTTTCCTTGCAGGTGGTGCAGCATGATCCTTGTCGTGGTGGTGCGGGGTACTGGAATAGCCTTTTCAGGTTCAAACACCTCGCTACTGGACACTACCTAGCAGCAGAGGTAGGTGTTGGGACTTGCTTAGGAACTCTTCCTTTCCTTCCATGGTATTTTCTTCCTGTTACACCTTCTGAAATTCTCTCATTTTCTGCCCTAAAAATATACCCAGGGGAGGGGAAGGAGAGTGGTGTTTGGGTCCTCACTATTGATACAAAAGTAGGTGGCTAAACATAGAGAACAAGAGACTTGAAAGAATACCATGGTACAGGGGTAGCCTTGAGCTTTTTTCACTTTTTGTATGAATTCTAAAGGCTGTAACTCTTCCGCAAAGAATAGGCACTAAATAGTATCCTGTCATGTGGGCAGTAGAATCAAGATGAATTTATTAATAGATGATTAAATTGTAAATGGCTGAGAGCCTTTGGGGAAAATGAATTCAACTATCGTTAGTTTCTCTTGAATCAGTGATTTCTGAGCGGAATTGTAGAACTGAGTGTAAAATGAAAATGCAGTTAGACTTCAGACCCGTCTTGTGAGAACTGCAGATGAAGCTTAGCTGTCCAAGCAGAAAATAAATAAATCTTTTTCTCTCTCCGTAATGGGCATCTTTCCCTCCTTGAAATAAGATTTCAAGACATTTTATTTAAAAATAAGAATTAAAAAAGAAGTCTAAGGGTTATAATTTTGTGAGTTCTGCTACTTAACACTTGTAAATGTTTATTAAAACTACTACTGTTTAATTTAAAGCATGACTATATCAACATGCCAATACACAAACCTTTGTAAGTGAAAGCTGTCCTGGGTGTAAGAGTGCGTAGCAGGGCAGAAGAGCTGTCTCAGACCATCCTGTTGTCCTGAGAGCTTCAGTGGAAAAAGTCCAGATTAAATATCCCATTTTATATTCTTCTAATATTTTATATTCTTCTAATAAGCAGATTGAAAAAACAGCAGCATTTTGTCACATGCACACTTGCAAATCCCTTTCAGTAGTGATCCAGTATAGAGCTTTTCCAGTAAATCTTGGGTTTGCTAATCAGCCAAAACAAAAACATGGTCTTACATCATGCAAAAATGTACCAGCGGAGATTGCTCACCTGATCCATTGTTAGAATAGTGTTTGTTCTAAAAGATTTCTGCCAAGCCAGTAATTTCTAGTTGGAAATTCCACTTGGGATTTTTAAAAAGACCCTGAAACTTGGTAACTCGCTACTCCTCTTGCTCCTTTAGTGATTATCCTGAACAAGATAAATCTCTCTGCGTACTTGCTGATTACTTAACTGTTTAACTGATGGGCAGAGAGATGCCTGATGAGAAGTGCATGGGTTTGCCCAGTGTATTTGCTCTGCATGCCTGGTAGTGCTGTACCAGTAGAGTGCATCTTTAAGAAAATAAGTTTAGACCGCGCTGAGGTTGTTTCCCACTTCCAGCTCTGTTAGAGTTTTGACGTGCCTGTGATTCTGTTTCATCAGGTAAACCCTGACTATGAGGAAGATGACCTGGAGTGTCAATCCTCAGTAAGTATAGGCAAGAGTATGATCTTGCCCCTAATTGAGGAGGGCTTGACACAGGCCCAGGTATTTACCTGGCCAGTGCATAGATGGTCCAGGCTTTGTTGCTAGTGAAGAACCTAAAGAACTGAGAATGATCTGGAGGCTCTGAAGGCCTGTCCAGAGACGTGGAGATTGAAAACTGGATTAGGCTTTAGTGAAGAGCAGTGCACATGGAACCGAGTTTATGTGTTACTTGGACCCCCTCGCCTCCCCACTTTGTAGCATCTCTCTTTCTGTCTTCCTCTTTCTTAAACCTTTGTCTCCTTGAAGCACTCTCTGGAATAGGTCCGAAAAGCAAGTTGCTCAAGGTGACACTGGGTGACATGTGCCCCTGCCGGGATGTTCATGTGGTGCTGTGCCAGTCAGTCTCCGACCTCCTTGTTTAAGAAACGAATTCCCTCTCTCGTTTTAGCTTGTCACAGGAAAGCCAGGATAAAGGGTCTAGAGAGCAAGAATGGCAGGGTGAGAATGATTTCAGTGCCATTCTTCTGATTTTCCTGTGAAAGCAAGTCTGTGTTGTTTTCGGTAAATGTTGTTGTGTCAAAGATTGAGTGTGCTGATGCTTTGTATTAATAGAAGCTTCTCTTCGGTGTCAAAGGCAAACAGCATTTTCAGCAGCTGAAAACAGATAAAACTGGAACAGCACTTTCCATTGTGGATTACGTATTTTTTTTTTTAAGCTGGATTTGATTGTAGGCTTATGCAGCTTTCTTGGTCATTTACCCTGTGTTATGGAAGACTTGCTCCATCTGGATATGAAAAAGAACTACTCCTCCGATTTTTAAAGGGAGATGAATGCACTGTGATGCTTTGAAATCCTGTGAGGTGGAGCTTTCCTCCTAAAAGGATTTGTCATTATAGCCTGTCCATTAAAAGACTAACCCTTGCCCCCAGATATTGAGCTGTTATTCTGATTAGTTCTTGGTGGTATTTGGCAGCAAACACTGATCTTCTGACAGCTTGATTTCAGTAAATGTACTGCAAAGATGAAAAAATGGACACCTACCCCCCACCCCCAAAACTACTGGGGGACAGGGACATCCACCATTGAACTATTTTGTTGGCCTAACTTTTTGACAGTTAATCAGTGTCAAGGTCTTTTATGCAGACATCCATCCTACTGGTGTTTTGCTAATGCCCCTTGATAAGCGCAGTAATAGCGATAACACACTGGCTTCAGAGTTGAGGATTTTTTTCCCTGCTGTCTCCTTACCACTAGGTGGCAAAAATAGACCATAAAGAATAGGATCGGGAGCACATAATTCATTTCTGACACAAAATTACTGCATCATTTAATATTCACTAGTGACAGGATGGTGTAGGCTGCTTTATGCGACTTTATCTAAACTCCAACTTTATCCAAATGTGAGCTGTCTGCAAGACGGCGGGTTTCTTTGCACAGCTCTGTGTTTTAATGTTGTGAGCTGCAAGAGAATGGGGTTTAAATGGGCATGGCTGAGATGCCAGCTTGTACCCTTGGAACATAGAGGGGACTGCTTTTGACAATGTTGAGGTTGAAGTTTTAGTTCTCCCTAAATTGCCCCTTATCCTACTGCCTGATTTACTGCTCATTTTCAGCTTTGTCACAGCTTCAATAACTGACCAGTTGTCTCCCGAAGCACAAATTGCAAATACAGAGCAGCTGCCTTACTGTGGAGATGGAGACAGCTGAAATTTGGAGAATTCACTCCAAGTGAGTGAATTTCTCGTGGTGTAAAGCCTCCAGATGGACGCTATTTGGTGTATAGTTGCTTCTTCTCTTGAAGGCACACTCCCAATGTGTGTTTCTGTTCCATACAGCTAACTGTCTGTTCCCATGTGCGAAATCAGACTTTAAATGTCACTACTTTGCAGCCAAGTTCATTGACTGCAAATGTGCTAACTACAGAGTATCCTGAGGCGCAGGCAGCATTGGATAACTTTTCCGTATGTTTAAGGATTGCAAGGCCTTACACCAGGACTTTGAAAGACAGGTACTTGAGTGCTGACTGTGTTGGGTGCCTGCCTTCCGCTGGTGCCAAGATCACGGAGAAGCTGATAAATTGGTTGCTTGATCACTTTGAAAATTACATCTAGGATTTATACGTGGACAGCTGGCTCCTGTGTTGTGTCAGACAGTGAGCAACTTTTTTATTGACTCATGATAACTGGTAGCTCCCTAGGAATGCTCTTAGAGAAAGTTGTCGTTCCTTTTTCCCCATTTATCTTTATTTTTTCCTGCCCTTTTGTGCTTTCATCTGAAAATCCAACATTTTAGTCAGGTGATGTTAGTATCTTTACTTTGTTAAAGGAGGCTGGTAATTCACTAGCACCTTGGGAATAAAGATATTTCTGATGCCGTGTCCTTCGTAGCATATCATTGTGTTCGAGTGCATCATAAGCTGTAGCGTGAACAGCAAGACGGCTGACTTCTTGATTAGATTTTGTTTCATTTGTGGTAGATGAGAGTCCTGTTTTTGCTGCTGAAGTTGATTATTTCCCAGCAAGATGGTTGGTACATGGTGTTGCTGATTTTTATATTTGCAGCTCTCATAATTACTTTGTTAGAGTGATGATTGCAGTATGTCAAATACTTTTCAAAAGCCAGTAGTGTCAGGGGTGGGGATCGTAACAGATGTGGGTCATCTGAAACCAGTCAGAGTTCCCAGTGTGCTGTGGGGTGAATGGCCGGGGGATTTTGAGCCTCTTCTGGCACTGTCTGCAAGACATAACCTCTGTGGTTTAGGATGTATTGTGTTTGTGATCCAGGAATGCTCAAAGTGATTAACACCAGGGAAAGCGAGGCAGTGGTTGGCAAGAGCAGCTGCGTGTCAGTTTTACTGGTGTCCTAAAGCCCAGCTGTCGTAACCGGTGTGTGGAGTGGTTCAGAGTTATGTCTGTGAATGGCAGGAGACATCTGTTTAATGCTAGGCAGGTGGGTCTGGAGGGCTTGCTCTGACCGTGTGTGATGGGGCTTCTTCCACAGCTGGACCCTGAGCAGGACGCCTCCAGACGAGGCTTGCGCGGCGCTCAGGAGAAGATGGCGTACTCTCTGGTCTCTGTGCCTGAAGGGAACGATATCTCCTCCATATTTGAGTTGGACCCTACCACCTTGCGAGGAGGAGACAGCCTTGTCCCCAGGTATGGTTAAGTGTTAGAACTGACTATTTGCTTTGGAGTGTGACATCTGGTGATTTTTTTTGGTTTGTTTTTTTATAAGGTAAAGCTGTCTCCCACTTTTTTCCCCCCCTCTGGAATTAAGGTTCTTCCTCAAATTAATACAGAAATACTTGGCAAAGGCCTGGAGCTTCACTTTACAATTGAGTTATAAGCACTAGAGCCCCTTCTACAGATGGAAAAGTTGAGGTTAGGTGACTTCCTTGCCAGTGAACAAACAGGAACTAAAAGCCTTGGGTGTCCTATCATGCCATTCGCATGACTTGTCTGTATGGTGTTAACTAGGACGTAACATCGAGTATTTAACGCTTCATTTTCTGTTGTTTACAGGATCTTAACTATTCGTGTGGCACCTCTTGGTACTTATAAAATGCTGTACCTTTGAGAGATGCACGGTCTGAATGCAAGCTCTTTGCTGTCAGTTCCCACTGAGAAAGCATGGCATATTTATTCAACCCACTTTATCTAAGCAACTCCCTAAATCATCAGACGCTCTTAAGTTAGCAGAAGCTAATGTGGCCACCAAATGCAGCAGTCCTGGCTGCCTCTTCTCTCCTTTGGGCTGCCGTGGTTGTGTGGAGACAGGAGGCTGTACTGCAGCTGAGAGTCTTTCTTGTCCTGGCCTAAGGTGCTTGTCTGACAGTGGCTTGACATCTTTTATCAAAGAGCTGGTACATGCAAAGCAGCGTCATTCCCAGAAGTACCCAAGAAAACTGAGCCTGGGAACTGCTGTCCCCACAGGGAAGAAAGACTGGACTTTTGCTAGAGAACACTGTTGTGTGCTGGCCTCGCGTTCTGTATCCTAATGGACCTTTGATGCTCATACAGTGTTGACCCTTTTTATAGCTAGTCTAAAAATTTTCAGTTCAGAAAATATAAAATAGATAGGGAGTTACGGTCTGAAAATACAAAGGTAAGGGAAGAAGCTGACAGCTCAGATACACTACAGCATGTGGAAAAGCGAGGATTTGAAGAGGCTTAATTTGTTACTGTGCATGTCGTGGTTTGGGCTGGCTGGGTTACAGCAACAAAATATAGACATAGTTCTGTTTTACAGCAGAACCTACTTCATTATATAAGAAGACTTCTTAAGGTGAATTTATAGAATGAAATAAGGAATGAAAAGCCTTTTTCCTGTTATGGTATGCAGCATGGATAAAGATGACACTTTTTTTCCCCACTTATTCCTGCCAATATCTTGCAATTTGAACAATGTGAAGATTTCCCGTCTGGGAAGTGACTCACGCTTCGAAACTTTTGACTTTCAGGAACTCTTATGTCAGACTTAGACACCTTTGCACTAACACCTGGGTCCATAGTACCAATATTCCTATTGATAAAGAAGAAGAGAAACCTGTGATGCTTAAAGTAAGTTCTGTTACTTTATATAAGCACATCCATTGATTCCTGTACTTTCACAAAAGTGCTGTTGGTAGAAGTTCCAGTCCCTCGAGGCTGCTGGGTTTGTCAAGCAGCAAGCAGCTTCACAGCAATGAACAGTGCCTGTGCAAAATATTTTATCTAAAAGATTAGGTTTACATAGGAGTTTACTAGTTACGCTGTTCAGTTTCTGCTGTACGACAGTCATCACAAGGAGAATTCTTTCCACTGTTTACGGCAACATTTTGCAATCTCTCCTGATGTTTCTCTGAATTCAGGAACACCTTTGAGCTTGCACGGAGTGGTACTGTTCGCAGAGTTTGAGTTCATCAGAGCGTGGCTTTTCTTCTGTTTTATTATCACTGAGTATGTGAATCACTACTTTGTTTTCTGCCTTTTGGTTTGATGATAAAACTTCTCTGGGTTTCAGATTGGTACTTCTCCAGTGAAAGAGGACAAAGAAGCTTTTGCTATAGTGCCGGTTTCCCCTGCAGAGGTTCGGGACTTGGATTTTGCAAATGATGCAAGTAAGGTTTTAGGTTCCATTGCTGGCAAATTGGAAAAGGGAACAATAACCCAGAATGAAAGAAGGTAAGGATGCAAGAATTTGGTTTAGATAATGTTGTTTCCTTTACTCAGTGTCTGTTTCTCTGAAAATTTTATCTATGTACGCTGTCTTCAGGAGAAGGATTTTGTTTCCTACTTGATGAGATATATTTTTTTAAAAAACAGCTTGATGGTTTTATTGTTGACGTGTCCATAGTGGAGGTTCTCAAGCCAGTTCTGTCAAGCCCTCCCTGCTCCTCTGTGAAATGAGAGCATGAGAACGGTTATTGTGAACTGGGAGGACTAATCCACAGCATTACCTCTCTTGATGGGCTTTGCAAATTGAGTGTGGGAATTTATAATCCATCTTGTGAAGACTGAACATATGACTTCTTGCAAATCCTCTGACAATATCCGTGAAAAGTACGTGGCCACACAAAAAGAGCGGAGAGTCAGCTGTGTAAAACCAGGGCCCGTGTCCTTCTACAGCCAATGTCTTTTATTTGGCCTTGGGAGAGATTATCACCTGATTTAATTTTTCCGGCAATTTAAAGAACTGCCAAATAAAACTTGGCAAGCTTATAGTTGCCCTAAAGCGATACCGTTGTCTTACTGCTGCTGTGCTTTAGCTATGAGACAGTAAGGCTACAGCAATAGGGAGCATCAGTTCCTAATTTTAAGTTCTGTACAAACCTATGTGCTTTATCCAGCATCTGAGCCAGTCACTAATTGATGTTCTTTTTTCACTTAGCATTTTGAAATGTGTAAACTTACACTGGCATTGTTCTTTTAACAGCTAGAATTTGTAGGTCTTGTATTAACAACTTCTGGCTTTCCTGTAGATCTGTTACCAAATTGTTGGAGGATTTGGTGTACTTTGTTACTGGTGGAACTAATTCTGGACAAGATGTCCTTGAAGTGGTATTTTCTAAACCTAATAGAGAACGGCAAAAACTGATGAGAGAACAGAATATTCTAAAGCAGGTAGGCTGCATTTTTCTCTGAAGGGTTGTCAGAAAACAGAACCTAATAATAGAGAACCTGGCCAAATTATTGAGACCAAAAGATCCTCTGAGTTTCTAGCTTTCAGCAGGCTCTTGGTGGTGGACTGTAGGCATACCATGGCTAGAAGAAAAAAATTACAGAATATGGGGTTGAATAAAGGTGATCAACAATGCCTTCTGTCCAGGCTACTCTTATGGCCAAGAAACTTGGTGACTGTAGTGTATTTCTGATGTACGTTTTAGAAAAGTAAAGACACTGACAGGGTGCTTTTACACTAATTTGAGATAGATGAAGGCAGCGTCTCATGGGATCTTATTTTTTAATAAATCTATAGATTTTCAAGTTGTTGCAAGCACCGTTTACGGACAGCGGTGATGGCCCGATGCTGCGGTTGGAGGAGCTTGGAGACCAGCGCCATGCTCCTTTCAGACACATATGCCGGCTTTGCTACCGGGTGCTGAGACACTCTCAGCAGGATTACAGAAAGAATCAGGTTTGAAATATGTCTGCAGTTTTCAATGGCACTAACATTGTTCCCGTGCTCCAAAAAAATAAAAGCTGCATCCCATTAATTAAACCCTGCTATGCTGTGCTGTGATTGTACAGTCAGCAAGAGATTTTTGGATTGCTCAGTTTTGCTGTTATCTGGCATTTTTCATCTCTGTCGGAGACTATATGCAATGTAATTAGTACCAATTCTAAGGGGAATTTAAGAAAACAACAGTGTTGCTAACTGTCAAATCCAGGTGAATTATAAGGCTTTCTTCACTCTTGCATACTACAAGCTCCATTGAAAGTTGGCCTGTGTTAAGGCTGTTGATTTTTTTGTTGCCATTTATTTAAAAGAAACTCATATCAGATAAGGGTAAATGCCTTGGTGGTGTCTGGCCCGGGAGGGGAGGTGTTAAGGTTATCTCTCGTGCTGTCTCTCAAAAGAAGAACAACTTGAATCTAATCCAGTTTGCTTCTTGGGATGTTGATATTGACAAACACCTTACTGTTTTCTGCTGTTGGCTATTTTCTTAAATTATGAGAATTAATTACAACACCTTTCTTCTTCCCTCTGTGTTTTGAAGGAATACATTGCAAAGCAGTTTGGCTTCATGCAGAAGCAAATTGGCTACGATGTCTTGGCCGAGGACACAATTACAGCACTGCTTCATAACAATCGCAAGCTCTTGGAGAAGCACATCACAGCGGCCGAGATTGACACTTTTGTTAGTCTTGTGAGGAAAAATAGGGAGCCCAGGTGAGATCCATGTTGTTGAGTATATGATTACCCTTTTCCTCTTAGCCTTCTGAGAGAAATCTGTACCTGCCAACTTGCTAGCAAGGAAGCACAGCTAGCTCACTTCTAGTTTGGCACTCGCCATAACTTCCCCCTCGGGCAACAGTCTGGCTCTGCAATGTTAAAATGGAGTTCTGAATGTTTTCTTTCTGAAATGTAGATTGCTTCAGTCTAGATCTCAACAAGGATTGATACCCTTTTGGCTGGCGTTTTCTCCAACAGGTTTTTGGATTACCTCTCAGATCTGTGCGTTTCCATGAACAAATCTATTCCAGTGACGCAGGAGTTGATTTGCAAAGCCGTGCTGAATCCAGCAAATGCAGACATCCTCATTGAAACCAAGTAAGTTAATGCCTTTAAAGATGGTTTTCCTAGTGTGAAACAGAAGGAAGGTGATTCAAAGCTGAGAGCACTGCTGGCACGTCTAGAGAAAGCAGTTGAGTGTGTGTGGGGTCCCCTTCAGATACACAGCGAACGGGTACTGATGGCAGCAGACGGCTGCCATATGCATTCTCAGTCCTGCAGTCAGAGAAGTCTTTCCGATATCTCACGTTTGATCAAACTAGACAGACTTTGCAGGAAGGTGTGCGGGGTCCCGTGGGCCTGATCCTCCTCTGGGCTTCAGGCTTTTCTCCGAACGCTGTCTGCAGTGAGCGAGCGCTCTGTGGGTGCGTGTCCCCCCCAGCTCAGCCCGCGAAAAAGCAGGAGCTGCTGCGTCGCTGCTCACCCCTTTCTCCTGCTGCATTTAGGGTTTTGATCTCCAGTGCTCAGCAGTGTTCTGCCATGCTGAAGCATCACAGCAGGCGCCAAATCCCAATGGTCTTTCATAAAGATGGGTTTATTCGATCTGTGGAATAGGGCATAGATAATAATTATCAAAATACTCTAAAAGGGAAGCAGGTCTTTGTCAGATAGCATTTAAAACACAAATGGATGAGAGGAGTATTCTAGATTTAATTCTCTTCATGAAATCATAAAGACTATATTTATTTCCACCAGCACTTAAAGTTGCCACATCACTTATTTGTTCTTATCCTTGTGTATTTAACTTGTTGTTTTCAGATGTATGATCTTTTTTTTGCTGAAAGCCCCCAAAGCCTTTTTAGTTTTAGTAGCTGATTCGTTTGTAGTTATTTCACCACATAAGCAGAAAGAAGTTCTAATCTAATTGGTGTTTATGGGATACAGAACTAATCGATTTTAGATATTTTTGTTTACCAAGTCCTTTCCTAGTCTGTTGTTGTTAACCAGTTCTCCTGTAAAGGTGTTTGTGAAAGTCAGTTAGACATGTCTTTAACTTAATGTCCTTATCTTCAGCAATTGAATGGAGCTGAAATGTTGATCTCTGTAAGGCTGAATGTAAAACCTTAAATATCTAAAATTAAAAATCTGAATTCATTCTAATCTAATGCTTTTGATAATGAGCCACAAAGATTTTATGTGGTAAACTGCTACTGCTGAAAAAGTAAGATACTCTGCTTTTACTTCACAAAGTTGAGGAATAAAATTTGTGTTTTCTGAATGCAGGTGAGATCATAAAATTAGTTACTGCTGTATCACCAGTACATTTTAGCAAATGTCTTTTTCAGCAAGTGTGGAAATGTTCTGAGAGATCTGCATGGGTCTTGGCAGTTTGTAATCTAACCTGTCTTCCTTCTGGCAGGCTGGTCCTCTCTCGATTTGAGTTTGAAGAAGTGTCAAGCGGAGAAAATGCCTTGGAAGTTGGAGAAGATGAGGAAGAAGTGTGGTTGTTCTGGAGAGACGTTAACAAGGAAATCCGCAGTAAGAGTATCAGGGAGTTGGCTCAGGATGCTAAGGAAGGGCAGAAGGAAGATCGAGACGTGCTCAGCTACTACAGGTGAACAGCACGCGCAGGGCTGGCTAGCAGAGTTCATTGAGGCTGCGTGGGGATGGTACATAGGCTGTAGTTAGTTTGGGAGAAAGGATACCCGTTTCCTGGACAAAATAGCCATTAGAGAGTGAGGATGAAGTCTCTTTGAAGCGAGAGCTAAAAGCGCAAAGTTGTTCATGGTGAGAAGTCTGATTATCAGCGTGAGCAAGTTTAAACTGACTTAAAAAATAGTTGAGGCTTAGGGTGCATTGAATTTGCACAGCACTTAATGCCCGTATTTCTGTTTGGTTTCCTGATAAGTGGCTGTTGTGAGACAGCCTGTATTAACTGTTTAGGTTACCTGTGATCAGATGATAGTTGGGGTGAACAACTGCTTGCGGGAAGAACGGGGTTTCAGTGTGCAGATGGCTTTGCTTTTGATTTTAACAAGTCGCTGCAGTTCTCCCTGCTTTCTAAATTTCCCTCTAGACTCAAAGCCTTCAGTGGTCCTGTAGTTCTCAGCAGGACAATAGATGAAGTTATGAAAATGCCACAAGTTCGGTTTGATTAATGTGCAGTGCTCTTTTGTACGGCTTAAGCTATGCTTTTAGCAGTTTCTAACATGAAGCGATGTTTCCAGATGACTTGACAAGACACCAAGTTCTTGGCATAGCGTAAGATCAGGTTTCAGCCCAGACCAAATTCCTGCGTCTGGGTTAGAAACTTCTGAGAGTAGTTTGATGGACTCAATTGGGGTGATGCAGAAAGTACAACTAGATGATTTTTTTTTTTTAATAGCTGTCTTATTTTGCATTGTCTCTTCCATTGAAATGATTCTTGCAGTAGTCTTCCTAATACATGTTTTTATTTGAGCCTGTTGGAGGGCTGAGCTCAAAAGGAGTACTCCTCTATATATTTTTTAAAAATCGTATCTGCTTTCAAAATAGATTTTCTTGCACTTGTTCTTAAATAGAATTGATAGTGTTAATTATTTTTAGTCTACATTATAGACTCGTGAACATACTGAAATCAAGGGTTTGGGATACGGTTTGGTCAAATTCCCATGAGGAGTGCTGAGAATGAAAAGGCGTCTGCTTTCAATTAAATGTTCATTTCTTTAGGAAACCTCACAGTTGACACTATTCAACAGAAGCCTGTATGAATACTCATGAATGTTGGACGCGTGCTTTATGGCTAAAAGTTAATTATCATCTGTTGAATGTGCATACCTTAAATGCCAGTTGCTTGCTTTTAGTTTATGGACTGAAAAGCTTAGGAATTAAGTTTAGTTTTTCTCTAGGAGTTCTTTTACTGAAGGGAGCAGAGCTCAGTAGTTGTTTAATCAGGTACCTAATTTTTAATGATTCTGTTGCCCATCAGCATTGCTGCCCCAGTTAACAACTGGGGCTTCAGCATCAGTAAGGAGTGTTTGGTCTCCTACAGTATTTAGGCTGAGTTGCTTTAAGTGTTCTTCAGATTCTTCTGTAGCTTTCATAAACAGCATTACTTAATTCTATGTAACTCTCTGGAAAATATGACGACTCCATTTATTGTATTTTTGCACTATGTTACCTTTTACTAGTATTTGATAAGTACTTTATCCAGTCCATAATAAATATGGCTATATTACTGGAAAATATACAATTCATTCTGTTAATACATATAAGAACATATCAGTACTATATCCAGTGGATTTTTCTGGACATTAAAGTGTAAGCTGTTTGTTTACGTTTCGTTGTTTTTTTTCCCCTGAAGATACCAGCTAAACCTCTTTGCTAGAATGTGCCTTGATCGACAGTACTTAGCCATAAATGAAATATCTGGCCAGCTGGACGTGGACCTCATTCTCCGTTGCATGTCTGATGAGAACTTGCCATATGATCTGCGAGCGTCTTTCTGCCGGCTAATGCTTCATATGCACGTTGATCGTGACCCCCAAGAACAAGTAACACCAGTGAAGTACGCTCGTCTGTGGTCTGAAATACCTTCTGAAATTGCTATTGATGAGTAAGTACTTGCTGGAATGGTGTGGGAAAGGAAATTACATCACTCTTGATTTTTAAAACAAAACCAGATCAATCCTAAACTCATGCGTTATACTGTTTCTGTTTAAAGAGAAAAAATAATAATTAAAAAAATCCATAACACATTCTCACTAGTTCCATTATTCAGAGCCTGTAGTTTCTGTTGGCTGTAATGTTTGCTGGGGAGAATGTTCCTGAGAACAGAAGAACCTTCCTGTGCGTGTGTGGTGTAAGCAGGGGTTTGTCTCCAAAATGCACAGTGGTGACAGGGATGGTCTGTCTCTGCTTTGGGTGATGTGACAACTGACCTAGCCCTGGGGAGGGAAAGCAAGGGGGGACTGTTCCATGAATATAGACTCTTCAGGGCAGATTGTCCATGCGGGAGCTCGCACAATCCAAAGCAAAAACAAGGGGGAGGACACTGAAAGAAGTAATGTGCTCCTTCACCTCCCGTGGAAAGTACTCTGATACAACGGTGAAAAACCTATACAAACCCACAGTTAGACTGGAGACATGACTTCTTGACCATAGACTTGTATTAACTCTTTATGGTACAAATCATTTGTAGTACTTCAACTGTTCAGAACTCATTTTTTTCAGTTGGAGAAAATGAACATTTAAAATCAGTGTTAAATGCTAGGAATTTGAGTCTTGTCTGTATCAGTACTGGTGTTTAGTGGTTTTTTTGGTTTCCCCTCCCTTCCCTCCTTGCTTAGCCCAGTTCCCCTTGCAGAGACAGATGCAGTAGATCGTATTCAACTTTAAATGCCAAAATAGAAAAAACAAACGGCTTCAGCTCTGGCAGAGGCTAAACTGTCATACGTGACCAAACAGGGAAACAAAAGTAGTCAGTGGAAGGTGGTGGGGATTGTCTTTTTCAAATACTCTCTGCATACGCCAAGGAACAAACCTAGAATTTGTATTAAGAAAAATTAACACCTACTTTATATATATATTTTTATTTGGAGGAAAAATAGCATCCACAGTCAGCATCTCCTGGCCACATCCGTTCTCCTTAATGCTGTACACAGCTCGTCATTGTTTCCACTAAAATAAGGGTTTCTTTTTTTATTTATTGGGACAAAATTCTCTTTTTTTTTGTTTTCCTCAGACACTATTAAATAGTGCAAAATGAGCATATGGGATAAAACAGCAAAAGCCAGGAAATTATGGCATCAGCTTCCTGACTCCCTCATTTGGATAAATTATTTAACAGCCTTTAACTTTTTTAGATTTTGACAAACCAATGAAAAATTGTATTGGGGGAAAAGAGCCCTGTGTATTTGCATGCTAAGTTTTGTGTTTTGTTTTTTATTTTGGTTTTTTTTTTCCTCTTCAGCTATGATAGCAGTGGAACTTCCAAAGATGAAATTAAGGAGAGATTTGCACAAACAATGGAATTTGTAGAGGAATATTTAAGAGATGTGGTGTGTCAGAGGTTCCCTTTCTCTGATAAAGAGAAAAATAAGCTCACTTTTGAGGTAGTTATCCAGTTCTGATTTTATCCTTTTTTTTTTGTGTGTGTGTGGAATGTTGGTACTTTTTTCAAGAGTGGATAATTGGCAAGTAATTAGTGAGTGATGAGCCTCAGCGGGCTCCTCCTTTCCGCACTAGTCCTTTCTCCTCGTGCAAGCAACCCCACTGAAGTTTGTGAGTTTGCAATGATAGTTCTTGAAATGCAATTAATGAATGAGGTTATGTCTTAGATTTGCAGCAGCCTTGTTTACTTTTTGTGCTCGCGGTGTTATTGCAAAGCCAAGCTTTACTGGAATAAATAGTCTCGAAAGCTAAACACTCCGTCTGCATGCACAGATAGTCTCTAGAGCTTACAGTATTGCTCATGAAGAGAACAATACAGTGTCCTGTGACTTACTGACCTATTAAAATTGTCTGTCTCTGCGAATAAAATGTAGCAAATGCATGCAATAGTATCCCCTAAATAACTATTGATTTAAGGAAAAGATGTGATATTTCTTTAAAAAAAATTAAATTTAAGGGAATATATGTCAGATAACATTAAATATTTGGGGCTATATTACATATTGAATCTTGAAGCAGTGGATGTGGAGGACTTGTGGGGAAACTTTATAACTTGGTAGCAGTAAGCTTTAGATGTGTGATATTTATTTTTTTTGTAAGACAAAACCATAAAAAGCATCTGTATGTTCCCTCTAGTCTTCGCCTGTCTTACCTTTTCTGTAATGAGATGAATATGTTATGATTTTGTAGCTACGGAATATCATCTGCAGGTACAGACTGTTATTCCAGGCATTGCAGTATCTGTAGGCAAGTAGCAAACTTTCTGATAAAATGTAGAACTATACAGTTTTATGGGATTAGGAATTAAGATAAGAATATGACTCACAGCCAGGTTCTTGATTTTTTTTCATTGCGTTAAGACAACTTGATTGTGATAACAAAATTATTAGTATTAATCGGGCTTTTTATTATTGTTTTGGTAGGTTGTTAACTTAGCCAGAAATCTGATATATTTTGGTTTCTACAACTTCTGTGACCTCCTCAGACTAACCAAAATCCTCCTTGCTATATTAGACTGTGTGCACATCACTACCATCTTCCCTATTACCAAGATGGCAAAAGGCGAGGAAAGTAAAGGTAAGGCTTGAAAAATGATTGTCAGAACAGATCGTTCTTTGGTAGTTTCTAGTTCATCTCAAAATGTAAATGTGGGTTTGAAATCTTCTACTCCTTTCTGTCTATGGCTTGGCTGTACAGCTGAGCAATGCCAATGATGAAAGAGGGAGAGAGAGGGCAGGGGGGTTCCGAAGGTACTGGTGCTTCTGTTGACTTCCATCTGTTCCAGGGATTTAGGTGTCTGCCTGGCCTTGTTTACTGTTGAGACAATTTCTCTTCATAGAATGTGGAGGGTCCTTGCCCTGTCCGTGCAGTCCCATTACACCATCGTAACCTTACCTGTTTACCTGCCTCTCTCAAGGGAGCAATGTGATGAGATCGATCCATGGAGTCGGGGAGCTGATGACCCAGGTGGTGCTCAGAGGCGGTGGGTTCTTGCCCATGACTCCGCTCGCTGCTGCTCCAGAGGGTAACGTCAAGCAGAGTGAACCGGAGAAAGAGGACATCCTGGTAATGGACACAAAGCTGAAGATCATCGAAATACTGCAGGTACTAGAAGAGCAAATAATGTAGCGTCTTGTGCTGTCTTTAATCTCAGCATTAATACAGTGCCATGCTGCCTTTTAATTAATTTCTGCCTCATATGTGCCCCTTAAAACAGGTAAAGCGTTACAAGGGTGGCTTTTTCAGGCATGCAGCACTTGGCTTGCATATGACAAGGTTATGCCATTACTGAAACAATTTAATAGAAGTGAGTTTGCAATAGACATCTGCATATTTAACAGGGATTTATAAATATCTGACTTGCAGTGGAGCACTTGTTTTCCACCTTACTGTCTTAGCAATTTCTCTGAGTCTACAGGGCCATGTTGTTAAGTGCCCTGAGGAAGGCGGAGATACGTGAGACTCCTCTTCATGCAGCCATCAGCCTGAAATGTTTTTTAAGCGTGCACATTTGCCAGCCTTGCCGTCCCTTCCATCTTCTCACTTGTTCACTCTGAAATCTTTGGGACACAAAGAGAAAAGTTTGTTCCCTTTTCCACAGCTCTGCCTCGATCTAGATGGCACCGCAAAATTACTGCACTGAAATCCATCTTCCCTCCCTCGGTGTAGGAGTCCCTTTTCTGTGCGGTAACTTCACGGGCAGGTTCATGGAGGCCAGAATGCTGCAAAAGCCTTGTGGGCAAAAGCATGCAAAGCAGCAGGAAAGCCATGGTGTGCCTTCCCCGCACCCCCGTGGGAGGCTTCGCACGGAGCTGGGTTTGGGGTTATGCCCTTCCCCTCGGCAGCAGATGCAGCATGCAGGGGAGGCTTGATTCACTTCCTCGCACCAGTGCTAATTTTAGTTAAAGCCAGAACTTCTTTTATGGCCTGGCATGTGCAATGGGATATTTTAGCCTGACAGTATTCCCCCTCTTACCATGGTCTATTAAAAGTGGTGTTAGGTGTTTTTCACAGAATCACAGAATGTTTGGGGTTGGCAGGGACCTCTGGAGCTCATCTAGTCCAAGCCCCTGCCAGAGCAGGGTCACCCAGAGCAGGCTGCACAGGAACGCGTCCAGGCGGGTTTGGAATGTCTCCAGAGACGGAGACTCCACCACCTCTCTGGGCAGCCTGTGCCAGGGCTCTGCCACCCTCACTGTAAACAAGTTTTTCCTCATGTTGAGGTGGAATTTCCCGTGTTCCAGTTTGTGCCCATTGCCCTTGTCCTGTCACTGGGCACCACTGAGAAGAGTCTGTCCCCATCCTCCTGACACCTGCCCTTTAGCTATTGCTGAGCATCGATGAGATCCCCTCTCTGTCTGCTCTTCTCCAGGCTGAACGGCCCCAGGGCTCTCAGCCTTTCCTCAGCAGAGAGATGCTCCAGCCCCTCACCATCTTCGTAGTCTCCACTGGACTCTCTCCAGTAGTTCCTTGTCTTTCTTGAACTGCGGGGTCCAGCACTGGACCCAGTGTTCCGGCTGTGACCTCCCCAGGGCAGAGCAGAGCGGGAGGATGACCTCCCTCCACCTGCTGGCCACGCTCCTTTTAGTGCACCCCAGGAGACCACTGGCCTCCTTGGCCACAAGGGCACATTGCTGCCCTATGGGCAACTTGTTCTCCCCCAGGACTCCCAGGTCCTTCTCTGCAGGACCTAAGATTTTCCCTAAATCTGAGACAACTGCAAGTGTTCTTTAGATTGTATTGGTTTCCTCAAGAGGGAGGAAGCCCACCAAGAAGGTGGTTTCAGTGGCACTGGCTCCTACAGCCCACCTGGGCTGGTGGCGGCTGCAGCCTGGCTCCCGACAGCTCACTTTCAGCTGCCTCTGCCCCAGCGCCCGGGGACAGCAGTGCTGGGGATGGCAGCCCTCGTCTTTGGATTCCTGCTGGTTTCAGAACAGAGAGGAAAATGCTGCTTTCCTTTCCAAGGGGTTGGGTGAGGATGTCTGCATTGGGCAGTAATGAGGGATTGAAACTCTGCCAAAATCTTTTACTCATAATTATTTCTTACTGTGTGTATATCATGTGCTCATTGAAATCCCTGAAAAAAATTACTGAATTCTGGGGATTTTTAAGAAAACATTTGCATACCTCTTCTCCAAGTTAAATCCGCATTGTTACTATGTTGGTCTTACATGTTGGTAGCACTGCGTTACGTGTAAATTGTGTATGTGCTGGAAATAGGCGAGTTATTTCAACATTTTTACTACTTCTGTATCATCAGTTTATTTTGAATGTGAGATTGGACTACAGAATCTCCTGCCTGCTTTGTATATTTAAACATGAATTTGATGAAAGCAATGCCCAGATGTCTGAATCCCCCACTGGAAGCAGTAATCAAGAAATGCCAGCTAATGTACCAGGTTAGTTATTTTGCAAAGAATGAATTTTAATCTCAGAGGCGCTAACTGGATAATTGATTCAGGTTTTTGCTTTGGCATGTGATGGTCCCAGTGAAGCAGAGTACCCTGCTAGCAGTAGGAATAAGAGTAGATATTGTTTCCGTATACTCCTAGCAATACCTAGGATTTATTTGTACTGTCTCCTGCTCATTTCCATGTGTAAAGCGTGACCCAAAGCCTGAGATGCAGCCTTTAAAAAAAGCCTGGAATAAACACTATCATGTGTGATCTGTCATTAAGCTCAAATTAAATCTTTTGTATTAATGTTTCTGGGTGAAGGAAAAGGGTCCACAAAGTAATCTGATTTTCTCCATCCCTTTCCCCCGGCTCGATGGCTCTGCCCACCCAAATTTCTTGTTTTCCAAAGGTATTGTAGGAAAGCAAGATGTCTGGAGGTGTCTGTATCTCGGTGCTGCTAGGCAAGGGTATGAAGGTAAGCTGTTGAGGAGCTTGGCATGTCCAGTGTTCTTAATTGAAAGCAGGATAATTAGTGGCCTGGATAGATGGGGTGTTGTCAATTGCTGTATCACTTCCCAGGGGCAAAACTGTCCTGTAGTTATGACGCGTACTGCGTAGGAATAACTGGACTTTAAAAGTGCAGCTTATTAGACATCAAACAGTTTTTCTTCCTCAATTTGGGGACTGTATCTCTAGATGCGAAGGAGAAAGATAAGGAAAATGTGGTTTAGATGTCAAGCCTTCAAAGGGAGGAGACTGCTTCTTTTGATCTCACTTCAAAGGGGATGTGTTTACTTTTTTCTAGGGCTGCCTGTCCGGCAGCCCCCCGGGGTGCCAGGGCCTTGGGAACTGGGCTGGTGGGGAGAGCCAGAGCTCTTTCTGCGAGCTGAACTTTGGAAGACAGAGGGTAAACGTTCTTTGGCAAGGATGTAACATCCCCCTGCTCTCTTTCCGTTCCCCTTTGCAAATCTTTGTGAAATATTGAGAGCTCCGAGTCTGTTTTACCATTTTTATTTTTTTTATTTCAGAATATTGGTCATTGCCCATGATATATACCTTATACTGAAAAATGCAAAGACCTTTTGTCTGTTGAGCCACAGGGCTATTGCTGTCACTGCTGAATTTATTACTTTGGAACTTCTCAAGGCTGAAGTTCAGTGTTTTCTTGTGGATGACCCCTCTGAATGACACCAGGTCCTGGAATGATGCTGGCGCAATCTAAAAATAGGCAAGACAGGAATAAGCCTGGATGTTGCTGAAATTATTATGCAGGTTAATTTGTGAGCTGAGAACAGGTTAATTTATTGTCTTATGTTGTCTTAGCAGGCTGCTTCAGTGATCTCTCAGTGTTCCTCTCAGCTTGTTATGACCCCCTTGCTTACACCTACATCACCACTTGCCGTTTAAAATGTTTTTAGGTTGCAAGCACATCTCTGGTGCGACTCTGACATAATGTATTTCTCTTGTTATCTTCTCAGGAGCCCTAGACTTTGAGCATATTGAAGAACAAGCAGAGGGGATCTTTGGTGGAAGGCAAGTATCTCTTCACCAGTGCTGATCAAGGGGTAACTCAGGAGTCCCCATGCTGTAGCTGCCACAGTTACCAAGGCTTCATTTTCCTGAAATGCCTTTGATCCAGCTCAAAGTCATGTCCATTTGGATGAAATGCCACAGATAAGGGACAGGGGCCCTTCAGCCAGAAGTTCTTCATGGGAGGGCTCCACTTGTGTGGGTGAAAGACAAGTTGGAGGATTAGTGCCTCTAAGCTGAATGCTGCAGTAAAACCTTAGGTGGAAAAGTTTATCTCGGCGCTAATTGGGTCTTCTGAGATAGATACGTACATATAGCGCCATGAGTTTTTCTTATAATGCAGCATTAAACTGTACACACGTGACAGAACAAAACAAGCTGTACCTTCCATACCTGCCTGCCTTCTGGAGCGGCTTATACCCTTTCTTAAATCACAGGCCGGCAAATCAGTGACAGACTCCGAGTACTTGAGCTTGTCCTTAAGCTGCTCAGAGCCGCAGTTGTTTTCTGTAAACCTGAGATAACTCATTTCTTAAATGGAGGCAGAAGAGGGGGTAGAGAGAGAGATTCACTTACAAAATTAATACCCAGAATTTTTAATGTAAGCATGCAGACTCAGTTGGAAGCAGAACATGGAAAAGATTCAGAGGGCACTGATAGGAAAAAGAAATACAACAGGAGTTTCTCGTGTTTGGAAAGGGAGCGCAGGGGAAAGAAAAGGGAAGAGGAGGATTTCAAATGCTTGACATAATTAGCATTGCAACCTGGATACTGAGGTAGGGTTGTATTTTGTAAATAGTGAGAAAGGTTAGTACCAGGAATGGGCAAGAAGTATTTGAGCAATAGGGTGAGGCTGACATAGGCACAAATATTTTGGCATAGTTTGACCCCGAAAAATGTAAGTTGGATAAGGTAAGCTGAGTGAACCATGATTAATGGGTGGTTGTGGAATAGCCTCCCTATTAAGCAGCACACCAAAAACCCCTGTGTGTCTTAAGATAGCGCTTGATTTGATACATTTCTGCCTTATTTAAAAGTAAGAGAAAAGGTTTTCTGCCACTGTTGACTGGACGTAAGAACCTGCTGGGATATTCAGTCTAATGTGCTAATGTGTTAACTCCTCCGCTCTGTTTGCAGTGAGGAGAATACACCGCTGGATTTGGATGATCATGGTGGCAGAACATTTCTTAGAGTTTTGTTGCATTTGACAATGCATGATTATCCTCCTCTGGTGTCTGGAGCGCTTCAGCTACTCTTCCGGCACTTTAGTCAGAGACAAGAAGTCCTTCAAGCTTTTAAGCAGGTATGTGTGTATTGAGAGCGTTATTCCTCCTCTGAATGTATACAGGCAGCTAAAAACAATCCTTTTGTGCAACTAATGGATTGCATTCATATAAGGTTCAACTGCTTGTTACCAGCCAAGATGTTGACAACTACAAGCAGATAAAACAAGATTTGGACCAGCTGAGGTCTATTGTGGAGAAATCGGAGCTTTGGGTGTACAAAGGCCAGGGCCCTGATGAGACTATGGATGGAGTGCAAGGTGAAAACGAACACAAGAAAAAAGAGGTAATTAGGTTCTGTTTGCACAGATTAATGTATTAACCTTTTATGAAAATGTAACTGTTTCCGGAACTGTGACTAAAAAAACCCAAGCATCTTTCCAGCACGCTGCACAGCCTGGTGAGGCTGTCTGAATTGCTTTGGGACTAAGGCAAGAGTAAGGGCAGAATTTGAGCTAGTTGATGCCAGTTAGTCTCAGGGGGAAACTGCTCAGAATTAGCACCCACTAATGTGGTGTCTTTAGGCTCTAACAGAGCAGGTGGTTTGGGTTTGTGCTGGCTCCTGAGTTGTGTCCTTTCACCACTGACAGATTGCATGTTTTTCACGTGGTCACAAGTACCTCGGATAATATAAGGGCAGAGCTGTGAACTGTGTTCAGGTCATGCGTTTTGAATCATGGCACTATTATTAAATGGCAGGAGAGAACAGTGCTTAAGAAACCTGGTAAATGTTGGTGCTTTATCTGTACCTGATAATACTGGACTTTCCTGGCACACACATCTGGCTTACAACTAATTAAACACCTTTTGTCTCAGTATAATTTGCAATCAAATAGAAAAGAGCAGATGAGGGAATGCAAGGAGTATTCCCTGGGTTATGAACGTTTATTGTTGGAAGTAAATAGAAGTAATTTACTCATTGCTTTCCTAGGGTGTAGCTCTGTGAGGTATCTCTTGATTTCTATGCAATGACAGTTTAATAATCACAGAGAGGGAGAGAAAGTAAGAAGCTTTTTTGGGAGAGACTTGATTACAGACATAATGTGACAAGCAAAGGAAAGCACAGGAGGTTGCTGTCTCTAAAATCATCCCACCGTCACCTTATTTTATGATACAGAGGTCAATGTGACCTGACAGCATAATTATATGTGTTTTTCTGAGACTGTCAGAAAATCGAAGGATGACACTCCTTTCCAGGAAGAGAGCATGCACTATCCCAGAATAGTAATTTCAGCCTTCATGAACACAGTACTACACGCTACTAATAAATTGTCTGATTTTATCCGCAGGAAGGTCACAGCAAGTCCCAAAAGCCTGAAAGTACTAGCAGCTACAACTACCGTGTAGTAAAGGAGGTAAAATTTTGCTTCTTGATAGTTAAATGGAAGTGTAAATGAGTAACGCAGCTGTGGAGAGCTGCAGTCAGATGGAGACACCCAGGAAAGTCTGAGTCACTCTTCCATTGTGGAAACTATTTGCTGAGTAATAACATATCCCAACTTGAATGAGAAGCCAGGAGTATAATAAGCACGACATGTGTATTCTTTCCTTAAGAATGGATTAGTGAGAAACGCGACATTTTGCTGCTGTTTCAATGGCAACACAATATTTTTATTGTAAAAGGCTACGAAGGAAGTAAGCAAGTGGAGAAGCTATTTAATTTGCTGTGTCCTGAGGACTATGCACTCAAACCCACTGTGCTGTTGAAATTTAATTTAAAAAATGCCATTCAAAGAGCCTGCGTTGGCGCTGGTGTGGTGGTAGCTAATGGGCTTTCTGTGGCACTGTGCTGCAGAGCCCGACGCGGGGCTCCCTTGACACGGCTGAGTTCTGTGGGACCAGCTCCAGTCAGAGATGCAATGGATGGTGCTCAGGGCAGTAAACCACCAGACGTGATAACACTGTTGCTGCACTGCTTTTCTTGCCTATGCCGAGTGGCACAAGGCTGTCCTGGCTGATGCATCCCCGAGGTGGTGGCTGCCACCATCGCTGCCTCTCTGGGTTCCAGCTCAGTCCCTTTGCACCTTTACTGATGTTGCAGGAGCCACCAGGCCTTAGCCTGGTCTTACCTCCTCGCCTTGAGTCCATAAAACCTCATTTTGCTGCCTAGAGCCGCTCTGGTCCGTGCAGATGCGTTGTGGCTGCTCTCTGGGAGCCACCTGGCATGTTCTGAAATAAACCTCAGAATTTCAGCTCTAAAGTAAGTGTCTTCTCCAGATCCTGCTGCGGCTCAGCAAGCTGTGTGTTCAGGAAGGCGCCTCTGTCAGGAAAAGCCGGAAACAGCAGCAGCGACTTCTGAGGAACATGGGAGCTCATGCAGTTGTGCTGGAGCTGCTGCAGATCCCTTACGAAAAGGTTGGGTTTCTGTATGGCTGTCATCTTGCTTCTTGACATGTTGATGGGCTTTTAATACCTCTTCTGAACCTTCCTGAACCTTCCACCTTTATATTGGGTTCAAAGAGACTATTTTAACTATTCACAATTCAAAAATAGAATCTTTGAATATATGGTGTTGTGCACTACGTCCTGAAGAAATGCTTGTCCATCATAGCTCAGAGTAAGACCAAGGCTCATCTCATAGCTTGTCATGGGAGGTGTGTGCTGCCTTGAAGTTAAGCTGTGCTGGTGGAAGCAAGACCCTCATTCTTGCTACGAGATAGCTGTGTGACAGCCATCCTGGGAACGCTAAGGGAAACGAGGGTGCCTGGTTCCCCATGGAGTTTATCAGCAGGTCTGCCCAGTAGTTAGACACAGACACCCCCAGCTGTAGAGTCCCAAACTCCCTCTTAGAAATGAATAAATATCAGCTGACTCTCCAGGCGAGGACTGCTGGTCAGAACTAGCCACGTGATGTCAGCGGCACAGTCTGAAGCCCACTCTGGCTGGGTTGCTGTACAGTTTGAGCTTGCGCAGCACGGCATTGTGCTGATGGAGCACACCCTCAGCTCATCGCGGTGGCTGCCCATTAGTCATGGGTGAGAGGTACTTATCATTGCATAGGTGAGGGAGCTCTTCACATTTTCCCTGTCACTCTGCTGTCTTTGGTTCCAAACTAAAGGTTTCTGAAAACCAGTAATTCTAGACAGTAGCTTTGATTAATGTCAAGCTAAGTCTCATGCTGTCTCGCTTCATATTTTGCAAAAAAATTGGCAGCAAAAACACCCTCCCAGCAACTCTTGTCACCTTTCTGTCCCAGGCAGATGAAAACATATTGGACAGGCAGTGTGGAAGATGTTTCACCCTTGGAAATATATGAAACTCCTTAAAAATATAAGCAGGCACTGTTTTTCCAAACTGCATTTTATACCATCAGTGGACTGGTAATCCGCACTGATGTCAGAGGAAAGGCACCAATTCCTGAGCTGTACTTGGAAGCACGCAAGTAGTGTGCAGATTCCAGTAAATATAAATTGGGCTTAACTGTTGCAATAATAACTTTCCATCTCTTCTTTGCCATGAACTACCTATCTGTCGCAGCTGAAATGCGTTTCAGTGGAACATGGCAATTTTCCTGTGCAGCCCCAAGGTGATGATGTGTGGTTTGGCCAATGTACTGGTATGTTCAGAAGTGTAAAAGTGACTAAAGCACGTTGCTGGCAGGCTTGGCCATGGAATATGCAATTTTAGAGAATAAACTACTGTAATTTCTATTATGGTCTTTATTTTTGATGATCTTTAGAACTGCGAAGCAGGCCAAACGCATCTCTAATGTCTGTGAGCTGGGTGGAGGTTTGTTTTTCTTTGGAGTGTGAGAGAGACGTGACAGTTCCCTTGCAGAGAGGGAGCTGTGGCTCATCCAGTACTCACCTGAAAGTGAACCTTCAGATTCTTTTTAACCCCATCTTATGTGTCGTGCAACCACAGGCTGAAGACACGAGGATGCAGGAGATAATGAAGCTTGCACACGAGTTTTTACAGAACTTCTGTGCTGGGAACCAACAGAACCAGGCATTGCTGCACAAGCACATAAACCTGTTCCTTAACCCAGGGGTAAGAATAACCTTGTGCCATGATTTATATTTTCTAGCAAGAAAAGATAGTCCTCGGTGATCCCTCTGGGCCTGTTCTGTTGCAAGACTGATTGAAGGGGTCACATTTTGTTTCCATTCTAAAGCCTCAAAAGTTGGCAAGATCTGTTTGTTTAGGAGCATTTCAGCATAGAAAGTTCAAGAGGCTGAAGTGGACTGAAAAATAGGCTTAGATACGAGCTGTTGTGTTGAAAGGTTAGGTCCTTAGAAATGTTCTTTTCAGTCCTGCACCCTGCAGGAGTGTTGACTTTATCCTGACCTCTGTGTGGGTTTGGCGATTTGTTTATTTTCTAATTGTCTGTCTCTCTTTCCCCCCCTCCATTAGATTCTGGAAGCGGTAACAATGCAACACATTTTCATGAACAACTTCCAGCTTTGCAGTGAGATTAATGAACGCGTTGTTCAACACTTTGTCCACTGTATAGAAACACATGGCAGAAATGTTCAGTACATAAAGTTCCTGCAGACAATTGTCAAGGCGGAAGGAAAATTCATTAAGAAATGCCAAGATATGGTAATGGCTGAGGTGAGAGCTGCAGAGATTTGCAAGGTCTGAACAGAAGTTTTCACATACCATTTGGTGCAAATGACAAATTGATCCTCTCGCTTCTGGGACTGCCAAGAAGCTGACAGTTAGCTCTCACAATGCAAAAAGAGCATACAGCTACCAGAAAGCATAGGCTTTTTTGTGACCAAAAGCTTTCTGAGCTCTTCACCCATAGGTATAATGAGTGGTCAGTTATTAATGATACTTGGGCATTACTTTCCAGGCTTCTACACAGCACCATCTAGGTGGGCATACAAAACAAGGGTGCCCTCCTCTAGCAACGTTGGCTAGAAGAGAAATAGTTTAATTTCAAGATCACTAATGCAGAAGGAAAATTCTACCATGATAGTATTTTGATGGGAATTTCTTATCTTACCAAGATGTACATACTCAGCTGTTTAAGTGCTGAAGTATGAGGGTCTTCAGAAATTTAGGTGTGGAAATTGGGGCGTCAGGATAGAAGGAAGAGGTAAGAGAAGGGTGAATAAATCCCTTTAAGTTGGATAGGTCAGTGAATCCCTTTAAGTTGGATAAGTTGGTCATGATCTGTTTGACAGCATTTTGCATGCCTGGCAGGATTTTTATCGGCCTCTTCAGCAGGGGGAGCCCGAGGATCAGATTTGTCAAGCTGTGGCTTTTGTATATCAATCTTACCAGATTGATCAAAGGTCTTCCATATTTTGTCGTTCAGTTCAAAAAATGGTTTCGTGAGCTTCTCATCACAGAGTTGAGTTTGTGGGATGCTCCACGGAGGTCAGCAGCTGCTGGGAAAAGGGAGCTGCCTTGGGGGTTGCCTTCCGCGTTTTCTCTGGCTGTTTGCCCCAAAGCTTGCGGGAGGACACCCTCGGACCCTCCAGCTGCCTGCTCAGAACTGCCCAGCCCGGCGCAGGTCTCCGTTTACTCCTACTCCTTCCCGTCACGGAGTTACAGGAGGTCTGAGCTGCTCCGAAAATCTGGCCAGCTGAGTCTCAAACGTGCAGCTAATAAAAATCTTCAGTGTGCAACTTAACTGTCGCTGGCTAGCCTTGGAAAATTGATGATGTTTGTTCAGAAGGGTGGAATTACTGAGCCCTGCAGTCCTCCCATCCGGCGTGCCCCTGGGGCGTTGCTCTGAACAAAACGGCATGTCTGCAGCTTGCTGTATTAAGAAGTCAGCTGAGGCAATATACGTGAAATAAAAAAGCACAATGGAAAGTCACAAGCTTCTTGGCACAACTTCTGTTCTGTTGGGCTGACTTTGAAGTTCTTCAGCAGTTCAGAAGTGGTAAATTCTTTAGGAGAAAATGTCGTACTCGAGCCCTGCATCCCATGAAGGGAGCGCAGGAGGAATGCCCAGCTGACTTGGTGGGCTGCACTCGTTTTAAGCGTCTAAAGAATAACTAATCAGGATTTTGCACTGTAACAGTTGGCCCACAGATTAGAGGAGCATGCTGCGGGGAGATGCACAGGCTTTGATCTGCTGATGGAATATCTTTCTTTCTCGGTAGCTGGTGAATGCGGGAGAAGACGTCCTAGTGTTTTACAATGACAGAGCCTCCTTCCAGACTTTGGTGCAAATGATGAGATCCGAGAGGGATCGGATGGATGAAAACAGCCCACTGATGTACCACATCCACTTAGTAGAACTTCTTGCTGTCTGCACGGAAGGCAAAAATGTCTACACAGAAATAAAATGCAACTCCCTTCTTCCTCTGGATGACATTGTCAGGGTAGTAACCCACGAGGATTGCATACCGGAGGTGAGGGCCGTTTGGAGGCACTGACCTAGATGTATTTGAAATGTGCTGGCTTTGGGTGGGAGAGATGTCATATTACAGATCATTCCCAGTCTGGCCTGGGAAAGGTGGCGGGTGCAGGTGGACGGTGAGATGTGAGCTGGGAAACTGGATTCCTTCCCTGCTGCTGCTAATCGGCAACCCCAGAGAATCTGGATAGTTAAGTTAAATCCTTCTATACTCATTTCCTTGCCCTTAAAATGGGGATGTGATGCTGTACTTGCTTGTTTTATAGGGTTCTTGAGGCAGAGAGGTTTATGGAGTAGGCTGCTAACCTTGAACAGATGGTTCTGCAGAACTGGAAATGATTATTATGCTGACGTTTCGTCTACAGTGATCCTGGTGTTTTTTATTGGATGATGTCTTGCTATTCATGGCATTAAATTTCACCAGTGCTTAAATAAAAGGAAGAAGTAGAATTACAAATGATTTATATAGCGGTTTTAATGTGGCATTATATTCATTTGTAATACCATTCAGGTTTTTATTTTTTAATGGTAATTTTTTTTCCTCTGCTTTTAGGTCAAAATTGCGTACATCAACTTCTTGAATCACTGCTATGTGGACACAGAAGTAGAAATGAAAGAGATTTACACCAGTAATCATATGTGGAAGCTATTTGAGAACTTCCTGGTTGACATCTGTCGGGTAATGGTTTCTGTATCTAGGAACTGAATTAAAAAGCTCAAATGAACCTATTTAGTACAGAGCAGTAAGAATAGGACACAACAGTGCATCAAGGCAATAAGTACCCTGAATACTGTGTTCCTTCAAATTTGTATGTGCCTTCTTTTCCTTATGCCTGTGGATTTCATTAGTCATATTCCATGGAACACATTAATATTTTCCTCTTAAAAAGAAAAAAAAACCCCACAAACAACAAACCTCAGAAAAGCCCCACACCCTGCTCTTTTGTCTGATGCCTTTTTCTCTTCTGCCACCTGGCTTGCTTATTCTGGCCAGGATAGTGAGCTCCTTCCCGAGCAATAGTCAACGGTTTTTGGCAGGTCAGGACAAATTTTTTCCAAGCTTGGCATTTGTTTGGCCATATGGCTTTTTGCCTGGGATTCCAAGTATTTCCCCATACGAAAGCATTACACTTCAGTCCTCCCTACCCTACTACTTTCTTTCCTCTAAGGCACTCTGTTTTTTTTCCCTCCCCCCTAAACGTGCTGAATGCCAGCACCTTGAACAGTAATGGTGTTGGGCTTCTGCTTTTGTGTATGCTGGAAATCCAGAGATCCAAGCGTCATAAATATCATTGTGGCAGGGAATTGCTGGGACTGGAACAGTGCGAAATGAAGAATTCCAGTCTGGAACACTTATTCATCTACCTTGGTTGAGCTGCTTCTGACTTAAGAACGAATTGTCTTGCAGGCTTGTAACAACACCAGCGACAGAAAGCATGCTGACTCCATATTGGAGAAGTACGTTACAGAAATAGTGATGAGTATCGTCACCACTTTCTTCAGTTCCCCATTCTCTGATCAGAGCACTACTTTGCAGGTAGGAAAATGCAGCAAGACAGAAAAGTGAAAAGATGCTGCAAATGCAATTATGTTCATTCCACTTTCGTTCCATTTACCAGTTAAAAAGCAACACATGTGTTTAATGGGGGAGCAGATATGTATTCTTTGGGAGCAGGATGTTTCTTTTCTTGTAGAAGTGGAAAGATTTATAGCCCACAGTACAAATGTTTTCGTAGAGGGGCTGAAGTCTCACATTGCTTCATCAGTAGATTCAACTCCATGCTCTCACCGAGATCACACAGGTCATTTGGAGAGAGTTTCTACGTGTCGTTATCAGGTTCCTGGTGAGAGAATCACACTGCAAGTAGGGAAATGAAGGATTTTTTTGTATGTTTTGTATTCCAGTTGCATCTAAGGGCTCTGGTTGTCCTCTTTGCAGCCTTAGATCAGAGTACACTTGAGCAAGATGGTTTGGGCAGGTTTAGGAGAGCAAACAAGCAATTTTGCTCAGCGATAGTTTGTCATGCCAGCTGTGCAGCAGTGGTAAAGCAGTAGCACGGCAGCAGGTTCTCCAGAGTGCTGTGATAAAGGGAGATAAAGCTTTGGTGGCAGGCTTTCCAGACAGGAGGAGAGGGTGTTGCATTACAGAGGGTACAAAGGTGATTGTTTAAACAAAGCATGTTTTTTATAGGAAGACTCTAATTTCCTTAAAAAAAAAATAAAATATATATATATATATGTATTTCCAAAAGCTCTAGTGTGTTTCATTAAGCTGAGTAATTTTTGTTGTGTTCAAAAGTTGGGGAAACATGGAGAGAGGCTTGGAACGTTTGTGAAGTGACAGAAGGTAGAGATTTCCACTGCAGAACAGCAGTGTCAGGACATTGCCCTAATATTTGTATTGCAGCAGAAAGATAACATCATTCCTGTATTCATAAATAACGTTTTGGGAGGAGTGTGGGTGGAGTGGTCAGGTGCCTGGCAGGTCTGTCAGAAGTTTGGGTATGGTAGTTGTTGAAACTTGATGCAGCCTCAGCATGCCAGAGGCAGTTGTTCACTTGTAATTGAAGGCAACTGGCAGCAGGTTAGGAGTCATCTGGTTCTCAAAAGTGGCCAATTTGACATGTCAATCCCTTGTCAAAGGATTTATGCTAACCCTTTGGGTCATGGTGTGCTGCCTGGGTGCCTGCAGGGCTCCAGGGAGGTATACATAAAACTGCTGACGGTAAAGACTTCTACTGCTCAACATGAGCAGTGATGTTCCTGCTTTTCCCTTGTTTACCACCCGTATCTCTCATGTTGCCAGTCTGTCCCCCTGCAGTCAGGACATGGATTCGACCAGCGGCCAGTCTGATCTACCAACTGTTGAGCATTCTACACAGCCCTGCTTCTCACAGGCTTAGACAGCCCTCCTTATTCTGACCTAAGGCAGGGCAGGGGACAGGGGAGGCAAGGGGACAGTCGCACTGAAACCAAGAGCTGTGTTTGGGATTGGCTCAAACGCTCTTAAACTGCCAAACTGTGGGCATTGCCTGGGAGAGCACAGGGAGCCACAACAGCTGTGTTTGGGCTGAGCAGCTTCATTGGGGCTCTGGCTTCACTCCCGCAAGTCTGAGCAGTCCAGCGGTTGATTTGCTCCTCATGTGGCTTTAAACTGTCAGCCCCTATTGCGGTATCAGCTTCCCTGAGAGTTTGTCAAAACTTCGTCAGAAGACAATGAGAGATGGAGATCGTTCGCCTTGTCCCCCAGGGCTCTGCCCTTCTCCTCTCCTCCCTGTCATGCTTTTAATTGTCATCTCTGAGTGTACAGTATTTGAATACACTTCCTTACCGTCATATTTTAGCGATCTGTTAATTTCATCTGTCAGCAGCTTTTCTTTAGTTTCTCAATCTCTCCTTCTGTCTGGCAGGAGGAATTAACTTATTTCACCTCTCTTTTACCATCTCTGTTGGTATTTCTGTCTTATCCTGGATTCATCTTTTCTCTACATCTCTAAGTTAAGATCTTTGTTTCTCTCCCTTTTTCTGCCTGTCAAGGCTCTTGCCCGTAGCCTGGGACTCGCCCACCTGAGGAGTAGAGCCCGTTGGACCACCTGGCTGTGGATGCCCCTCCTCCGGGTGGGATTTTTCCCACCCATCCAAGATGCTGCAGGGCAGTCTGCAGCCACTGTGATCTGGTGCCGCTGTCTCCGCAGGCGAGGGACCGTTGCCACTCTCCTCTGCGTTGCCTTTGGACGCAGTCACTCCCCGTCCTTTCTGCTGCACCTTGTCATCTCGCTTTTTCCCATGCGAGCCTCTTCTTGTCTCATGCTCTTTCGTGTTATGGCTTGTTCGATTTAAATTGTACCTCCTTTGAGTCAGGACCGGCCTTGCTTGTTCAAGGAACACCTTGTACGTCTGTCATGCACTTCAAATAATATGAAATTAGGAGAACATAAATATGTCTTTTCAAAGAACAGCTGTCCAAAACTTTTCCTCTTTAGCAAGTACTGTTTAGCCTGTTCCCCTCCTAAGGGTGCTGCTGCCCAAGGCTTTCCTTCGCGAGTGTGGTTGGAGGCATGCGGAACACGGAGTAAATTTCTTATTTGATTTATTGACCTAATTTAAGCAAATGAAACATCTTTGAAGCTTTTTAAGACAGAAAAGTCTTTAAACATGAACTGAAAAGAATACGTGGGTGGCTTAAATCCAGAACTGCCGGTATTTTCAATGCCCTTGGAGAATACTACTGTCTGCCATGTTTTTGGTGTTTGGCTTATTTCTAGAAAGGATAATAGGTATTTGCCTCTTAGTAATTTTTGGTTCTTGAATTTTGATTCTCCTTTTGTACATTTCACAATGGTGTTATTTGATGCATTTGATCTAATAGATTTAATTATCTAATAGATTTGGCTTTTTCATCTAACTCCACTTTTTTCTTACAAACAGGCATTAATCTTGACCAGAATAAAAGAGGTATTTTTTTCACTGGTTCCTAAGTCTTGTGGGCTTTGCACTGTGGTGTAGTTCACTTAGCTGATAGAAACATTACTTAGCTAGTAGGCACGGGGACACGGCGTATTCCCTCTCAATGTAGGTTCATTTGAAATATTTAAAATACTTTTTCCTCTAATGGTAAAATAAATGAATTGTTCCACTAAGTAATTACCGTACAAAACGAAACAGGGAGTTTTGGTCCATATCGTTGGGATGTTGCAAAGATGGACGAACAGAGCTCGTGTGTGTGTGTTGGAGCACCTCACCTATCTATAGTGGAAGATCACCTTGCGAAACACAGGGCTAAACCCCACACCTTAATTTTGGCAGATCCATAGCAACTGTAGTGTTTACCACTAACTACTACCTGTGTTCGAAGTAACAAACGCACAGCTGGTTTCTTCAGTAAATTAGATACCAGTTAATAATACCTGAAATGATGAGTTTTCAACTCTGGGGCCATGCTGTTGTTTAGCCAAGAGCAAAGTCCCATTTACCTGTGGACTATTGAGTCAGCCACTGGTCACCGCTAAAGGAAGAATCTCTGTATGCCAGGTTTGCTGATAACTCTGATTAAACAGATGAAGATGACTGCTTATTTCCTTTGCTTAGTCAGGCTTCAATTACTTGAGGCTTTATGCTTTAGAAGCTGTCTATTTAATGTTTCCCTTCCAGCTTTCATTCCCACCCTTTCCATTCAGTTGCTGATTGTGTGGTAGATACGCTGTCTTCAACGTGAAGTTGCCTAACAAGTGGATGCAGACCAGTTAGAAGTGACTGGTGTGCAGAGAGTCTTGTCTGAAGCTGGTAACCAGTATTACCTCAGGGTGATGCTGATCCACCTCAATATGGTGTGATGAGTCTGATTTTCTTTTCTTTAACCGTGTGTTCTAGACTCGCCAACCTGTGTTTGTGCAGTTGCTGCAAGGCGTGTTCAGAGTGTACCACTGCAACTGGTTAATGCCCAGCCAAAAGGCGTCAGTGGAAAGCTGCATTCGGGTCCTCTCAGATGTAGGTAAGAAATGGACGTAATCAGAACTAACTGCTGCAGATGTGGTCATCCAGTGTTTGCTGCTTACATGTCATCCTTCCAAAAAGAAACTGCAGTTTAGTTCCCTCCAGTTGCACTTGCAGATAACTCGGAGCCAAGGCACAGCACAAAGCCAGAGTTCCGTTGATGTATTGTCATGGTTGAGCAATAGGTGGTGTCACTGGAACCTGAAGTGCTTTCTCCATTTAACCTCAAAACTCTCTGCAGTCCTGTTGATCTGCAGCAGGGAAGTAGTTCTGTGCCGCTCCTCCCAGTAATTTTCTCTGCTTTTAGTAGCAAGAAGAGTAATTTGTCCTGGGTAGGAGACCAAATTCTGTTGGATAGGTGCATGGGTGTGTTAGCACGAGATGTTGGGAGTGCGTGTGTAAGGACTTTGAAGACAATAAACAGCTCTGAGGTGTGAAAGTCTTTAATCATAATGCTCCAGAGGGGTCTGACCCGTTACATCTATGATTACACAGGGACTGAGTATCACGTTGTTTGAAGTTCACACAAAGGAGATTGTAGAAGGAATTGCAAGTAGAGCTTGTCTTGTTCTTGCGTTGGTTGTAATACACGGGCTGAAGGAGTCAGTTCTCACTAACTTTTGCTTGTTGCAGCAAAAAGCCGCGCGATTGCAATTCCTGTAGACTTGGACAGTCAGGTCAACAATCTCTTCCTGAAATCTCATAACATCGTACAGAAGACTGCAATGAACTGGCGAATGACTGCAAGGAATGCTGCCCGAAGAGATTCGGTGCTCGCTGCCTCCAGGGATTATCGAAACATAATTGAAAGATTACAGGTGATTACGCAGCACCCCTTCCTCCTTTGATAAGCACTTGCATGCCTACACAAAAGGAGGAATTTATACTAAGTAGAAAAACATTTTGGGATGAATTAATTAGTCAAAATGCCACATGGTAATCAAGTTAGCTGATGCTGAATACAATAATACAGTAGTACTGTATATAAAATCAAATGTAAACCATTGTATCAAGACAGGTAACTGAATGTGCACAGCTAATGGGTATAGAAGTACTCATCCTAGGAGACGCAGATATTTGAAGCTAGTGGTACTTGAAGTATTCTTGTTTCACCACTAGTAATATTTCTTTGATGAGACAGGACTTCTTCATCATCACAGCCTTCCACATTCCTCCAGTGCTTTGCTCCTTGTACTCCAAAACTCTCCGTACAATGAAAGGTGCCACAGCCCTGCCTGGAAGACTGAAATAAACAGATGCATCGGTTCCTTGTGAACCAGTTGCAGCCACAGACATTCCCTGAAACAAAGTGTGTGCATTCCCATACAGCTTTTGCTAAAAAGACTATTTAAACATACCGCTTTGTGTTAGAAATAGGGATTGATGTGTTATAGCTCTATTTTATGTTCAGATGTACAGACAGTTCAATAAGGCCTTTCTTATACCAAATGAATTTCATCGTTTTCAATGATGCTTTTAACCTTTGAAGATTCATTCTCTGGCCAAAAGCTTTTTCTGGCAAACAGTTACAAATAACTTTATGACAACTTACATAATGTAAAAACGCTGCCCAGCCCAGCTTGTCCCTCTCTATCTGCTCCTGTCTATTTGTCCATTTCAGTTTGATTAAACTTCCTCTCTGGCTTCAGAGGTTCTCAGTATTTTCGGCTTGTTTAAGTATTAGGGTAAATGTGGTTTCATTTTAAGGTAGCTACAGCTTTCCAAACTTTGAAAAGGGGAAGAAATTGTTTTGGGGTTTTTTTGCATAATTTTAACAGTAGTACTTTTTATTGTCAGCTCATGTAAGCATAAAGAACCAGATTGTTATCACAGAGTTTCAGTGCAGCTCTGAATCTGCATGTTTTTCTTTCCCCTATATGAACAAGAGCACCTACAAAGATGGGGAGGGGAACTAAGTAATCTGGGGGACTGCTGAAAATCAGGGCTTTCCTTTTAAAGACAACTATTAAACGATAAAACTGAAAGTCTTACCTGACCAGACTCTGAGGTCTTTGATCTAGTTTATCCAGGCAGGACAGACCTAATTCTCCTGTCCCTCTTTTGCAGTTTGTAAAATTAATTTGCTTACATATTTAGATGTATGTGATGTTTGTTTAAAATCTTGATGTGATTATATTCTAGGACATAGTGTCAGCTTTAGAGGATCGCCTACGTCCTCTTGTCCAGGCAGAGTTATCAGTTCTGGTAGACGTGCTCCACAGGCCCGAGCTGCTCTTCCCAGAGAACACAGATGCAAGGAGGAAATGTGAAAGTGGAGGTTTCATTTGCAAGTAAGTTGTCCTGAAGTCCGGATTGTTGGGAGGGTTTCTGTTACGTTTTGCTGTTTCCCAGTTTTCCCATGCCCTGTGGAATGGTGCCCTCTTGCCCAGCTTTATGTAAAGTGGAGTTTTTCATGATACGATAAATGCAATTTGTCCTTGGCGGGGGGAAGCTCTTGGGGATGGGGAAAGACTGCTTGACATGCTTTCACAGCTAAAGCTTAACAATCGCTGGCTGTGCTGCAGGACAGAAGTGTCATAAGCAGTAGTATAAACAAGCAAGAAATTATGGGCTAGTCCCTGTTATTGTGTCCCTGCCTTCAGCCCTAGTCTTGATCTTGTAGCACCTAGTGCTGGGTAAGAGTCGGTTGTCATCGTGTGCATCACCCAACGCAGATGCCTCCCAAATTTGGAGGGAAGGAAAAGGAAAGATTACAAGGTCATTTTGAGTGCAATTCAGAGCAGAATCTGGCTTCTCAGATTGCCTCCTGGAGTGGGGGGGTTATATAGAGAGTTAATGGAAGTTAGGTACCAGAGTAACAAACAACTGCTGGGTAGGATGGATTCCTAATTGCCATATCCAGGATCCTCAGTACGGTTTGTTTTTTTTTGTTTTGGTTTTTTTTGGTGTTTTTTTTTTTTTTTTTACAAAGTGGAATAGTTTTCTTTCTTACTGTTAAGTGTTTGTTCTGGAGAACCAGCAAGTCGTAAATTATGCCAGTAGTCAGAGGGTTTTATCTGGCTTTCCTCCTGCTCCGGGGATGCAGTTCCCTTCACAGCTTCACTGAAGCCCCCTGGTACCTGGTTCAATGTTGCTCTTGAGAGAATGTTCCCAAGAATGTTGTATAATGGCATGGTAATAAAACTTGTGTGCAACTTAATCCAATTAAGATAGATAGCCACGTATATCTTATCCCATTTTTAGAATATTAGTACTAAAATGAGCTGTGATTGATTGGTTATTTTCAGATTAATAAAGCATACTAAACAGCTGCTGGAGGAGAATGAGGAGAAACTGTGTATTAAAGTATTACAGACGCTCAGGGAAATGATGACCAAAGACAGAGGCTATGGAGAAAAGGTAACGTAATTTACAGTTCACCATTCTGTGTTAAACACTATCTTTATTATTCAGTAAAGGAAAATAAAATTCTCGCTCTTTCAAACTGTTTTGTATGTGTAAGCACTTCTGTACTGGATCAGGAACAAAACATTTTTAGTCAACTAATAACTTCAAATACAATTTGAAAGGTAAGCTTGTTTCTGTTGCTTTTCTTCTTTAGACTTGCAAGTTTAAGTCTAATTCCTGCGGTTGCGGGCACTGTAAAAATATCTAATGTTGTTACTCCTTTATGAAGGATATAACCTCTTTATTTGCTTTCTGGGTCTAGGTGATCCTTCATCAGGTCACATAACCTTGCAACAAGAGGATATTTTGTAGTTTAATTTTAATTTATATGCATCCGGGTTGTCATCTTGTTGTGAATTACAGATGGAAACTGTACACCCACCAATGTTTGGGGTTTTTTTTCTTTCCCTTTCCTACATACAACTCCTTTGTCTTGCTGAGAAGAACGTTTTTCTGTAGGTACAGACTTATTCCCTATTTGCATCAGAAGAGGGTGCATATGCCCATATGTCTAGACGTTCCTACAGTCAGTCTCAAAATACTTGTCTAAGGTATCTCCATGCATTTTTAAGCAACCTAGGTTATTACCGCGCCTCACAGTACATGTACAGAGGAGTATACCCTCCCAGTGAATGTGCTCATGAGTAATTGAGAGTTGCCAGTCGGGACTGGGGGAAGCAGTGGTGTGGAAGAATGCCTGATGCAACTGGGAGTCCGTGCCCGGGAGCAGATGGTGTTTCATATCCAATTCTCACTTGCAGTAGGGTTTGAAGATGTTGCATAGTGCTAGATTCCCAGCACAAAAAGGCAAAAGCTTTAGAGGTAAGACAGTTTCATAATCAAAATAATAATTGTTTATCACTGTATCCATAGCTGCAGCCTCGAGGGAGGGAAATGCTCTATGGGCAGAGGCACTTGTAGCAGCATCGCTGGGCTGACTGGCCAGCTGGGATGTTGGACGTGGTCCCTTTCTTTGGCTAGCCTGGCTGGAAATGAGGAGGACACGGGAGCAGAACATAGTGCTCGTTGCCAGTCCAGCAAGAGGCAGGTGCTCGCTGCCCGGAGCATGGGGACCTGGAGGAGGGGAGAGCAGATGGAGCGAGGAGGCCAAGTGCATGTGGGTGTGCACGTGCAGGCGTGTGGGCTGTTGCTGAGCTCGCAGCAGCGCTGGGAGTGAGTGGGAGACTCCTAGGAAAATGCCCGGAGGGTAGGGATGGCCAGTGCTGTCCTCCCTGCCCTGCCAGGGAACGCTCTTCCCATGTGCTGCTGCTGCCTCTTGGCTGTCAGAGGTCCAGCCCGCTGCCCGGCCACTGCTGCTGCTTTGCTCTAGAGCTGCAGTCCCACCCAGGGATTTTTTTTTTTTTTCCACTTTCTGGTAGCAGTATTTTTTAATAAACTCATTGACTTCGGAGGAATGCCCTAATCAAGTACAAGAAAGCAGCATAACATAGAATGATTTAGGTTGGAAGGGACGTTAAAGCCCACCCAGTGCCACCCCCTGCCCTGGGCAGGGACACCTCCCACCAGCCCAGGCTGCTCCAAGCCCTGTCCAACCTGGCCTTGAACCCCTCCAGGGATGGGGCAGCCACAGCTTCTCTGGGCAACCTGGGCCAGGGGCTCACCACCCTCACAGAGAATTTCTTCCTCAGACCTCATCTAAACCTCCCCTCTTCCAGTTTGAAGCCATTACCCCTCGTCCTATCACTACACGCCCTTGTAAAAACGTGGGATGAGAAGGGGAGCAGGGTAGGTAGGAAAGGGCAGCAACTGCAGGTTTCAACCCACTTTCGACACATTGTCCTTTTCTGCTGAAGTGGCGGTAGCTTGTGCTGGGTCATAACAGCACAAGATAAAGCCCTGTGGAGGCCTCTGTCCTCTCCTCAAGTCCCTTTGCGAAGACATCTGCAACACAGTACAAGTCTGACCTGGAAGGGGACTGGTTGTAGCCTGCAGAAGGTAGTCTGCTTCTGCAAAAGGGAATTGGGCTGGATGATCCTCTTTGGCAGGCTGATAGTTCCTGTTGCCCAAAGCTGGGGATGTAAAAGATTCGGTGTAATCATAGATTTGTTTTTACACTTTAGCACATCAGTGTATATTCTCCTGTTAAAAACAGCCAAGAGAAATTGTCCAAGGTCACCTTAAGTAATAGAAAGGTTGGGTGATACATACTATATATACTATATACCAACAAAATACAAATTAAAGCTTTGAGGTTTTTTTTTTTTCTTTTAAATGCAGTAAGCCACTTGGAGATTTTTCTAAATGGAAATTCATTTACAGCAGTCACTTAGACTTTATTTGGCCAAGTCAGGTGCAGCAGTAGTTCTAGAAGATGCAGTTAACATAACTTGTACCATTCAGACCATGGAGAAGCCCACAAGATTCTAAAAATTTTCAAAGCGTAGAAAATGCATTAATTTCTGAAACAGTCAATCAGTTACATAATTCAAGATAAGAATATGCTTGCCTGCAAAGTGGATTTCCGAATATGAAGCAGCAGCTGATTGCTTACAGATAGACTGATAGTAGTAGTAGAACAGCTTTTACTGTCTGGCTGTGAGAAGTGCAATCGTATTTATTCTCCCTTGTGACTCATATAACTGTATTTAGTCACTACTTAAAAGGCAATACCTTTTGTTTTTAAAATCATCCTGGAGTGTTTGAAGAAAAAAAGGAACAAAAACTAAGTTATGCACCCATTCCAAATACTTGAGTCCCTACATAGATGAAGGCAGCAAAAGTTATTCTTGTGACCAGCATATTGATCGCGCAAGCGATATTGCTTGTAGGTCAGATGTTCGCAGAACTGACAGCAGTCACTTCGAAGTAGTGTTCAGCAGCAGAGTGCCATGGAAGTTTTGGCATCGCGTGTGATTTTTTTTTTTTTTTTTTTGCTGTAATACCATGTGGTGCTCCCTGGAACAATCTGATTTATAAAAAGATTGTACTCCACCTCTCACATTTAATCTCCCAGCACAAATAATAAAAATGCCGCACCCTCCTGGCCCATGCGCTTGTCCCTTTTGTAGGTGGGAAACGTAATGAGAATGCGGCGTTGTCCGCTCCCATTAGCGAAGGGCTTCGTTAAACAGCTGGGGTTCCTCTGCAGCATGCAAAACCCGTGGTGAGAACACAGATGTACAGAAGCTTGTGGGAAGGCTCAAAGCTTTACATATTGCTAAAGACTCCTCATCTTGGCACGCGCTCGGGCTCGCTCAGTGATGGGTAGCATACTGTGGTGTATTTAATAGGCAGAAAACTGTACTCCATTGACAGTGTAGGCTAGACCCAAGTTTTTTACTTTGCTGAAACATGTCATTCATGCACATCTTCCTGGGTGCCTACCAGATGATAAGCCTCAATTGTGCAGGACTTACATTTTAAAACTCCCATTTCCCTTCCCAAACTGGAAATCCAGCCTCTGCACTCCTCCTGCTGCTTACAGCTCACGCTGGTGACGGCTCTCATGCCCAAGGGTGAAGTTCTTGGATCTCAGTCAGCCAGCCCGCGTGGTTTGTCACTTGGCAGAGGAACAAAGCCAGGGCGCATCCTGCCTCCGAAGCTGCCTGGCACAGCGCTTCCAGCAGTGTCAGTCCCTAACCCACCACATCCTGGGAGATTGCAAACGTTCCTCATGCTGACTGTAAAATACTATGTTGGATTGCAGCATTAAAGTGTTAAATGATTTATAAGATCCTAACATGAAATTTATCTGTATTTTCTCTTACTAACGCTTGCTTTCAATTCTTCCCCTTGTTCTTTCTTTTCTGGCAGATTACCATTGAATTGGATAATGCTGAGGTTTTAATTTTATTTATTTTCTACAGTGTTGTTTCTATGGTGTTTGTTTTATGAGTAGCCCTGTGATCTGTCCTGTTGTCTCCTCAGCACTGAGCTTTCCGATCTGTATGCCTGTCTGAGTGAAGTAGTTGAGTTTTCAGTCTGCCATGTGTCTGCACTGGGAATAGTTGCCATAACTAATTCCAAATGTCATTACTTGGAGTATTAGTCTGAATGCAGGCAGAACTTCTAGCTGTCTGCAGTCATCTGGGGCCTTACTAGATCCCACGAAGTTCAGGAACAGATCTGAGAACTTTTGGGGCATCAACTGCCACAAGCACCATTAGGGTGGTGGCATGTAGGCCTTGGCCATGATGACCAAACATTGGTGAACAGGCTCTTTCAGCAAAACTAAATGCGGAGGTTTGGTGGTGGTCACACAAGTTGGAAGAACCTGCCAAAAGCCAGGTGGAGGAGACCCCGAATGAAGTGTCTCCACTTATTGGCTGGTGAGAGCCATTACTCGTGTCCCGCTGGGCCTGCCCAGGGCTGGCTCCTCCAGCAGACACCCGGCTTTACCGAGGAAGGTGACAGTCACGCAACCCATCAAAGCATCTTGCGTCCTTCCTGTTGCTTTTTGGTCGGGTTTGGTGTATAAAGCCACGTAAAACGTTCGGATGTGTTGTGAAAGCCATGTGGTGTAACCCTGTGAAAATGACTGACTTCTGAAGCTATTTCTGTGTGAAAAGCTTCCTACCATCAAAAACGTGCCTTCAGTTGGCAGTGCAGCAGCCTGGGCTGCGTTCGTGCTGTATGTAGCTGCTTTACAGGCGGAAAAGCCATATTTGAGCATAGAACTTTCAGTTTAACTGAAATTAAGCTTTCTAAGGACTTTTAAAAGCAGCGTGTCTGGTTGGGGCAGCGGCGTGTGGGGTGGAGGGAGGGAGCTGAGCTGTCTCTGCTGCTGCTACTTCCTCATCCAGCTCAAAAAAACCCACGTGTGGGCGCTAAATTTGAGATTCTTTTTGCATAAATGTATAATACTGAGAAAGTGATTGACTGGCACCTTATTTTACTGAAATACCAGGAAAAAAAGAAATATTTTCCTCTCTGTGCTTTGTTTCCTGCATTCTCTCCGAAGCCAACCTTTTATTTGGAACAAAATTTAACCGCTTAAAATGCTTAAAATGTTACTGCTCTTTATTCAATAGAGCAGATAATGAAATATGCCATAAATTGCTTTCTGTGGAACTTGTTGATTTTGACGTTGATCAGCTGAATTCACCTGGGTGAACTTCATTCTGAGAACCAAATAATATTTGGGGACCTTTGCTGTTGAAATGGATTTTAAAATCCAAACTCTTTGTCACAAAAGTAGACAGAAAAAGTGTACACATCACCCAGGATTGGCTTGGAGGGTCTTTTCTATTCAGCAGGGCCTTTAGGGGAGGGAAGGAGCAGAGTTCCTTGCAAGAACAAATGGGAGTGGTGGCTTTTTGGGTTTGTGTTTCTCCTGGTCTGTGGTTGGGATGCTCGGGGCCCTGCTGTGCTGGAGGTCAGTGCTTCACCGTCACCCCGACGTGCGCTGGGTCCCCTCTCCAGGCTGGAGCAGAAGGTCCAGCTGGGGTCTGAGATGCTTTTCCTAAGAAAAATTTCACGACTCTCCCATCGCTGGTTTCAAGTTCAACAAAAAGCTCTTTATTAGAAAATCTCCATCTGGGATTATTAGGAGTTTTCGTTCTTCTGTTTGTCGGTGGAAGTTTTCTCCTCTTAGCGTGTGCACAGGATGGCTGATGGGTGGGATGCACAGAGAGAGTGGGAGCCTGATTTTGGGCTAAAGGATGGCATTTCTTGTGGCACGAGTCCATTTACTGCTCTGCCGTCTCCTCTGAGCTGTGCTGGCATGGGCTATCTCAGGTGCGCTCCAAGTGTCACACCAAACTTTTAGTATTATACAGCTACGGAGGTGCTGTAGTGTCTAACCTCTGGTGTAATTATTTTCTCCTTTTTTTTATAAACCAAGATATTTTTCCCCCCTTACCTGGTACGCACCAGCAGCGCGCTCTGTTTTTGAAAAGTTAATCTGTAACATGTGAAGGCTTCTGTCAGGCGCGAGACCCTTTAGATTGTGTGGTGCTCCAGCTTCCCAGAATAGCACACATACATATAATTTTATCTTGGAGAAACTTCAGACAGAAACTTGAATTGCCTAATTACAAATTAAGTCGTAATACGAAACTCTCTTCCCCTGTAGTTTCTGGCCTGCAGTGTGCTGTCTTTGCCTGCAATAAATCAGCCAGAGCGTGCGGAGCAATTTGGGATTTGGTCTGGAGGCTGCAAAGGAGGAGCTTTATTGCTCCTCGATGGAGTAACTGCATGGAGAGAGCAGGTGTGTTTGTACCCACCGGCAGCGAGCGCTGGCTGCTTTTAGAAAGGGATTCGGTCTGAGCTTGAGCCACTGACAAGTCTCAAAGGAAATCCTGGGGTTTCCTTTTCCCCCCCCTCCCCCTCCCCTTGTCAACCCTGGAAACTGTAAACACTTAGGGCAAAGAATACAGAAATCTCCATTATTAGTAAAATTATTAACTTCCTTTTCTGTTGAACTATGCACAGCTTAATTTTTCTGTTCAGCTGAAGTGCTCCCTAGTCCCTCAGGGTAAAACTCTTATAAAGTAACTATTTTACGACATGATTTCATAGTCTTTATGTGGCTGTATATATAGGTTGATTTATGTATCTTAGTTGCTTACTGCAATGTAATTTCATAAGTGATGGGTCCAAATAATAAAAGTTGCTAAAAATGCCAGGACATCCATGCATTTGTTACTGAAAGTCGTGCTAGAAAATTGGCGCTCTGGTCCCCCTTAACGTTTTTGTGAGTGAAGCAAGGGAGTGCCTTTGTAACTGGGTGAATAATGCTGGAATTCACCTCGATGGTAGGAAATCCCCCGCAGAACAGGAAGGACGGTGAGCGCTGCAGATGCCCCTGGGGCTGCTGGAGCATCTGCAGCGCTGGAGAAGTGGCGTGGAAATGAAGGAAGGGGTAGCAAGGTTTAATGCCTAGTTCACGAGCTTTCTGTTCAGGGGTTTATCTGGAATTCCCTTTTTGTTGGAAGTGAGGGACAGGAAGGAACTGGAGTTTTCCGAGGAGAGGCAGTGTAGCGTGGTTTTTTTCAGCATCTATTACTATAGTCTGAGGACCATGATCTGGTCTGGCAGAAATAAGGTGATAGCATCTCTTTGTACATGCTTTTTGAACTCTGCAGCATCCGCTGTTGTGGCGGGATTCGTGTAAAAGGCTTTCTTTTTCTGGGGACAGAAATTAGGATACACTAAGAATGAGAGTTGTCTTGCAATATTTCCAAAACATTCAGGTTCCTGTAAACTTGTAAAAGTGCACAGACCTTTGGGATAGGGGCTGTGCAAGACCGGTATTAAAATAAAGAGCTTAAAAGGTATCTTGATAGAAGGATGAAAAGCATGATTTGTTTGATAGGAAACCAAAGCCTTCAGAAACTAAACCACTTTTGTGCCCTCCTTGCAGCATGACTGCTGAGCGTTGTCCTGCTCTGGAGCTGTGTGCTCAGAGCTTCTCCGGGTCTGCTGCGGGCGCTCCTTGTTCTCCGGCTCCACAGGCTCTCCCGGAGCATCGGGCAGGCGAGAGGAGCTGAGGAGCTAATCAGGGTGGTCTTAGCAGGGTCTCTGCGCAGGCTTCTCGCATAATAAAGGCGGCAGAAAACGCCAAGGCACCGGCACATTGTCTATTAAAGTTTTTGGGTCGAGTCTCTCCTGATCGAGTCCGTACTGGGCTGGAACTGCTGCAGCCCTGCTCTTGATGGAGCTGGTGACTCTGCTGGGCTCTTGGAGAAAGAGGTTCAGGACAGGTGTAAATTTTTCTCAAGTGTTATCAAGTGTGAATCTTTACACAACAGTGATAACTCAGCCCCAGTTGTAATTAGACACAACAGCTTAATTTACTTTTAATTCAATCCTCAACCCACTAAAAAGTCCAGGCATGATACGGATGCAGATTTTGCGGTGTTTCTCGACTGGCGCTGAGACGGTGAGCTCCTCCGTGGGTTCCCTGTGGTCCAGGACAGCTCAGGCAGCACATCTCCCTCCCACCGAGGCATTTCTGTTCGCAACGCCACGTTCCCATCCGTTCTCCTGGGGCTGGACAGGCGCTTGGGGACAGCGTGGCCCAGTTTCCACCTGCAGTGTGAGTCTTGGGCACTAAACCTCAGACGTCCTAGAGAAACACATTAATGTTTTATGGACTGAAAAGGAGCGAAGTGTTAGCGCTGACCTGCAGGTGGCATGCTCAGGATGCTGAATGTGGATGGGAGATGTCCTACTTATTTTTCTTTTTTTTTTTTTTTTCCCCTCCCTTTCCCCCCCTCGCAGCCACATTGCAGCGAGCGGCTCCGCTGGGCACCTGCCAACATTCAAGCAGCAGTTACATAAGAACAGCTTTTTTTCCTGGAATTTAGACCCGCTGCTGATGTGTGACCTTCAGCGGTAATTGCCAATAAACGCGGTGGAGATGTTTACAGTCGCTGCAGGCTGTGCCAGGGCTGCTGGCCCCTGAGCCCGTGCCAGTAGCCACCATGCCTGTGGGGCTGCCGACGCTCCCCATGAGCACCCTTCCTGTCCCGTTGGATCTGCATTTTATTTTTCAGGGTGAAAAGGGGGTGTTCTGGTGCTCCCCGCTTCCCAGGGCTGGGGCAGGGGCCAGCAAAACACCAAAATGACCAAATCCAGCAAAACTCTATAAGCACCCTTGTAATTATTTAGCCTTTTTTAGGATTTGCAGTTAAAAAGCTGAATTAAGTAAAACCCCCGGTGTTTTTTTTGTTGTTGGGGTTTTTCTATTTTTACTCAGTAATGACACTTCTTTATGCAGCTGATAAAACGGTATCCAGCAAAATACACCTGCAGACCTACTCAGTATAGTTTTGGGGTTTTTTTTTCTTCACCTCTTCACTTTGGTCTTGAGGTTTCAAGTAGGTGAAAAGGGAACTGAAAATCCTGGTTCAAAGGGGTTGACTGAATTAACCTTCTCAGTGCTCTTTATCAATGATAAACTAAAACTACAGCGGCTGAGTAAGGTGCAAGATATGTGCTATTTTATGCATCTTCTGACTGGAGTTGGAAAATGCATTAACCTCTTAAGTGCTGGAGCGATGCACTTACAAATCATTTTCCTTGTAGAGCGAGCTTACTCCACAGTCATTTCTCTTGTGTATTTTGCACTTAGACAGTGCTTCACTTGTTATGTCTCAGGCAGAGGAAATGCAGGCTCTCATAAATTTTTGTGGGCTGCCTTATATTTTTTTTTCCCTTCAGAAATCCTGCAATCTTTGGACCGTTTTTATTGCACGAACTGGAATTGGTGAGCTCTTTGGGAAAGGAAGCTGGAACATTTCTTATAGTTATTTGTAACCCAAAAGAAAAAAATTCACACTATCTTACTAGTTAATGAAGACTGCTAATGTAAAATGTGTAGTGAAGAGAGTTCTTTCTATATTCAGTTATTATAAAAGACCTGCAAGATTGAGGATTTAAAGATAAGCAAGTGATTGCACTCCCATTGAACATCAGTGGCATATCGGAGACCGAGGTCTCTACTCCAGGAAAGCCCCAGCCCAAGTAAAACATGCTTTCTCAACAGAAAACTCTGGAAAATGAGAGAAGGCGCTCCCGTAGGCAGATCTTGGTGACCTTTCAGTGCAGGCACTATCAGCCCTTACGCCAAATTTCCCACCTCATTGTCTGGCAGCGCGCAAAGTCTCTGCAAACTCACTGAGATAAGGTGGGGGGGAGGAAACACCATTTAGCCACGTCCCGGCTCTGGCCGTGCACCGCAGCGGTGAGGCCAGGGGCTGGAGGCGTGTGGCTGCTGCATCACCCGCTGGCACGAGCTGGGGGGCTGCCTCTGCCCCCGGGAATCCCACGGGTCCTCTGGGAGGGCTGTGCGGCTCGGAGGAGCCCCTGCCAGGACAAGGAGCTGCTCCACCTCTCCGCTGCCTCCTAATTTATGAAGGTGTGAGATCCTCCATCGCTAAAAGTACACTGCTCGGCAGCTTTTTGGTAAACTGTAACGTGGGAAGTTTGTCAAAGCAGTTCAGCGCTTTTGGTTCCCAGTTATTCCCCTCTTCTCTGAAACTTATCCATAGCAAGTCAAATGTGTGTTTGACAAACCACCTACATATCATCTGCAGAGGCTAGAAATTTCCGAAATATCCAAATTTTTTCTCGGTTCTGCAAGGTAACAGTGTTGGCCTTAAAAAGGAGACTTGGCAAGCAGGTAATCTGCGTGGAGTTTCCTGGTATTATTGTAGAGTTATGAAGGACAGCAACATAATTTGTGTTCTAGTCTGTTGTCATGAAGCAGACGAGGTGGTGCTTTTGCTGTGTGTCTTTCAAGTAGGACCTGTATTTCTGAGAGAAAAGAGGAGCAAATCAGAAAAGGGAGGGAAAAGTGGAAAAGGGACTTCCAGGACTGTATGAGCCAGCCAGTCCCACTGGAACGCCAGCTGACTGGGGAGATAGTAATGCAAGAGCTGAGGCAGAGGGGAATGGTTTCAGAATAATGTGTGTCTGAGATCTTCACTGTAGTTCGTTGCATCTAGGTATACACCCTAGCTATCAAAAGCTTTGTGTGATCCTTGGCTGACTGACTCTGTAGTTGTGTTTTTTCCCCTTTTCATTTCCTCCTCTGTGCCAAATCTCTCCCCTCCCCACCCCGATAATTAGATGCCATATGCATGGAGTTGGGTTGGTTCCTGAATTCACAGATTTCAGGACCAGAAGGGACCGCTCGGTAATTTAACCCAACTTCCTGCGCAGGGCATCCCGCTTCTCACCATTGCTTCTCTCCTGAGCCAAATCAACTGAGTTTGGATAAGCTTCTTCAAAACTCTCGGTGTTGATCTTGAAGACCTCCTGGGACAGGTATCAGCTTACTATTGCCTTGCACCAGCCAGTCACCTTCATATCCGATATAGGTACTGACTGGCAAATGACCTAAAGGAGATGTGTGGTGGTTTGGAAAATGGCATCAGCCTGTGGAAGTTGCCCAAGCTGAGGTTTGTCACCTCTCAGTCCAGTAAACTCAGAGATGGCCTGAAGTGGAGGAGGTTTTTGCTTGTGAGTGTGCTGGCTTGTCTGTTATTTTGTCAAAATTCCAAAGGTTGGTGAGGCTGAAGAGAAAAGGATGAGGTTTTCGAAAGTGTTCCTGTGTGTGCTCACACAAACGTGCAGGGGTTTCTGAGAAGATTTTTTCCCACCCATTTGTGACATTACAATAGGAGATGTTTTCCACCCTGTTTTGCTGAAGCCATTCTCTGGAGCAGACCCCAGTCTATGTGGACTGGAATCTCCACCTACCTTTTAAATGCATTTCAAGCCTTTTCAACGCTCAGTGTTCTGGGTGTTTACTACATAGTTGAGTATAAAAAAAAAAAAAAAATTAAAAAAATTGAGAAAAGCAATCCCGAGGCTTTAAAAGTGAATGAAAATCTTTCTGCATTTCCTCAAACCATTTCCACTTTTTTATCCATAGTGCTAGTCATTTGAATTTTCTGTGAAAGACAGGATTAGACAACTTCCATCTTGATTATTATTTTGAAAGCAAATGAAAATAAAACTTTCATACCTTCCTCAAAACCATAAAGGAAAAAGACTGAAACCTCTTCCATATCTCAAAAGTTGAGATGGTAGTGAGTTCACACTTGAACTGTCACTTGCTTTGGTGGTTTTTGAGGTGGATACATTCACTCTTGAGTCAGATGAAGACCATTCTGGGAAACACGCGTCACCTGTGTTGGGGAAATGGATGCTACACGGTCACCAACAGGTCAAAGAAATTGTAATTCTCCTGTTACGGCTAATGATGAGCGGTTTATTTGCCAGTCTTGTGGGAATGGAAACTTCAAAGGAAGAGGGGATTTTGCACAGCAAATTGAAAGGAACTTTTGCTACTGCTAGAAAAAAGTAGAGACGTCGTACTCCTCTCTGACCCTGCCACCTGCTACATTTCAGTTTAAAACCTGGCCACCGTGTCCATGGCGCTCACTTGGCCGCTGTTTGGTATTCCACAAACTTGCCCCCTGCCCACCAAACCATCACTTCTCTTCTAGGTGGAGAGCTGCGGTGTAAGGAGACATAAGAAACCTAGCAAAATTCCTCCTTTGGTCTACTCTTCTGCCCGGTTCAGTCCTCCTCGTAAAGCATAAGCTTATACTTTGCCGTTGCAGCACACAGGGTAGTGCGAAGTGTAGTACAGTAACTATAGCTCACTAATTCTTTGCTATTTTAACCCATTTTGACTCAAAGAATAACAATTCCAGTATCTGGAGTTTATATTCTTACTGAAAGATTGCTGAAGGCCGTGTTTATTTGGAATGATCCGTCGGAGCATTGCCAAGGGCAGTAGCTTTTGCTTGCAGATGAGTTTGTGGGGCTGGTTCTAACATGTTGATCTATTTATACGCACTGTCTGTGCTACAGTGGGAAGGCAGAGGAATTTGCTAGCTCGAATATGTATTTTCCTTCTCCAATTTTAAGTTGGAAAGATCAGACTCATTTCATGCTGATTCTTTGTGCTGGTTTTCAGCTCCAAAATGTTCACATATGTTTGGTTAATTTGGAGTCATGGTGTAAGCCCAGGAGTAAGGAAGCTTGTGTTGGGAGTCCAAAGTCCAGTAGGTTATGTTGTGGCAGTCGTGTCCACTTGACCTGCCAGCTTCAGTCTCCCCTGCCCTGGACGGAAGGCACCTGATTTCCCTTACAGGGGAACACGCACAATTTCCTTGCTGCTGTTGACTACTTAAGAAAGGAGGAATTTTTTGCCTTGCTCTGAAGCAAGTTGTGCAGACAGTGTCTGCAATCAAACAATGTGCCCAGACTCCCTAATGACTTGATACGGCGTTTCCAGTGTCCAGCCCAGCGGCAGCAAGGGTGTACAAAGCGGGCTGAGCAGGAACTGTGTGTTCCTCTGCATAAATGAGGTTCTTCCTGTTAACTTTTTGGTCCTCTGGCTTAAATACTCCCTGCTTCAATTCGACCCAGGGAGAAATGGTTTGCATGCTTGTGAAGTTTCCAAGAGCGGTGACAATGCAAGGAAGCGGTGGACCAAAGGCCGTGTGAGTTAGCCAGGGGGAAAGTCCATTAGGAGGAGAACGGAGAGTGGTTCTTCCTGGCTGAGGAGCCCCTGCCCACGGAGCATCGCAGGAGAAGCGCTCGCTCCTCTGGCTCCTTCCCGGGAAGCGGCATCTCTCCGTATTTAGATTTCTGGATCCCGGGGCCATCCTCTGCCTTTGCTGATGAGTGTTTCCCGGGCTGCAGTGAATATTGGGTTAAAATACAGAGTCACCCTCCCAGCCTATGCTTGATTTGTCTGTCTAGTTTGTGTGCCCTCTAGGCAGACAGGGACAACGAGTGGCTGACTTAATTTGGTATTGCTGTATCGTCCTTGTCTTATTTCTTAGCGTCTGTTCCTGAGAAGCTAAATCAATTTACCCACGATTTAGTAGGCAGTTTCATTTGAATGTTTAGGTCTCTGTTGTATGTCTAAGCTCTACTAGATAAAAGTTCCTCGTCTTCGTCTGTTTTCAATGTGATGATCAGCATTTTAAATTTGAAAAGCTGTCACCGTTAAGCCTCTTATTTCATTGCTCGTGTTTGGTGCTGTATCGTGTATCTTTTATCTTGGGAAAAGAATATTTATAGATGAGAATCCACTGAAAGTGGTTGTTTTTTGGGTTTGGCTTTGGTGGTTTTTTGGGTTTTTTTTGAACTTACATTGTGAGGCTGGTGCCTTTCTGTGACATGCAGCCCTGGCTTCCTCCTCCTCATCATCATCAATCATCATCTTCCTCCTCCTCCCTGCTGGGGACGGGTGTGCTGCCTCCCCCCCAGTACCAGTGTCAGGTCCTGGGTGCACGGTCCAAGCAGCTGCCCAAAAAGTGCATCTCTGGCTGGCAGGCCTGTGTGCACCTGCACCTAAGGCTTTCTGCTTCTGTCTTCATGCAAAGTAGCCTGGGATGTTCAAAGGATACCTGCTAAATTCTCCAAATGTAGCCCTTTTAGCTGGTGGGTGGGTGGGAGGGTGTAAACAGGAATTATGGCTATAATTCATTTGTGATGATTCAGCTGATGTCAAGTGCTTTGCTAGCTCCCTTCCCCTAAGTGTTGACCACTAGATTTCTGTTGGGATGAAAGATTCTTGAAGAATGACTAATTTTTCTGCATTTTACTTTCAACTAGCTGCCGCAACCTCCAGAAACGGAAAGCTCTGTAGAGGTGTGTCACCCACCTATATTTGTACAACAGGCAAATATTGGTGTTTTGAAGTAGTCCTGGTGGAGTGTCTTGTTGGTAAAAAAAAAAACCTGTGAAATGTGTGTTCCTGTGTGGTGTTAAGACAGTGAAAAATAAGTAGATTTGTTGAAGTGATTTAATCTGATACAGCATCATAGTATAGTCTGCAAATATAAAAAAAACCCCCCACATGTAAACCCCAATCTTTGCTCCTTCCAGCCATTCCACTTATGCTTTTAAGGGAGGCACTGTTTGAAAAGTCTCCTCTCGAATCCCCCTGCACTAGCAACATGAGACTTCGTTTCTCTGGCTCCTAATACAGAATTTCCCTTTGTCTCACATACTTAAAAACTTTGGTGAGGAAATGGAGGTGTCAGAAGAAATTAGTGGAAGCTTCCTAACACCAGAGCAGCTGGGTGTCCCGTTTAAAATGCCACAGCGAAACAGCTAGTGGTCACTTCACATCCTCAAGGTTACTAGCTCCATGGTGAACTGGAACGTAGGCACATTTCCTTTGAGAGATACCCCAGCATCAGTTTGCCTAAGACAGATTATTCACCATAAATAACACATAAGGATTTATGAAATCTCAAATTCTTTTGAAATTAATGGGACACCCAGAGATGGCATTGGTAGACTGTACAACCAGGTGGTAGACCAGTGCAAATCTAAGTGAAATGACATGGAAGTCTAATTCTAGGACAGTGTTGATTCTCTCAGCTATATAAATATGAAGATTATAAATAAGTTTTGAAGTCATGAAGAAAGAAAAATGTAGTTTGTGGTGGTTTAGACCTTTGCATTTGTAATTTTTGTGGAATAGTGTTTAAATGTGAACTGAAAGTCTGAGTGGTCATAGAATGACTTTGAGGTGTTTGGGAGATGGCTCCTGGTTTAAGATGGATCCCTGTGTAGAGTGGTCGTTCCTACACATTTTCAGAATGCTTTAAAGTGGCAAAAACTCAGTGTACTTCAGGTTTACAAAGTGGAAGTTCAGTTCCTGAGCATCTGAAATAAAACAGAGATTTGATTTGGAAACATGTACATGCCGAGGGACTTTGTTTAGTGAAACCCCTCTGAAGTCCCTGGCATCGGGAGGGAAATCCCACAGGTTTTGTCGGAGGCCCTCTGCACTCTCAAAAGAACTTCATTGACCACGGTCAGATCTGTCGAAGTACCTGCACTTCCTCCCGAAGTGTGCGTATAGTGGGACGGGGTGTTTGTGTGTGCGTGCGTATCTGTGTACACGTATGCATGGGCATGCATGGTTTGAGTTCTTATAAAAACTTCTGTGTTATCGGTAACTGTAAAATTGGACAGACGTCGTGTCATCTTTGAATCCATGAGAATGCGTTGGCATAGGTGCATGCCATGGTGGTCTGCTGGAGGGTGGCAGAGCAGGCTGGTTGAGTACTGCTGGAGCTAAGGGAGGGCAGATGTTCTGTTTCGATAGCTTGTCAGTCGATCTTCCTCATCTCCCCCCTTGCTTTCCACTGTGACTTCCCTTAATATTTTCCATGAGTGCAAAGATGTTAGTGTCTCTTGAGTGTTGTTCTGCTTTAAAATGAACTTTCTGCATGCACAGCAGGAGCTTGATCAAAGTCTACCACAGAGGCAGCTGGAGGATCATAGAAGGGTATGTACAGCAGTCGAGCACCTTCAGAACTAATCCTCTGCCTTTTCCTTTTAAACAGTGAAGCGTAAGTCATGTAAGAAACTTCTGTGGTTTAACTGCATTGCTGTCAGTCTCTTGGACGATCTAAAGCGACCGGCCGCCCTCACAGAACGGGGTGCTTGGAGCACCTTCTCTTGTGTTCAATGGAAGGAGCAAGTGCTGGGCTGCTCAGAATTAAACCTCAGATCCTGGGCTAGCCTGTTCGCACTGTCAAAGCGCACTCCCCTTTGGTGGTGATCGCACGATTGTGAAGTGAGATTAATCAGTGCTTGGGGAGTTCACCCGCTTTGGCCACACTTCCCCCTTCCTACACAGCCAGGCTGCAAAATCAGCGTCCTTCATACACGTTTGGATTTCTTCTGCTTTTGTAGCTGGGAACAGAATAGCACCTGCTTATAACTGTTTCGCTCTTAAATACTATTAAAGATTCTCTGTTTTAAAGATAATAGCAGGTTTTTGATACCACTTAAACGGAGTTGTATATTGCATCTGCGTTACTGATGCCTGTACAATAATGTTTGTGTACTGCTTACTCTTTACCTGGGTGGTGAATGCAGATGAAACTGAATACTGTTAGGGTTTTTTTTCTAGGTAGCATATTTGATTTTTCTTACTGCTGCCAAACATCTGATATTTGTTTGCATACTGTACGCATCAAAGTGGTGTACAACAGTAACATGATGGTTAAAGAACTGTTCTGGAGCCAAGCATTGCAGCTGAATTAATTATAACATTTCTTAAATACCACTTATTTTTCCTCCCCTCTACTTTGATCACAGACTCATATACTTGTTAGCTAACACAGTGGGCTTGAATAATTTTATAGGAAACAAAGTTTTTCTTCCCAGTTGGAATTTGAAATGCCAAACCTCCAGAACCGTGGACGAGCACGCTTTCAGGCTAGAAACAATAAATGCTTGATGCGTGTTCCCACTTGTATTTTCTGGCTAATTGTCCAATTGTCCTGTTTTGGATACACTACTCCTAGTCAGTGGAGGTGCTGCAGGGCTGGCCTGGGAGCCCGAGCTCCCAGTGAAGCTTTCCCACTCCCCCCAGCTAGTTTGAGCATGGAATAGAAGTTGTCTTCCGCTCCACAGCGGACCAGAAGGAAAGCCTAGAGACAACACCAGGAGCTTTAGTTACCCTTCTGAATTCAGGAGGCGGTGGAGTTTACTGAACAGCAGTTCTCGTGGTTCAATGTGTGTTGTTATCTTTGTAGTAAGTAGTAAAAATTACTGTTTTTAAATGCCATTTGATATGACAACTGCCAGTTAGTTTAACAGAAGAGGAAAAAGGTAATGCGAGAACTCCATCATAACTTGATTTTTGGCAAAGGGCTTATTAGGGTATCGAGTTGCCTTTCTAATCAGTACACATGTAGAAGGAAGATGTAGTTAAGGGGTTTTTTTGGTTTTTTTTTGTCTGGCTTGGCCTTGTTCTGTCATGTAGCCTTCCTTACCTGCCAGACTGAGAGCAGAAAGGTGGTTAAAGCACTACATCATGTACTAAACACTCTCCTGTCGCTGTCAGTCAAAGTAGCTCCTCTGGGATATGATTTTCCTTGAGCTTTTGAATTCAGTCTCTTGCCTGTCCTACATGTGAACTGTTTGGCCCAAGCGGTGATGAGAAGCGTATGCCCCTTGCACAAGTGCTCATCTTTTACTGTTGCTTCTAAAGTAACTGGCCTTTTTTTCTTTTTTGCGGGGCTTTTGGAAGCAGCTGGTTGGAAAGCAGCTCACTTGGTGTTTATTTTACATCTTGTCTCCCTGCCGCTTCCCCCGTCCCCATCGCATTCCATAAAACGCAGCTCCTGTGCTGCAGCTTTCACACTAACAATCCACGGGAGCGATTTTTAATCTGCTAAATTGTAGTGACGGGAGCAGGTGGTGGGAGCCCTGAGTTAGCACCAGCCTCGCGGGGAGGGCAGTGATCCCTGACCGGCTGCAGGCAGGTTTTAAGCTTCTCCGTTCGGAAGTGATGGCTGAGCTTCGGTAAAGGACTGTTCGTTTCCAGACAGGTTTTTGTCTTTCCAGTACATTGGGGTACAAGGATTTCTCTGAGCTGCCTTCTGTGGGTGGCAGATTTCCATCAAAAGCAGCGTGGCTGCGGCAGTGCTGGAGTTTTGTATGAGCCAAATGATGCACATTTACATTGTTCCATTTACTTATTTGTGTTGTGGCCTCTCGTGAAAGTTTAAAAAGTAAAGCTTCACTTGCATGACAGCTAATATTGAACCTCATGGTAAATGACATTTTGAATCTATAGTCAGACAGCTAATTTCATTTGAAATACAAACTGAAAATCAGTGCCAAGCGCTTGTTTTGTGAATGGAGATGAAGATACTGTAGTTCACCCTGACAGATTTTTAATACGAAATTATTCTTGGCTAGAACCATTTTTTTATTTTTTTATTTTTGGAAATCCCCTCCCCCCCTGCCTCTCAGGTGCTGCACCCACAGCGCGCTGCTGTTAGCAGAGCAGGGGCTCCTGGTTAAAATAATCACCACTTTTCCTTTTCACACAAAGACCTCATTAAAAAAATATAAAAATCCATTAATCGAGCTGGGGTGTTTGTGTATCTGCCCGTTGCTGGCAGTACCACTGGCTTTTGTACAGCGCTCAGAATTACTGGGAATTCCTATAAAGCCTTAAGCGAGAGGGTCCGCAGGTTGATGCTCAACCTGGGAGGTGTTTTTGGTCTCCTCTGGCCTCGGCTGAGGGCAGGGGCATGGGCTCTGCGGGGATGTGCCGGGTGCTCCCGGACCATCGGGGTTATCTGAGGACCGGTGCCCTGCAGCGTCCCCGGGCTCATGTGCTGGGATGCTGACTGCTGGCGTGACCGGGCGGCTGCCAGCGGGGGACAAAGAGCCGGGATGCAGCGGGGATCGCTCGGGTTTCCGCTCGGCGGCTGCCAGTGTTAATCGCATCAGCTGCTGACGGAGGGGAGAAAAGAGCGGGTTCCTGTAACGTTGGCGAAATGGCAAAATAGGATAGGCTTGAGAATAGGATTGCTCGCTCACTAAACCGTTTCTAATGTTACGCTTTCTCTAATTCTCCTCTTTTAGTGTTGGTGCTGTACAGATGCCACTTTTTTTACATTTAAAATCGAGACAATAGATCTTAATTTTTTTTAAAAAAACCAAACCAAACTCCTTTAGAATAAAACCTGTCTAGAAAGCTGTAGCAAAAAATCTGAACTGTAGCTGTTTCTGGGAACACATAATTTTATTTGAGCCGCACGAGACCCCCGGTGTCCCAGCCTGCCCGAGCACATTGGGAGATGCTCAGTGGATTTTTCCAAATCTCCAGGGTTTCGGTTCCCCCTCCCTCACTATAGTTAGGCTAATGATAACAGCAGTGCCCTTGCTACTGAATATTAGTAGTTTGTTTATTCGTTAAGCTCACATCATGATTTCATTGTCCTCTTTGACTCAAGGGGGAGGCACTCAGGCAAGTTTTGGTCAACCGTTACTATGGCAACGTGCGACCGGCAGGACGGCGCGAGAGCCTCACCACCTTCGGCAATGGGCCCTTGTCTGCTGGAGGCGCCAGCAAAGCCGGGGCAGGAGGTAGGACGTGCTGCTGCTCGTCATGGTGTGTGTCGTCTGCCCTGCCAGATGCTGTGTGTCTGTGTCTGCCTGGCAAATCAGGTGAAATAGGGGTTTTTTCCTCCCCCTTTTGGGCTTTTCCCCAACTGTTCTGCTCTATGAAATCCCAAATAAGAAGGAACTATCCACAAGGATGTGGAAGAAATCCTGCTTGCATGTCGCTCCTGGCCTTGGGAACTCCAACGTGTTTTAACTCTCCTTGAAGGATTCCACTTTAGGCCGTGCAGAACATCGCTCTCCTGTGTCTTACCATGTCAACTGCCCTTTCCTCATGCAGATGGGAGCAGTGACCTCTTTCTCCTGACTGCATTTGAGAAAGTACTTTAAAATTAAGCAGGCAGAGCTTTTTACGCTTTCCAGAGACCATCTTGGGCTGGCTTGAATTTTGCAACTTTGCTTTGAATGAGTGTGCTTAGAAAATCTGATCAATTTAATATTTGCAATAATATTTGCTCATAGTGATGTCAGATTATTGACTATATCTGAAACAAAACCATTTAATTGTATTACAGAGAGATTGTGGGGTAGGATGAGCAAAAATTTGATTTGAAGTCAGTGATAAAGTGCAGTTTATTCAATTTGAGACCATTGCTAAAAAAGTCAGTAACGTCAAGCATGCTTTGTCAAAACAAAGTTCAGTGGGTCTTGCCTCTTCAGAATAAAGACAGTGGGTAATGCTGTTGAAAGCAGGCCTGATCAGAAACAAACAAATGAACAAAACCAAAACACCCCCAACTATTTCCCCCTGTTTTCTGAAGTTGATATATATATTTCATTAGTCCTTGTGTTGTGCTGTCTGCTGCCATGCTCTTCTACTTTCTAAAGCATTTTCTTCAGTTCTTCCGGTCTCTTCCACAAACTCCTGCTTGCTTCTCTTGTTTGGTCTGTTCATCCATGAAGTTCACGGCTCTGTAATTGCACAGAAGCGTAGCATTGGCCTTGCCATCCTCTGGAATTTGTTCCATCCCCTCACTGGTCCTGCACAGCCTCTACTTCTCTTTGTATCCCTGAATCCATGCTCTTTCCAGAATCCTCCTCCAATACACCAGCCTTCTTTCCATTTTCTGCTGCTAATGAAGGCGGCAGTGGCAATAGCCGTTTCCTGTTGCCAGCGCAGGCTGTCCTCCTCCAGGACACCACCTCCTGCAGACTCGCGCGAGCTAAAGCGATGTTACCTGCCCATCTTACAACATGCCCCATCTGTGCTTTGAGTTACAAACTCTTCCTTGCAGAAGTGCTCAGGGCCGAGTTCATCACTGTTAATAAACGTGTGCACATTGTTCAGGATAGGTCAATAATTTAAACCAGAAGAGAGGTGCCATCACCGTAGGGTTTGAATCTCAGCCTGTTTCTCATAATCACCTTTATAGGAGGAAGTGCCGGATCGACTTCAATGAGCCGAGGTGAGATGAGTTTGGCGGATGTCCAGTGTCACCTGGATAAGGAAGGTGCCTCCAACCTGGTGATCGATCTCATCATGAATGCCACGAGTGACAGAGTCTTCCATGAGAGCATCCTGCTAGCCATTGCCCTCCTGGAAGGTGGGAACACTACAATACAGGTAGGGAAATGGAAAACTTCAAGCTTTTAACTCAAACATGGTGGGAAGGGAAATGTTTTTATGAAATCCAGGAAACTTGAGGAGGTTAAGGAGATGGGAGGGGAAATGACTAAATGATCTTTGACCTGTAATTAAGAAAAATATCAGTGTCTACCATGCAAAAGTTAACTTAATAAATGTTTGCATGGGCACTGAGTAATTGAGGTATTTCCCAGGGCGATATAGAGGAATGTATAACAAAACAGCTTTGTAGTGTAAGTTAATGTGACGGCTTCTATGAGTAAGTTTAGGCAACTGCAGTGTGCTCAGAGACTTTTACAACTAGCTGTTAGTTTTCAGACTGGAATTTAAAATAACAGTAAACTCCAGATGAGCACCCTTCTCCTGTAGTCTCGCTGTCCTTTGTTCTGCGTTTTAAGGATTTGGTTTCCCTAAATGAGAATTGTGACAGGTAGAGGTATGTACTTCTTCCAAACTGAAAGTAAAACCTTATTATGACAAAACGGGGCCTACAAAGATTACCGAACATGTAATATCTTTTTCTTTTGACTTTGTATGTGTTCTGTTTGCCAACAGTCTGTTTCTGTCTTGGACAATGGGCTTTATGCGTAGCTGTTCCAGAGAGTGTTACCCCTTTCCTGCCCCGCTGCAGCGTGTTTCACACGTCTGAACAAAACAATCGGTGACTTGTTTAAGGTCTATTCTGCAGATTGCTGCTTTCACTCAGAGGAGTGATACATCCAAATGTTCGATACACATACAGAGTTAGGCTTATAATTTCATGCCATTTGTGCTGCATCCTAATTAGGAACATTTATTTAGGTACTTAAAGATAAAACATGCTATCATTTTCAGAAGAGCTTGGGCAAAGAGAACTAAAGAAACCTTATATATGTGGCCCACTGTTCCCAGTATGGTATAACCACTCCCCAGTCCTTTCTTTTTCTGCCCTGAAAACTGAACTATCTGAAACTCTGTCTCTGATATCGCTGCAGCAGCACAGAGCCGCCGCAGTCACAACGTTAGTCATAACGAGACCTCGATGGCAACTTCTGGGAGAAGCGTTTGACCAGATGGGAGGCAGCGCCCCATCTTGCGCTCTCACTGTGGGCTGCTGCCAAAGGGCCTGTCCCGTTCCGGGCAGCTCTGCCTGTCCCCTCCTCGTTCGGCTCGTGCAGTGTGGGCTGAGGTGAATTTCAAGCGGTTGATCTGATGGAAAACCAGCCTGCCAGCAAAAACAGATTAAATCCCATAGAAATGCCTGGCTCAAACCTGACCAGAGCTGTGCTAAAGAGCAGCTGTGTCCTCTGGGCAGCAGTACGTGGGGAGATTTGATGAAGTGGAATGTGGGGCTGAATCCTGGATAGTTATATTTGATCGCTAAGGTTAAAACACGCATGGGATCTCTGCAGCAGCACCTCTTGTGTTCATGCAAACTCCCCTTGAGAGGAGAGGGAAGGCTTTTGGGCTCCTTCACCCTGTCTCTGTAATCAGTGCCCTCTTTTTTCCCCTGTGTATATGGTCTAGGGTGAAGCTTCTTTGCAAAAGACAAAGTGGGAATCAAGCGTTTAAAATCCTATGTCACCTTAAACTGCAGTGACAGGATTAACATTCCTTGGGGAGAGTCACTCCTTTAAATTTCCTGCTCTTCTCCAATGTAAAGGAAGCTGAGCTCTCATCTCTCTAGCTCTCGGGGAGCCTCAGGTAACCTCACACTGTCATGCTGGAAGGAAAAACAAATTCTGCACCAGCCTGATGTGGAGAGATCCTTTGCTTGTGCTGGAACCCAGAACGAATGGTCTGAGTGGAGTCACTTCCCACTGTGTGCGAATCAGGGTTGGAAGCACATTCCTTAGCTCGTCTGGTCAAAACAAACAGGGAGATCTGCAGTCCATCTCCAAAGATACCTTTTTCCACTGAAAAGGGAGATTCTTTAGTTTGTATTTGCTCTCTGTAAGCGGGAGCGGGGAGTCTGCAGGACAGCTCTGTGGTTCAGAATGAGCTGTTGGCACGGGGTGCTCACGACAAGTGCTGTAACACTTTCACATCCGTGCCCGGCCCTCCGGCCAGTTTCTGGTGCTCTCTTGCCTTTATAGATGTTACTTCCATAAACCAGGGTAACTATTTTCCGTCCTTTCCCACTCAGGAATAAGCGCTTGGCAGTTGTCTTTACCTTTAGAACATGTTCTGGGCAGCAGTGGTGCTGTGGTGCGTGTGCGGGTATGTGCTGTAAAGCAGCGGCGAGGGGCTGGGGGGGGTCTCTGGGGTAGCCTGCTACTAAGTACGGAATGTTTTAGGAACCAAATGACTCGTGATGCCTACAGCTAATGAATGCTGTAAGCTCCGAGGTCTCGGGCACACCCAGCAGCTCTTACTCATGCATGCAAAGCACGGAGGAGACTTTATTGAAAATATCCTATGGAGGGGTTGTAGCGTAGGTATTCTGTGTTCTAGCAATCCTGTGGCCTGACAGCAAAAGGCAAAAAAGAAGGTTCATCAGAGCACAAAGGTGTTCCATGACTTAGCTCGGTCCTGGTGCTGGGTGGTGAGTTGGCGGGTGCCTGGCTTTACTTGCAGTGGCTCTAGCACAGTCAGGGCCCGCGGGGACTGCTGCAATGTCAGTCAAGAGCAGCACGTATTCAGCACTCTGGTCTTTCAGTAGTATTTGAGTCACGAAAGCCAAGTAAGTAAAACTTTAATGGAAAAAAAAACCAAAAAAAAAAAACCGCCAACCACAGAGCTTAACTTCTGGGAGAACAGCTGGCTCAACTCCGGTGAATCGAAGCGAAGGTGGAGGTTTTGCTCTTTCGTGAAATCACTATTTCAGGTCTGTATCTCCCAGAGTAATTGCTGAGAGATGTCCAAGTTAAACTGGTGTCCTGAGACAGTCAGTTCAGGGAACTGAGCTTTTCTCTCTTCACGTAGGAAGAATGGTGTATCTGCTCAGCCAGAAAATGCAGAAGGTGTGGGTGCAGCCCAGCCGTCGCGGTGGTACTCGTGGAGTACTGGCTATTGTGCACGGCTTCAAATCCGGTGGGTGTTATAGAACAGCCTTTCACTACAGCACAGCAAGGATTTCATAAGAGCGCGGCAGTGTGATGGTCTCCTACCCAGTGAGATTTCGTTGTTACAAAATACGCTGCAAAATTTGTCTGCTTATGGAAACTAGGTGCGCCTACGGAAACGAACCCAATACTTTCCGTGGTCTTTTATCCTGATCTTTCTCTGGTCTATATTCGTTTGGTAAATTTTGTAGATTAGGTCGGTAGGGCTTCACAGCAGCCTCCAGAGTGGATTTTCTGCAGTTCTACAGCAGTTTCCAGTAACTGCCAGTGGAAGAGTCATCTTTAGTCTCTGGACTAATAACTGTGTTCATTTTGCATCAGATACGTTTGTCATTGTGAAAGTCGCCCTAGCCAAATCGACCAGCTTCGTCTTTGAGGTCTAACGCAGTTTATCTTCATTTCGCAAATTTTTTTGGGTTATTATTAGCAGCTGTTGATTTATCATATTCCGAGCAAGTTCATTCTGTGCTCAGTCTGAATAATTTTTACTGAACCTAAATTACTTATATCTGCAGGCCTTTGAGAGTAGGAAACTGGTGGGATAGGGACGGGTTATGTAAAAAAGCTTTTTGGCAGCAAAGCCAGAAATGTGTCACCCCTGCATGGCATTTTCTGAACTCCAGGTTTTCACACGGGAAATGAATTCGGCCTGAAGTTAAGTGCAAGGTTTGTACTGACACACAGGAACTCGCACATGATGATTGTAATATGGTTAATAATGGGAGTTCCCGGGTAACTCCCCTGAGCGTTACTGGGAGAGCAGATCCCCATGATGTTGGGAAGGGATAACTGGAATAGGTGTTACCGCTTCATTACATGCATAAAGGGCCCATGTTAAGGCTAGGCAAAGTAGGTGGTTGCCAACTCTAGCAGAAAAGCAAATCTAGAAATGTTCCCTATTATAATTGGCAGGAGTGATTTTTATTGTATTGTTAGGAAAATTAATGTGGGGGAGAAGCAGGACAAGAAAAAATACTCCCAGTTTTCCTTAGGAAGGAAGCTAAGCCAGTAGAGTATGGCACAGCAAATCCCATGCTGCTGTGTTCTGCTATAGGGGTGAACGTGGATGTGATAAGTGAACTGTTCTGGGGGAAAAACAGAGGTCTTCGCCCACTTAAAGCTCTCTGCATGGAAAGTTTTCTGGGTTGTTTTTAGTTTTTGGAATTCACTTGGAAACCCTGTCGGGTTCTTTGGTAACAGAGATGCTGATGAAGGTGTCATAGCTGTGTCCGGTGAGCTCGTTGCTCCCGCTCGGCAGGAGCTCCAGTTTTTTTTGGGTGGGAAGCCTGTCCTCATTTGTAAGGAGGCGGAGGTGGAACCTCAGGGTCGAAACCGGACAACAAATTAAATTGACAAACGCTGCTGCTCGCCGAACTGAACATTACATAAAGCCCTTTATTAATTTATATAACCCTCAGCATCCACCTCGAGAGCGCTGGCGTCAGCGGTTCTGCACGGAGCAGCCCTGGGGGGGGATGCTCTCCCCTGAAATGGCGAGGGGCGAGCATGCCCTGCATCCCGGGCAATGCCGGCTGGCACCTGGCACCGTCCCCCTGGGCTGCTGGCTTGGGCACACGTTGCCAGAGCTTCCCTGGCAGGTGTATCGCTCGTGGGCACGCTGCACGTGGGACTGCATCCCCTTCGGCAGGGATGGAAGCTTGGTCCGTTCCCTGCGCACGCCACAACGCGGCCAGTTTTCCTCCGTTAAAGCAACCCTGGCGAATGAATGACAGCAGAGGAAATTGCTGAGGACGTCTGTCACGCTCGTCTCTCATCTGCCAAATAAAAATTACATGCGCCGTTACTCTGCCTCACCTCCGTGGAGTTTCGGGTTTCCTTGGTCGGTGGAAGTTCATGGCGAGTCAGGTCCCTTACGTAACTGCCTCTCCATGGAGGCTTTGGTCCGCTCGGTTAATTAGGGATCTTCTCGAAAGTTAGATTGCGTGACAAATTACCCACACGCACACGTTGGTATTTTCAGCAAGGGAAGGTAAAATGAGGTTGATGGCATTAGTTTAGTTTAAGGCTTTTTTTTTTTTAAGTGCCACTTCAAAGTGACGTGATGCAGAGCTACCACTTTGAAGTGCAGAAGTGAAGAAGTATCCCCAGCTCTTCCTGAGATGGGCTGCAAGCATGGAGGGTGAGGTGGGAGGAGTCAGTGCCCGAGCAAAAGGTGATTATTTTTCAGGAAAGAAGTGGGACTTGCTCCTGGCTTTAAGGCATCTGAGCAGACTCGCTGCTCCTGCACCGAGGACAATGATAGGGTCTGCTCTTCTCTGCTGGGGGAAGGAGGGATGTCTGGGATGAGGACTGGGGGGCCACCACGACTAGAGATAGCATCAAGGAGCCTGTGGTGGTGGATCGGAGGGTCGTGCCTCCTTCACAACATGGCAAGAGCGAATCAGTGTGGCGGTGAGCCAGGGTTTGGAGCTCACATGTGTGTGTGAGGCTCCTTTGAGATGGGACTGTGCAGTAAGCCGTGTGGCTTCGAGTTCCTTTAACTTGTAGAGCTCTTCAGTTCAGCCTGCAAAGAGGAGCCGTGGGTTTTGCGTGCCCTCCTTGGAGTGCTCATTAGGGTTTGGGCTATGGCTGTGGTTGCAGAAGTACCAATGTGGGGGCTCTGAACAAGCGAAATACCTGGAGTCATGGCAGCCAGCTCTTCATTAGTCTCATTTAGTAGGAAATACCAGTTTGGGTAAAATGCTGGGCTAACAGGGTTGTCCAGCTCTGTCTTGCAGCATACACGGACTTGGACTTGGTTGACGCTTCTCCTCGTGCATTGCCACCAGTAAGAAAACTCCAACACAGTGAACTGTTTTCGCCTTTGCTGAACTCGCTGCCTCAGTCTGTCCAAAGATGATCGATAGTTATTAAATAATTGCAGAACTGATGCTCAAAAAGGATGGAATTCCCGGGCTGTCGGATTCCCGCTGGTGTGTGTGGCAGGCAGGAGAGCGCACTGGGGTGCGCACTGGGGGGCGGCGAGCGTCCGCCGCAGCCCTCGGGCTGGAGGGAGCAGTAGCTTTGAGGCAGATCTGTGTCCTTCAGCGAAATACAGTGACAAAAAGGATAAGCGATGCTAAAAAGATCAACAGTGAAATAGTTGGAACCAGCCAGGCAACCCGCTTTATTTTTTTTCACTTTTCCCTGTTGGCCTAAATGTGTCCTGTGCTATTCAGTTGCCAAAACACCGAGAATTTCTTTTTCTCTGTGACTGCAATTGCCCTGCAAAATGGGGAGAAAATTTTACAAAATGCTACAGACGTATTGGTGATTATAAAACATAGATTTAGTGACACAGTGGTGCTTTAGGGTTTGTGGTTTGGACTTCTTAAACCAGATTTACTACTTTAAAAATTTGCAAGTTGCGTCTATCTTAGAGCACACAAAATTGCACGTGGTGGTAAATGCTTCAGAAGCAAGAATGTCTTTGGATCGCTGAGCTTTTGCACATAGCAGTTGAGAACTTTTGGTCATTCATTTAAAAAAAAAAAAAGTCTTTTAAAATTTCTACTTTGTTTATAACAGGCAGAATTCTTTGATACAGGATGTTATATCTTTTTTACATTGTTTTAGTAGTACCTATTCAAGAGACTAATGCAGAACCAGCAAGCTGTCGGCATGTATTAAGTCTTTCACCTATGTCTTTCACCCTTTTAATGAGGTTTTTCTCACCATATTTTTTTTTTTTTTTTTTACATTCTGAGTATGTTGCTTCAGAATGTGACATTTTAAAAAAAAGAAAAGTAAGTGTTGGTAAGGACCTGCATCCACCCATCTCATTCAGCTGTGGGCAGCGGCCCCTTGTTAAAGAGAACCTTCTCCAGAATGAAGGAGAATTTGGGCTGCAAATCCAGCCCCTCCTGCATGGCGCAGTTACCTTCAAAGCAAGGCACCGAACCTGCACTGGTAATTAAGTCAGCGCTGAGGAAATCCCCGTCCTGATGCTCTGTTGATCCGCAGCACGTGAGGACGCTTGAGATGGCCACCCCTGGGAGCGCACGCTCCCTTTCGCATGTGTTCTAATGCATTCAGCACGGTGAATCTCCGTCTCGCCTAGCCAATAGATACCATCGTGTTAAAAATAAACAAGCCCTACTAATAATGCACTGAGAGACAGAGCCAAAAGCTGCGAGGAGTCGTTCCTGCAGAGGTGATTTCATTTCTGTTGGGGGCAGTAAGGTGCATAGGTGAGATTGAGAACAGGGTGGATGAGGTGAGATTGTAATGATACCACTTTCTACCTCAACTGCAGCCGATACTACTCGTTAAAGTATGTTTGGGCCATCGGTATTCTTGTATCACAGAATCTTTTGGTCTTTTTGCCCGAAGGGAAGTTTTGTGCTTAAATTTTGAGGTGCCCGTGTATGCAATAGAGCAATTGAGGTGCAAAAAAAAAAACAGTGCTATATCGGGGTTCAGCTGCTTTGCTTGTCCTCCAGTCTTGGTAGCCTTCTATTGTTCATGGTTGTTGGGTACCACGGACCTCTTGGGTCAATCGTCTCGACGTCCAGGTGGGATCCTGGTCCTGTAAGGAGCAGGGATGTAAATCATTAATTCTCCTTACTCCTCTCGGTGGGATCCAAGGTCCAACATAAACTTTTAAGATGATCCCTAGCAGGATTAAAGTCCTCCACAAGCAGGCAGAGGCAAGCTATTCAGAAAAACAAGGTCATGCTGCTTTTTTTTTTTTTTTTTTGGTAAGCACGGGAATCAACAAAGCGCTGTTATATAACTTCTATTTATATCCCACTCGCTTGCTGCAGGCACCCAGGAGTAGCTGAGACGGGAATTTAATGAGCTCTCAGGGCTTGCTCACCTTCCAGCGCGGGTAGGAGCCAGCTTGTTTTTGAAGTGCGTCAGCAAATGAAACTGGTGGTGGGTGGGTGGTTTGGGTAGGTGGACTGACTTGTTGCTATGGTTTTCTTTAATTCCTCTGTCTCTCAAGAAGATCTTACACTTTTTTTTTTTTTTTTTTCTTTTGGGGAGTCTGCAGACTTCCTTGTTTCTCACACCTACACAGAGCTTGCTGGTTCGGTAAGGAAGTGGGATTCATGCTCCTGCCATGCAAGAGCCTTGCACAGATTAACTGAGTGACCCGGCGGGTGCGTGCTCCCACACGTACGCAGGAGGAACTCAAATAAGGCTCTGTGCTGAAAGCAGGTCAGGCCCCCGAGGCTCCCACGCTTTGGGAGCCATCTGCTCTGTCTGCAGGGGGATTTAGACCCCCAGCCCAACAGTCAACGCTTCTACCTGGCGCTCCTCCCGTGTGCCTTCACCTCCCGGTGATCCTCCCGTGTGCCTTCACCTCCCGGCGCTCCTCCCGTGTGCCTTCACCTCCCGGCGCTCCTCCCGTGTGCCTTCACCTCCCGGCGCTCCTCCCGTGTGCCTTCACCTCCCGGTGATCGTTCCCTGTCACTTCACCGTCCTGGCTCTGGAAGGGCACAAGGGGACCATATATCTTCATGAAGTTTGTTCCTACTTTTCTCTTTGTGAAATGGTTTTAAATCGCATCAAGATTTTGGGTGTTGCAGCAGGAGAACGTGTATAAGGGCTCTTCCTGAAATGGATGCTGTAATTCTGCTGCCGCTTTCATTTAAAGCTGGTCTGTGCACCCTCCTGCCCTCCAAAAACCTCCCCCCTGCGGTAGGGCAGAATCTCCAGGTAGGAGGAGAGCCTTGGAGGATGGCACGTGGATGCCCATGCCAGAGAGAGTTTGTCTTATTTGTGGAAAATAAAGCTGGGAAGTCCCTCTTCTGCTTTCAGGACAAAGTTTATTTTACAGTTTGCAAAAAAACCAGGCAATTGAGGTGTTCTGGCAGATTTTCCTTATGCGTTTATTTCAAACTGTGAAGTACGTTCAGCATGAAATATTTCAGCTGCCATTTCCTTAAGCTATGCAAGACTAATGATATCCATCACTCACGCCTCAGAGTGATGGATCTTCAGCGAGCCAGGACATATGAAAGACTTCAAGAAAAAGAAGAAGGATCAGTGATATTCAAAATAAATAAGTGAGCGGGGAGAGAAAGCCAGGCTAGGTTTGAATTTTCTGCAGTAAAAGCCGTGGCAATATGGTTCGGCAGAATGTAAAGGGTTGGCATTTGCGCTGCATTCAGTGCTTGTGTTAGCAGTGCTGTTCCCCGTAAAGTGTGGCTGCTTCGAAGTAGCCCAGCTATAAGAAACGGTACGGGGGTGGCAAGCTCTTTCCGCAAACGTGAAGTAGCACAGAAGTTTTGCATTAGTTCATGCTGGCAGCCCGTCCGGATAACCCAAGCGAGTTAAGATCCCCGTAATAATTCCTCTGTAGCGCTGGAATAAAATGTCCTGAATTGAAGCCAGATCGCTGAGCTTTCTCTTGTATCTGGAGGGACTTTCCTCTTTGATATATCCCTGACTAGTCAAGTTCACGGGGGATTTTCTGTTCGCTGGTGTTAAAGAAATGGGGAGGGAGATGACAACAGTTTGCTTTAATTTGGGAGGTGTTTGCTGGGGCTTTGCTTTCCCTTATTTATTGGTAATCCAATGTTTGTTGTCCCAGGGAGTTCTCTAGGATGTGTTCGGATGGTCTGGCAGGGTGTGATGGCTCTGCTGAGACGGCTTTGTGAATTACAGAAGGTGCGGTCCCCAAAAGGCTCTGTCCTCTGCAGGATGCCGGCATCTCCGCTGGCTTCTGCAGCCAAATGCTTCCCTAAAATCAGGCCACCCTTCTCACAGGAGGAAGCACGGCTCCGAGCAGATGCATCTCCAACCCAATGCTTGCTAATAGCTTTTAGTTGTTTCTCACAATGCCGTCGTACAGACCACGCACACAGTCCAGCCTGCAGTTACGGAGTCTGGGGTGGGAAGCCAAGCCAGTCGGTGTGAAATAATCCAGCGGTTGTTCCTTTTCCTGGTTGGGGAAACAGTTGTGACCCAGGGGCAGTTCCAGGTAACGGCGTGGAGGAAGGTGTTCCCAGGAAAGGTGACAGCACAACACAGCCAAAGTCGGATCAGCCTTTCAAAAGGAAGAACTAGAAATAAGCTGCCTTCAGCTGGTTCTTTTTTTTATTTTATTTCCATTTAACAATCCTACATTGGGCACAGACTCACTCCTCATTAAATTTATTGTGGATTAGTTCTGTTTATAGTGGATTAGTTAGCCGAGTCTATACTCGGTACGCCTTACGCGAAGGTATCAGGCTGCTGTGTTTTCCAGCTTTGCTCTCCAAAGGGCAGATGTTGGCTCTGCCGGTTAAAAAACCAGTTTGCTACCGATTGCTGGTATGTGAGACACGTTAAGGAGCATTGGTACGTGCCGTGTGGTTATCCTGCCTCTGCAGTCCCACTCCCCTGCGCTGCTGGGCACTTAGCTGGGCTCCTCTTCCACTCATGGGTGGCAGTTATGTATATTCTGTCTCAAAGATGTTGGAAGGCAAGGCAGGAAAGGAGAAGAGGTGAAATGGAAATGCTAGGGAATGTGCCCATTCTTTGCTGATTGTTTGGTGTTTTTTTTTTTTAAATGTGATTTTACAGTCCAGATTGTTAATGATCTGCAATATTTAAGAGCGTGCCAAAAAATAGCCACCACAGGAAATGATATTAATTCTGAGTAAAATGCCAACAAGCAAAAATAGTATTTTCAGTTTAGCAAAAAAGTTAGGTAAACATTTCATAGTGTATGTAAATAACTTGAATGAGAGAGGATACCAAATTCCTGAGACAATCATGGAAGAGACATAAATTATAAAAAAATTTAAAAATCAGTGACTGGAGGTTAGTGTGACATAAAAAGGAGCTTAATCACATGTTTCTAACAGTTATTAACCACTGGAACATACTATGGACAGACCTAGTTCATCATCTCCGATGCCTTCTACGGAACGATAGGGTTCTTTTATCGAAGTGATGCATTACTTAAACACAACTTTGGGCTCCGTTAATGAGCGAGAGTGAAGGGCTGATGGTGGTCAGAGGTGTGCCAGGCTGTAGCTGATCAATGTGCTGCCATTTAAACTTGGCCCTCAATTTATTTTGTAGTGAAATTGGTCCCTCGGTTTGCAGCTTTTCTTCTGCAACGTGTTTTCCGTGGACCAGGGGAATAAAGTTGTAGCTGGTACGGTGTTGGTATTTACTGATGGTTCTCCCTTTGCTCAGAGGCAGTATGCTGGAGGGCAAAGGCGGAAGAGGGATATTCTGCTGCGCATGAGGCTTTTGGTTGGATTTCTTTAGGAGCAAGTTGGGTGATGGAGAGGAGAAGGAAGCAGAAGTTATTGCACAGGCTTCCTGGTACCTGGTGTTATTGTTCTTCTCCTTCCATCCCTTTGAAACAAATACAGGCTCATCATAATGCTTGATGTATAATGTCTATAAAAGCAGCAGTGCACTGCTGCTTCGTACCTGTGTGGAAACAGTGCACCACGAAAATATTTCTTCTCCAGTCACCTGCAAGACTTTGAACTTGCAAACCTTTACACAAGAAGATTTTCCTCTTGTGTTTCTAAACAAAGCTCTTTCCATTGCCCCAAGTTAGTCTTGAATGAGTTTGTATAGGTGGTGGATGCTCCGTCTTTAAAAACGATGGAGAACTCTTTGCGTGATGTCCTTGCGCATGGTGAGCACAGCTATCGTGCTAGGAGCTTCTGCAGATCATGTGAGTTTCTTTCCTTCTGTGGCTGTGTAATTAATTGCGATCGCAAATATCTCTGATATTGTCACATCGGAGAGAAGTCTTGGTTCATTTAATCGTCTGGTTGCAGTGCTCTGGAGGGGTATTGCATTTCATCGAGGTGCGTGTACTTGTAGAGCTGTTTGCTGAATCTGGCATTCATAAAGCAAACCTCATGATCTTCTGTGTGTCATGTGGTGTTTCTCGTTTAACGGCAACAACTCTTTAACAGTTGTTAACAAAACACAGTTGAAATAAAATACAGTTTCATACTGGATTATTTTAGCACAATGTATGAGCAGGCAACTGGTCCATTGCCAGCGTCTCGGGTATGAGATGAAGCTTGTATCTTCGGTTCCCTTTCAGGTAGCTTTTCCTCTGGTGCCTCACACTGGAATAACCAGATACAGTCCACATACTGGTGTGTTACAGGTCACAGGTCCCCGCCCTACTTTAGTTTTCTACGAGATCACAAGTCCCAGCTTGGTGGTGGCTAAATCAGCAGGGTCTGGCTGGGAGACGAGAAGCCAGCCTGGGAGGACAAGGCTCTCTCTTGCTGACAAGGCGCTTGGATTTGGAGTTTGCATCAGTTTTGTTTGGAGGCCCTCAAAGGAACAGCTGATGTCAAATATTCCAGCATCAGTGGCACATTAAAAGCACTATTCTTCAAAAATGTGTACGAGTGCAGGGGGTTTGCTGTTCTCTTCATTCCAAGCTGCTCTCCTTGCACACTTGCTCTTTCAGTAGTCTTCCTTGTGGTCGCACAATGCCTATGTGCAAGCCAGGACCCGGGCATACAGTAGTCTGAAACGGCCGCTCCATTTCCATGTTAAAAAGTGAGATTTTTCCAGTTTTTGCTTTAAGCACAGTGTGCTGCTGCGGCAAAGCAATCCAACAGAATGTGGGTTGCATCAACAAGGGCATCACCATCAGAGATAAAGAAGCCATTATCCCAATCTGCTCAGCACCGGTCAGGCCACACCTGGAATACTGTGTTCGATTTTGGTCCCCGCTATACAAAGAAGATATGGTCAGGCTGGCGAAGGTCCAGAGAAGGGCCACCAAGATGATGAAAGGACCGGGAAGCCTGCCATTTGAGGGAAGGCTGAGAGAACTGGGTTTGTTCAGCCTTGAGAAAAGAAGGCTCAGGGGAGACCTTATCACCATGTTTCCAGCGTTTAAAGGATGGCTACAAAGAAGATGGAGACTCCCTTTTTACGAGAAGTCACACAGAAAAGATGAGGGGTGATGAGTAAAAGTTACTGCTGGGGAGATTCCAACAGGACACAAGAGGAGAATTTTTCACAATGAGAAGAATCAGCCATTGGAATAATCTTCCCAGGGAAGTGGTGGATTCCCCAACATTGGTCAAACTTTTAAGATTCAGCTGGATGGGGTGCTGGGCCATTTTGTCTAGACCGTGCTTTGGCCGAGAAAGCTTGGACGGGATAATCCTTCAGGTCCCTTCCAACCTGGGATTCGATGATCTGTAAATAAATTTTAGGATTTCTGTCATAATTATCACCACCAATTAACCTGCTCAAGTGCAACTTGCAAGATCACACCTCTTAAAATATGGTATCTTTGACAGCTGGCATGTGGTTGATTCATACGTGTGAAGGTGTTAGACATCCTGACCTAAACTGAAACAATCGCTTTGTGACAACCATTGAATGTATGCACAGCATGCACAAGAAAGCTTTACTGGAAATGTTCGTTTCATTGGGTTTTTTTCTCTGAAGTGCAGTGGAAAGTCAGTTAAGAAGCTTTGAAAAGACAGCAAAAGTCAAGCCTGTCAGCAAGTAACAATTACTCGCGTACAAGGTATTTCTTCAGCGTGGTACATTAAAAAAAGCTTTTCCTTCACTGCCGCTTCATCGCAGGGAAACTCCTCCTGAACAGGCGCTTGAGATGTGCAGCCAGGTGACAACCATTGCTCGCCTGACGAGCAAATCGTGGTGGTGTTCAGAAAACAGCTGCCCTTTCTAGAACTGATGGTTTATAGTGGTCTGTCTGTAAAATGTTGTTATTGTTACACTCGTTGTGTAATACTGGGACAGTAAAAATTTTCAAGATGCAACTTAGATGCAGACTCTTCCCCTGTACTTGCAGCCACCAAGTAAGAGACCAACCGTGCTTCAACGGGTTGGCTGTGTAAATAACCCAGCCTGGGGTTTGGTTACTGGTCAGCAGCTCAGGGAAACCGTGCTAATGCGTCTCTTCATTATGATTGTAATTTGATGGTATTCTGTCCACTGAGTCTGGACAGGTCAAAGAACTGGTTTAGAGTCAAAAAAAACCCAACTGGATAAGCAAACTGTCATTCAGACAAAGGATGTTTTTATTTGTGTATGTTATGAGAAAACGTGAAAATTCTTGATATAATAGTATTTTCAGAATTATTCTCTAATCCAATACTTTAAATGAATTGGGTACCCAAAGCATCTTGTGTAGTGTCACAGGGCCCGTTTCTTTTGCAACGACTTTGGGTCGAAGGCATCTCTTGGCAGTGCTCGGGCATCTCTTTTACTAGACTGAATGGATGTCAGGAGAAGGTGCCAGTGTGGGTGGCTTTGCCGATGTGCGATGCCCATCCAGGGTTCTTCTCCTTGCCCTCCTCTGAGTTCTCCTTTCCCTCCTCACTCTGTTGATCACTGGAAACAATAACAAGCTCTGAAAGAGTTTACCCGAGGTGCTCTGGGCAGGTAGAAGGTGTTGCAGTGGCGGGAGGGATATCTCATGTGAATATTGACCAACTTCTTTAAATAGTCATGCTGCTCCTCTGCAATCAAAGATGCAACTTTATTAGTGTTTCAAAGTCATTCAGCGCTCTTCTGACTGCCGCTGCCTGGGAGTGATCAAAGGCAGGCGTGCCAGAGGCAGCCTTGTGTGCTCCGCTTCGCAGGAAAGCGGGCAGGATATATTGCTATTCCCATTTTAATTTGTTTTTTCAATAAATCAGGCTTCATTCCTATTCATCATGTAAAGCTGTTGGATCGTGAGCCGCTGCAGAATGCTAACTAATTTCATAATACTCTGCATAAGGTGACCCACTTACAAGTTCATCCTTCAGTCGTGTTTAAGCTCTGGTCCTGATTTATGTAACAGCATATTGGTTTCATCAAGAATTGTCTGATCACTCACTGTGTTGGCTCCTTTTTGACCTGTACATGATTTGTATTCTCCTCAATTTTAGGAAGAACTTTCTGTCTCTGTGCACATATGGGCAGAAGAACATTAATAAACCTTTTTAAAAGTAGTCAGTGCTTTGAGTTTTCCTGTCACTTAAAGATATATTAGAGTTTTAAGAAGTCTGCTGCAGACGGGGCAATGGAAACTTAGCACAAAATATCCCTCATTACATTGTTTGTACATTTTTGGGCTGTGATTAACATTGACTATTGCGTGTTATGAGTCACAGTCCCTCTGATTCGCGGGCGGGAAGGCAGGACAGCTCTTTTTCCTCTGTATTTTGCTCATACGGTTTTGCTTCTGAACTGAGAATCAAATTATAGATAATTCCATTGTCCTTACCTTAATTCATTGTGCTCACCTTAATTCCACTGCTGTAGAGAGAAGCGTGCTGCCTATATGTATGGACAGCGTGATTTATTGCACTTGCTTCTTTAAAAATATATTTGGAAGTTGTTAATAAGGGAGCTAATGCAGCGGAGACACTTGGTCTTCCTTAACAATAAAGTACGAGTCTCCATTGCTCTAGGTTTCGATTTACTGAAAACTAATTAACCTCTCAGTCCTTCAGGATATCGTACGGTGCAGAAAGGTGAAATAATCTGTATTCAAACCTGCGTATGAAGATATAGATCCTGTTCCATTTTCTCTTGTAGCATTCGTTCTTCTGCCGACTGACGGAAGATAAGAAATCTGAAAAGTTCTTTAAGGTTTTTTATGATCGCATGAAAGTGGCACAGCAAGAAATCAAGGCTACTGTCACAGTCAACACTAGTGACTTAGGAAATAAAAAGAAAGATGAAGACTCAGACAGAGATGTACCGAACAGGAAAAGAGGTAATCCCCAGTTGTTCTGTTTCTGAAGTGACAAGGGAGTAAAATGCTGTGTTTCGAACTCATTTCAATTGATTCAATAATGCTCTGATCTCTGATCCCACAGAGCAAAGTTCAGAGATCTGTGGTGCCCTGGCTTGGGATTTCAAGAGCTTCATCCCCTCTTCATCCATTTGTGAGATTGTGCTATTGAAATGATGAAAAGTATTTCTGAGATGAGACTCTGCCACCTTGTCCATCGTGACAAGCTGCCCAGATCTGATCCATAGTAACGACCCTGGACTGTGGGTTGTGGTCAGTGCCTTCTCTAACAATAAGTGGAGAAATCCTAATTTTCTTCTATAGCAGGTCCTTTTATCATAACTCCTGCTAGTGCTAGAAGTGTGTGCCCTAACCAATTAATACCAGAATTTGTAACTTCAATGTGGTTCGCATAAAAGGTGCGAAGAGAGTGACATGATATCCTTCTAAACTCGAGACCCTCACATCACACTAAACATACTTACCAGAAAGAGCTGATGATGAGTAGTTGGCCTGCGTGTGAAACTGTAACGGGAAATGGGTGAATAGATTCTCTGCTCCCTTTTGTTCAGTTCGCCTAAGGAAGATCTGTTCTTGTGTGTTGTAGTGAGAGAGCCCATGACCCAAATTACCGAGGAGGTCCGGGATCAGTTGCTGGAGGCCTCGGCAGCTACAAGAAAGGCTTACAACACTTACCGGAGGGAAGCTGATCCTGATGACCATTACTCGGCAGCAGAAGGAGCACAGTCTGCAGCAGACAAGAGCAAAGATGAGCTGGAGATGAGTGCTGTGATCTCAATAATGCAGCCCATCCTCCGGTTCTTGCAGCTGCTCTGTGAAAACCACAATCGGGATTTGCAGGTACCGCCTGGTTCCTGAACAGGCGTGCTCGTGTCGCCTTGCGCAGTCACTGCTGTTGCATCCGTCTCGCACATCCCGTGCCTTTTTAAATCGATACGTGACTGACTGTTTTCTTTGGCCTTGAACATAATCCAAAAAAACATATTTATACCTTGCTGGACAAATGCAGGGAAGTCCAGTTATCCAGTGTTCGGTGGTCTTTGCAATGTATACAAAAAGTGATAGGATCAACACTTGATGTGGCTATATACTTAAAGCAGGTGTTCTGCTGTGAAGTTACTGATGTACTTTTGAGAGGGGAAGGAAAGGAAAAGAAAAAAGTAGTGTAGAAAAATAAAGAGCACATTGGGACTTTGGTTGCAGCAGCCCTCAAGCATATGCTTCCTTTCCAGTGAACAGGTTCTCATGGGTTTTCATGGATCTGTTTGTGTGCGTAGAGTTCAACACGTGGGGATGGTATCGGGAAAGCCTCAGCTGGAGTTTAATCTGGTGAGGGACATGAAGGGCAACAAGAAGGGTTTCTGGGTTGTATCCACAGCAGAAGGAGATCAGGGAGGGCATGGGTCTGCTGCTGAAGTGGGCAGGGGCCCTGGGTGGTAAAGGACATGAAGGCCAAGGTGCTCAATGCTACCTTCACCTTGGTCTTTACTGGTAAGACCAGCTTTCACAAACCCTAGGATGCTGAGATCAGAGGGGAGGTCTGGAGCAAGGAAGACGGACCCTCGGTGGAGGAGAATGGGGTTAGGAAACATTCAAACAAGTTGGATGTGCACAAGTCCGCAGTGCCTGTGGGATGACCCAGGCCCCTGTGGAGTGCTGGGTCCAGTCCTGGGCTACCAAGTCCATCAGGGAGTCTCAAAAATTACTACGGGACTGGAGCATCTGGTGGGCAAGGAGAGGCAGAGGGAGCTGGGAGAGGTCAGCCTGGAGAGGGGAAGGCTTGGGATTCTACAGTTCTCATCAGAAACACCTGACGGGGCGTTGTGAAGAGGCTGGAGCCAGGCTCTGCTCGTTGATGCCCCATGACAGGGCAAGGGGTTTGGAGCAGACAGTCTCCAAAGGTCCCTGCCAACCTCCGCTGTCCTGTGATGCTGGTGATGTGTTTGTATAATTTTAAATAGTGAGCCCAGAACTTGCATGTTAGTAATCTTATCTAGCGCATGCCTCTACAGGAGATAAGATTTTTGCTTACAAATGGACTGCAATTAACGTGATTTTTGTTCAGCGTAACCGTCGCTGCTGGATTAGAATTGACAGCAAGCGAGGAGCTGGTGAGAGGCAGTACAATGCACTAAATGCCCTCATAAAGGAGGAATAATTGCAGTGATTGCATATTGTTGTACAGCACGCCAGAAGTGTAGGACCCTGCGTGAGTGCTTTTCAGACCTGCCAGATCACTTCCGCTGAACTTGAATGCCCTGCTGCTGGCGGCGTTTGAAATCAAATCTGCATGGTAATGTTCCTGGGCTATGAACATGTAATTCCTTTAGCATTTTATGGGTGCTGAGATTACATACATCAGGGTTTCTCCTAATTTTTTTTTCCAAAAAAACTATTTGATCTTTGTTTTGTCAAACAATTTCCATGCCGTTAGCGATGTCGGAGACAAGGAGGACGGCAGTTTTAGGTGGCAGCAGTCCAAACCCGCACGCACGTGATCTGCTGCTGCTGCGCTCTCTGCCTGGGCACCGAGAGCTATAGGAGCAAAATTGAATTCAAGCCAATGCAGAAACTTGGCCGGAGCTGCTCACTGTCCTGAACAATTAGATTTCCCAAACAGCAAGTAGTTGCATTCAGCTCTAGGAGAAAAAGGTGGTTTTGTTTTGGTTTTTTAAAAAAAGCTGGGAGGAACAATTTTTCAAACATAATCCTCTTGCTGCATGCCTGCCTTGATGCTGGCCTTTCTCCTTCAGCCCTGAAGGGGAGGCAGGAGTGTCTGAAGCGTCAAAATCGTGGTGTCTGCAGCTGGTACATTGTAACTGAACTCCTTATCAATATTGCCAATGCTTAAAGGAATGACAGACCTATCCTGGAAGCTGTGTGGCTTCCAAAATTGCCTAAGTTAGATTTGAATTAGAAATCACCGGTCCAGTGCAGTTGTAAGTTTGTCAAACCAAGTGTTTTACAAGCCGTTAGCAATTGTGAGTAGCCTGATGTTGTGCAAAAACACGAAAATGCAAGTCACGGCTGTAAGAGTCGATATGTGTTTGAGGTGAGGAGGAAGTCTCTGAAATGGCCAAGGGAGCGGTAATACTGTGCCTTTTGCATCACTCGGTCATTGCCTGCACAGATAAACCTGCAGTTTGTTCCGTGTTGCACACAGTCGGGGTGCTGCCCCCCTTCAGCTGACTGCATGGGTCTGCAGGAGGAGCTGCAATATCTTCTTCAAATTAGTGCAAGGACGGGACGCTTGAGTATGTTTTGTTACCCGATTCAGGCTGAATGCATCAGATTTTGCTGTGGAGTACTCCTGATATCGCTGTTTCTCTCTCAGCACAGAGATACTCGGGGCTCTTATTAAACTTGCATTAGGTCTGATGCTTGATTGTATGCGAGAGCTCAGCCTTGACAGCAGAGCTGTTGCTGTAGCCATGCTGTCGCCTCTCCTGCTTTGGCCAGGCTACAGCCTCACCAGTTTCCTTAGGAGGTCTTTTCTGTACCGTCTCTTTCTGAATGAAGATGTCCTTGTATACTGCAGCATCAGTCATGAGAACTGAAGCTCGTGACAAGCTGAGTTGAAGCATCCAGGGAAAGTTTTCTGTGAGCAAGAGCAGCGCTGGCTGCAGGAGAGGAGCGGGATCCCAAACAGGCTGGGCGGAGAATGGCTGGAGAGCAGCCCTGAGGAGAAGGACCTGGGGGTGCTGGTGGATGAGAAGCTCAGCACGAGCTGGCAATGTGCGCTGGCAGCCCAGAAACCCCCCGCAGCCTGGGCTGCATCCCCAGCAGCGTGGGCAGCAGGGCGAGGGGGGGATTCTGCCCCTCTGCTCCGCTCTGGGAGACCCCCCTGCAGGGCTGCCTCCAGCTCTGGGCACCAACAGCAGAAGGACACGGAGCTGCTGGAGCAGGGCCAGAGGAGGCCACGGAGATGCTGGGAGGGCTGGAGCCCCTCTGCTGGGAGGACAGGCTGAGAGAGCTGGGGGGGTTCAGCCTGGAGAAGAGAAGGCTCCGGGGAGACCTCAGAGCCCCTTCCAGTCCCTAAAGGGGCTCCAGAAAAGCTGGGGAGCGACTCTGGATCAGGGAGGGGAGCCATGGGACGAGGGGGAATGTTTTTAAACTGGAAGAGGGGAGATCTCAGGAAGAAATTCTTTGCTGTGAGGGTGGTGAGCCCCTGGCCCAGGTTGCCCAGAGAAGCTGTGGCTGCCCCATCCCTGGAGGGGTTCAAGGCCAGGTTGGACGGGGCTTGGAGCAGCCTGGTCTGGTGGGAGGTGTCCCTGCCCAGGGCAGGGGGTGGCACTGGGTGGGCTTTAATGTCCCTTCCAACCCAAACCATTCTGTGATTCTCTGATTCCCAGCAGAGCAGGGAGCAGTGCCCTCCCTCTGGAGTTGGCGCCTGAGCAGGTGGCACCCAGGACCCTTCCACGCCCCCACAGCCAAGTGTGCAGCTCCAGCATTACACTTAAAAATCCCATCTTCATAGGAAGAACATAGTACTCCAATTCTTTTTTTTTCTTATCAAGCAAGTTATTTTTGTGAAATAAAAATATTGTAGTAATATGCTAGCCAGTCGTGCTCAAATTAAAGGTCTAAGTCATTAGGTTAAATACTGGTTTTGTGCAAAAAAAAAAAAAAGCAGGAATTGATACAATTTTTAACATCAGATTTGACTGTTTCTTTTATTCGTAATCCCTGGAGACAAAGCCTAGGTAATAAAGAACAGTAAAGCTCTGCATGCTGCAGGAGAGGGATTCAGTAATTTGGCTCGTGGGGCAGTACTGCTGCAGGCAGAGAATGAGCTGGTTTAGCTCGCCATGTTTTAGGCAAGAAGTGTGTGTGAGGATTAACTTCAGACGACTAAAGAGCAAACCTGTATTCAGTGAAAAAATGCCTTGCCTTACCTGATTGCTTGTAAAGAAAAATCTGATAATTTAAAAAAATCTTTTTACTAAGACTTTCTTCGTATTTATGTTCTTTCTTTGCAAAGTTTTTCCAATTAGGGGTCAGATTTCTGCTAAAACAAAGACTGTCCAAAGAAAACATTTAGGCTTTTGGGGGAATTGCCCTCTTCAATGGTAGAACTATTCCTTCTAAGGATTCTGCGTTCATCCCTGCTTGAACACACCAAGCAAGGATTCTGAAAGTAGCCAATTTTATTTTTAGTCATCGTGTTTTCTCTAAAGGGTACTCGGCTTTAGGGAAGCTAAGTCTCCAACACCCCACTGTGCTGTAGAGAGGCATTAAGAACTGGCTGCAGGTGCTGCCTTTGCACGTGTAGCCCTATCTGGTCATGGATCCCAGAAATGGGGAGGACTGGGCTCCCTGAAAATGAACAGTAGCATGAAGTCAGCTAGGGAAGGGTCTCCGGAAAGTCATTCACAAAGGTAGGAGTTTAAAGACGGCCTGACTTTAAGTGTACTTCATCCCATTGGGAAGTATTTCTCTCAGTTGAGTGAATGCTGAAAGTTAAGCAGTATGAATGCTCTTGTCATGCTTTTCTCCTCAAAATCCCACAAGCTGCATATTTTTCGTATGTTCTAGCTGAATCTGCAACTCTGTCGCTCTTTATTCTCAATGCAGGGTCTCGCGGGTCAGGTTTGTTCCCACAGAAGGCAGTAGGAAGGCGTGTTCAGTATTGAAGAGTTGCGTTCCCACTGTAGCCAGTGCGATGCCCGGGATGACAAACTGAAGAGCTCGATCTATAGTGGCCGAGACGGCCCCAGACATTCCCTGGGGCAGTTTCTCACAGTGCAGTGGGGTGTTGTTTTTCTACTGTTTTTTCCTTCCCCTTGTTTAGCCACCTAACATTGTCCTTCTGTCTCCTGTGCCTCGTTCCTCCTCTTTCCTTTGTGTTTATTGACTTTGTATCAAGAAGCTAAAGCTGGTAGAAGCCTAGCTATAATCAGAACAAACGTTGTACCGCAGCTGGGGAGCGTTTTGTTTCATTGCTTTCAGTATTATCCATTATTTTTGCTTTTTTTTCCTGGAGGGAAGGCATGAGCTATGATTTCTGTAGCATCAACCTTTCTACATTCTGACAAGTTAATCAAAAGTCAGGATACTAAATGAGCAATCAGCTGAAATGTGCTGAATCACTGTCACCTTTAGTCTGCATTCATAGACAGCATTTTCCTTTTTTAGCGTAGCCTTCAATTGAATCTGGCAATTTCTCAGTCTGTTTGCCTTAAGAGACTTATTAGTCTGACGCAGGCACTAGAAGCGATCAGTTAACGGCGCTCCTCTGCAGGCTGTCAGAAAAGACCTTGCTGGTGCTGTTGTCCCATGCATCTTGCTCATCTGAGGGTTTCTTTCACCTTTCAAGTGAGGTGTTTTGTAACCTGCTAGAATTAAGCTAGATACGAGTCCTCCTGCTGAAACTTCGAGGAAAAGAAAGCAGTAGTGGCTGTCCATTTTTACAGTGTGCTGCTGGGAACACACTGACAAACAGCATCTGAGTCACTGGGAAACTGATTTTCATTAATTGGCCTTCTTTGTTTTGGTTGGGTTTGGGTTTTTTTCCATTTGGAATACAGGAGAGAGGAAACCTGTCTAATTCATGCTGATAAATCTGGCATTTCATTAGAGGAGCTGCTCCTAATCAGCAGCTTCAAGCAGGATTACAATAATTATGTGGGAAGAAATGCAATGGAGAGAATTGCGTTTCGAGCTGCCTTCCTTCAAGGCATGCCGTCAGGGGCCTCCCTGCCATGTGTGCAGGTGGAGACGATGTGAAGCCGGAGCCAGGGAATTGCTGCTTCTCTCTTGGAGCAAGGTCTTGGGAGGAGAGAGCCTTGAGTGGTGGTTGGCAGTGAGATGTCACAGGTAGGCTCGAGGGAAAGCCTCTGGGCTCAGGAGAGCTTTCTGTGAAGGGCCTATTCCGTGTTGGGTTTCAGGGCTCTAATGGACGCACTCTGGTTATTGCTGCATGTCTTCTATAAAATGTGAAGCCAACAAGCTGCCCAAGAGAGGAGCACATTGCAGGCCAGCCCTGGAAGAGGCTTAAATTGCTTGTCCAGCCCCAGTGAAATTAGAGGAATATACCATGCAATTGTGGGTTGATGAACTTAATAAAATGTTATGATCCAAACAGTTTGCCTTTTTTTTTAATCTTCCCTCCCGGCTTTGACACTCTCCCTGCAGAATTTTCTTCGCTGCCAGAACAACAAGACAAACTACAACTTGGTGTGTGAGACGCTGCAGTTTCTGGACTGTATCTGTGGAAGCACAACTGGTGGACTTGGACTTCTTGGTCTGTATATAAATGAGAAAAATGTTGCGCTGATCAACCAGACGCTGGAAAGTTTGACCGAGTACTGCCAGGGGCCTTGCCACGAGAACCAGGTAATACTTCAGAGCTGTGGAAAGCATCGCCCTTTCTCCCTACACCCACAGCCTGTGCTCTGCTGGGCTGGGATCTCAGTCTTACTGACTTCTGTCATCTTATAACACTGCTCACTTTACTTGCTCTGCAAAGGGGTTTTGGTTTGTTCAGTTTTATTTCTTTATAAACTCATAATAATCAACTTCTCTTTCTTGAGGCCCCCCTCTGAGGAGCTGAACCACTCAAAGCAGTAGAGATTTTTCTGCTTTCCTAGGATTTAAGTTGTTTTATTAGACTTGACAGACAGGGAGGGTGGGGAATTTTGGTACTTGAAATACTTTATAGTAGAAATTTTGCTAAAACCTGTGTTGCCTGTTGTAAATGAAGCCAGAAATGTGGCTCCCCAGCCTGATGGGAGAAGGTTGAGCTCTGCAGCTTTATTAATGAAGGTGGGAACCATGGGGTTGAAGTTGTTTTCAGGCACAGTCTTGCGTGTAGAACCAGGTGCATGTTGCTGCCGACTGTCCGTGCGCTTGCACAGGGACGCAGCAGTGGTTCCCAGTGAGCAAGGGTTACATGTTGTTGAGGACCATCAAGTGTCGGCTGGGGGATGAGGCAGCCTCTGTGCACCTCCCCCAAAACCATGCTCACTGTCAGGGATATGTTCTGCTCCGAGATGGAATAACTGATTTAAAGCAAGTATGGTGTTTTAAGTAACTGTGTTACTGGGAGGACATAACTGAATAATGACAATGATCCTATCGGATAAAGCAGTTACTGCCCTACAGCTGGACTTAGTCTGCTCTGTGCCTCAAAGGTTGAATATGGGAAGATACCTTGTTTCATAAGCTGGAGTTTTTAGGTGCTCAGGAATTTTGATTTGCTGCAGTGGGAATGATCAGAGGGCAAGGGCAGCCGTACTGCGTGGCCGTGCTTGTCCACTTCACCGTACCACCTTACCGCAGGTGGTACAGACAATTAGTCAGGCCCGTTCTTCTGCCTTTGGTCTAAACATGACTCTTGCTATAACCATTTCAATGGGGCCAGTGAAGTCCAAAGTCTAGAATAAACCATACTGAAGAGATAGCTGTGCACGTCAGTTCATAACCAACAGTTTCTGTCTGTAAGACGGACCGAGTGAAATAACAGCCTTTAGATATGGCTACACGTCTTTGCAGTGGAACTCAGTGACTCCAGGGATCTGGAAGTCAGCAAGCTACCGTCACCTTGTACGTTTTATTACAAGAGCAGTGTTAAAGGGTAAGCAGGGTTATGGAAATTCATTCTTTGGTTAGGCAGGACTGAAGTAGGTGTTGGTTGGCACATGTAAAATAAAGAAAACTCTCCCTAATCTTAGTAAAACAGTGTTCTTCCTTAGCTATGTATTCAGTCTGGACGCTTTGGCATGCAAATGCTTCATTTATCAACTGTGTTGCTTTCTGCTTCCTGAGGCTGGGTGGTTTCAGTAGGACATGCTGATGATAGGAAAGGCTTGAAACAGAATGCCTTAATCTCATGTTATTCCACCAACTGGAGCTTTCTGTTCGGTTATCCATCTCGAACAGCTTATGAGGTGATGAAAGGGGTGACTCTTCTGGCTGGGTCACCAGCCTAGACTGCATTTTTAGTATAGACAATTAGTGAAGTTTGATGAATTTTCTTTGGACAGAACTGCATTGCCACTCACGAGTCCAACGGTATTGACATCATCACAGCATTAATTCTCAATGACATCAACCCTTTGGGGAAGAAGAGGATGGACCTTGTGTTGGAACTGAAGGCAAGTGACTATTTTGTGTGTTCCACATTAACAGTAAGATGAAACATAATTTTATTGTTGGAATTATGTGGGTGTTTATTATATCCCAATATTCAGAAGTGCCAAAAAATTATATGCATCAGCAAGCTGGAGGCAGTGCCCAAGGACTGTTTGTCACAGGTATTTCATCTTTTAAATGATAACGTGGAGCCAGCAGTTTTCAGGTGGGGGGGTTGCAGGCAGTCAAGATATGCTGAGGAATCCTAAAATAATTTCCTGTTAAAAATTTAAAGCCGATGAAAACTTCTCTTGGTGTGGGTGAGCTTTTACATATACAATGGAAGTAAAATTCCTTGTGCTTCATCTAGTTTCCTGATACTCTGTTGCTGTTTGTTTAATCAGTTGATGTTTAATCATCAAGAATATTTTAGGGCTGTTCATATCAGTGGTGAAATAATTAGCCCTGGTGCTGGTTTCAAAATACGCTAGCAGGTTGTCTTCTAGCAACAGCAGTCACAGAGCACTCCTGCTTTGGCCTGAGTTTTAGAAACATTTCCTTTCTGACTTATTGTCTTGTCTTATAGCGCAATGTCTAGTTGTTTTCCGTTGCCGACTCACACCATTATTATGGGTAATGTGGGTTTTTTATTATTCTAAATAAAAAATGCTTTTAGACTCAATTAGCATTATACTTCAAAATTAAATACTTTTATTGGTTTTTATTGTCAGTCATGATGGATTTTAATCTTAATTGTTCGTATTAAAGTAGTCTGGTGCCTTGTGGTAGTTTCCCATTTCCTCCCTCTATTTCTTGGCATGAGCAGGTCGCAGAGTAATTTTCAGTTAAAAGCAGTGAAGCACGTCTGTGTCTTCAGCCTCAGCTGTCCTTTGATTTAATCAACAGCGTTTTGGAGTTGAGAGCTTGTAGTAATGCTGCAGTATCTTTAAAACAAAACAAAATAATACAAGCTTGAAACCTCAGCGCTTCAGAGATCCGAACCTTAACTTGGGTTAATTTGATGGCCCCCAATAAGTAGGGTTTGGGAAATAAACTGGTGATATTCAGTTGTATATCTCAATAATTGGAGGGAGTGCTTGGGTAGGTGATGCTGTAGGAGTCCTACATCAGGCTGGCTGGGGGGCTCTGCCTTGCCCACAGCTCCTATTTGTAGAAACAAGGTGTCTCAAGCCCTTCTGGGCAGCAGGGATAGTAATGCTCAAGCTGGGTACCCTCGTTTTTTGACTCCTGGCAGTGATTGGTGGTGTTCTCTCCTCCCTTCAGAACAATGCTTCAAAACTGCTCTTAGCGATCATGGAGAGTAGGCATGACAGCGAGAATGCAGAGAGGATCCTCTACAACATGAGGCCCAAAGAGCTGGTGAGTCTCCCCGCATCACTCCGAAACTCCTGAGGCCCTTCAGGCCCGGTGCAGCAGCACTGGGGAGACTGGAATGACCACGTCCACCCCAGAGCTGCTGCAAGGGCTCTGTGCATGAATCCCTGGCAACTGGAAGACCTTTCAAGGATTTAGTTGAATGAGTGCAATAACCACAGGTCTGCCTAGTTCCCAGGCAGCACAAGCAATTAGGGAAGCCGTGATGAATGCTACAGAGAAGCCATTCAGCGTCCTGCATAAGGCAGGGAAGGAGCATTGACTGACGCTTTGGAATCCACGTGTAGAAGTTATTTGCACAAGAGGCAGAGAGAAACAACAATTTCTTGTCATCTAAGAGCTATTCAGTAGACTGTAGCAGGCTTTTGGGATGGTTAATATATTAACTGGTGAAAACGCGAACAGGAGATTCAAAGTACAGCTGAAGCACTGTCAGCTTGCCTCGGTGCACATAGTTATGGTGGGGACCAGCCATCAGAACGTGATGCAGTGTGTGGCAAGGGTGGCATGCAATATACTACCTAGAAGGGAACATGAAGTTTAGTTTCTTGAGTCAATGAGCTGGGCTGAAGGGGCTGAATTCAGGTCTCCTGCTTCATCCTGGGTGTTGAGAAGCCCACTGACCTTCTCATGAATGTGTATGCTCAGCTCCCTTTCACCTCTGCAAGAGTGCCAAGGTGTACTGGCCTCAGCAGGCTTCAGCCCTCAGCCTGAGCTGTCTCTTCACTGGCCTGTGTCTCTCTCTCTAGGTGGAAGTGATAAAGAAGGCTTATCTGCAGGGAGAAGTAGAATTTGAGGATGGAGAGAATGGGGAAGATCTTGCGGCATCTCCGAGGAACGTGGGACACAACATTTATATATTAGCTCATCAGGTAGAATTTCACCTACAGTTTTTGTAGCACCAAGTGTCACAAACTGTGAATAGCAAGAGAATAATTCCCTGAAATTGCTTTAATGGCTCACCTCTGAGACAAACTCACTGCACATTCTCTTTTTATCAGAGCAAATTTCAATCCTTAGAGAATCATAAAAGAAAATTCTGTAATATAAGAAAATTTTTGGAGTTTCCTTTTATAATGGTAAGCAGGCAGGCTCTTGACCAAGTTTCTGAAGACACGTGATTCAAGCTCTTGGCAGTACTGGGGAGCGATGTATTATTTTTCAGCTGTATCAAAGGTTACTTTGTACTCCCAAGGAAATTCTACTCACAGATCAATTAAACTGTAAGCAGGAATCTCACTCTGCTTTTATGGTTCTTGCCACGTTCTCTCTATGTTGGAGCCAGTCAGGTTCGTTGTATTGATACAATGTGGTGTTTGAAAGGTAAAAGACCAAGGCGGGGGGAATATATATAGATCTACTTAATATATTGATGCTACATATATCACTCCATTAGAGACTTCCTGTTCCTTTAGCATCTGAGAAGAAAGACCATCAGTACGCTGTAAGAGGAATTTAGAGCATCCAGAAGCATTTATGGAGCAGTGCTCTGTGCGTCTGCTTTTCAATTGATGCAAATTTTCCCTTCCGTCCCTGCCTAGATACTTGTGTGATTAGCACACCTTTAAATTTGGGTGGGTGTAGGAGGATAGACCGAGTGTGAATGTTCAAAAAGTTGCCCAAGTCAGGCAAAAGGTGGGAGAGGCTGGGTAAAAGAGGACTACAACACGGATATTAAAAAAATACATATTTGAATCATTCTGACTTGCTCCCAAAATAGAGCTGCAGGGTGTCTGGTTGGAATAGAACAAGCCTTCTGTCAACTTTGCCCTTTCTTAGCAGCTGACTGTGTACTCTTTCCTTTTTTTATGCCAAAAATCAGAAATTTAATATCATAGAGAGACATCTGGTGTCTCCCACTCCCTTTGCATTCCTTTATTTTAGTTGGCTCGTCATAACAAAGAGCTGCAGAACATGCTGAAGCCGGGAGGTCAGATAGAGGGAGACGAGGCTCTGGAGTTTTACGCCAAGCACACGGCACAGATTGAGGTACAGGAAAAACCGGTGGCTGCCGGGAGGTGTTGGGGGGGGAGGAATATTCTGCTGCGGAAAGAGCCGCTTGGAAGAGAAACGGTGGAGTTAAACGACAGTAACATTGTACCTGATATTCTGATTGAACTGACTACCTGTGTGTGGACTGTCATCTATGACACAAGAATATATATGTACTTATTTTTTTATTTTATTTTCTGACAGCCGCTGGTGGGGGGGGAGCTATTTTTGAGCTGTCATGTGTGGGCTTTAAGATGGAGCTGAGCAGAGCTCTGTTGGCAGGAGGAAGTGTAACTTCACTTCTGTTACATTTTGGCCGGTACTATTGCTGAATCCAGAAAGTTAGTGGTAGCTTTTGCCATTCTTTCTGTATTAAGATGACAATTTGGCCTGATGCACAAGCTAAGATGCTTTTTAAAAGTAAAACACGCACAAATATAGTTCACAAAACTCTAATAAGCAATATAAATAGAACTATTATTCCTTATACTGGGCTGTGCGATGTGTAACTAAAATTTGCTAAGATTTTTAAATTGGGCGACCAGATTGCTCTGAAATTCAGCTCAGCTTTGGTGCAGGATTCACTGGGCCCTTTGGAAATCCCAGCTAAGAACAGTATTGCTGGGATAAGACCACAGCATAGAAATTATCAGTCTTGGAGCTAAATATAGGCCTGCTTTGAAAGGTACATTAAATGAAGTCTCTATCAAGCTGCTGTTCTATGGAAATGTGTCCAAGTTTCTACATGTAGCTGGTTTGAAAAGGGAACAAAAAAGCAGTCAAACCAAGAAATAAAAGCATTTCATAACTAGGAAGAAGCCTAATAAGGCTGCTGTTCAGATTGTCAGGTCGGACCGTACCATGGAGCAAATAGTCTTCCCTGTGCCCAGTATCTGTGAATTCCTCACCAAGGAGTCCAAGCTGCGGATATATTACACCACGGAGAGGGATGAACAAGGCAGCAAGATCAATGACTTCTTCATGAAATCAGAAGACCTCTTTAATGAGATGAACTGGCAAAAGAAATTGCGAGGTAGGTTGCTGTTGCCCGTGTGGTTGCGTGGAGCGTTACCAGCAGAGCGCTGAGGTCGGGTTTCTGGAGTTTGAAACGTTGGCTTGGTAGCAGATGGTTCCCCAGTGCGGCAGTGACCTTGATAATTGTTCGAAAGAGTCTGTCCTCTGCATGATGGCAACAAGCTATAATGAAGTCAAGCTTAATGCAGGAGCAATATGGACCAACTGGAGGGGATCCAGGGGAGCGTGGTAAGAAGGAGCACAGGTCGTTGTCTTGTAAGATCCAACAGGAAGGAAAAAATTTGTGGAGGCTTAGCTTCAACGAGAAGGCATTTGGTGGCAGGGAGAGAGGTATTTAAGAGCAGCTTAAACATGTGTTTTCCAGTAATGGTAAAAGTAGAATTTGCCCTTCTTTTGGGCAAGAAATAGGCTGGCAGACGTGCCAACTAAGTCCCTTCCAGCCCCATGGTGCTAAAGTATCTGAAAGCAAGCATTTTCAAGCACTGCTTTTCCCTCTGAGGTTCCCACCGTCAGCTAGGAAAACTTTAAAAATTAGATTTTAATTCATACAGTGCACCCCAGGAAGCTTTCTAACTCACTTGCCTAAAATTATAATTTATTTTTTTTTAAATTGATCCCTTGCTTTGCTAAAGGAGAAATGTTGCACATGAGGCTCAGCTTCAGTGGGCAGTGATGAGTGGTTAGAATTTACCAACAGTGACCCTCTGAAATGAGAAATAAAGCAGTTATTTCCTGTTCAAGCCAACATCTGATACCACTGTTGTTCCCCATGCTTGAATTGGCTAAACTCCAGTTATTAGCGCGAGGGCTCAGACTGGTCCAGAACCACCTCCTGGAGCAAATGGGAGAGTGGACTTCTGCTGCTGACAGCCACCAAAACCTGCCTGCAGTGCCAGGCAACCCACGCCAGCGTGGTTAGCAAAGGTTTTTCCCCTCACAGAGACCTTGCTGGTACTTAGTCAGTGTTTGCATATCATAGGAAAAAATCAGGATCATAGAAGCATTTTGGTTGGACAAGACCTTTAAGATCAGTGTCCAACCGTTAACCCAACACTGACAAGTTACCAGTTAGGTGAGAAGGAACTTCTTGACCTTCCTCATTGTGAAAATTATTTTTTTATAAAATTGCTTCCCTGGTTGCAACCTGTGACGATTGCATTTTGCCCTTTCACTCTGCACCTCCAAGAAGAGCCTGGACTCTTCCCAGTTTGTTTTTGGGACGCGTATGCACCGTTCGCACTAGAGCTGTGTTGTGTGTTTGGTAACGGAAACTCAATATTTGCTTCTGATTGTTGGGATGTGTGTGTGTATATATATGTTAATAGATCTTTTAACAGAGAAAAGCAGTTTTAATCATATTATTTAAAATTATCAGTTAGGTATGGATAAGACTGACTGAAACTTGGTCAGCTCTACTGTAATATTTTTCATGTGTATGAATACTAAACAGAGTGGAGCTGTTTCTACCGAACAATGGATTAGTACTTCTGACAGCATCAAAATCCCCGGGAAGTGGCTTCCTAAAATGAATTCTAAGAACTCTACAAGAATATGGGAGTATTTGATATCCTAAACAAATGGGCCACTTTGTCTTTGACAGCATCTAACAGTATTGTTAGATTTTGTTTGAGTTACTTTAATTGTCTTTGAGGCTATCTCCAGGCAAGCTGTGAAGACATCCATAATTAACAACAGACCACAAATTAATCAAGATCCACCTGCAGAAGTGGAGAATATTTCTTTTTTTCTTTAAGAAACTGGAATAATTTAGTCTGTCTCCTAGTGTTCTGGTCTTGTTTGCCCTCTGGGTGATACTCTACGTTTTTACAACTGTTCTCACATCTTAAACACAGGTTTGTGTTTTCAAGACATGGCGGGCTGGCAGTGCTCTGTGCTGTGCTCATGTGATACCACTTACCATTTGTTTAAATCTGAGAAAGACTTTTTTTGAAAGACCCATGTACTTCCCCTTTCAGCTCATGGTACTGGCCCATAATCTGAGCACCATAAGTCTCCCAAGGTCTTAATTAAGGCTTTGAATGAGCCTGCCAAAAACCAGGCAGAAGTGCTGCAAAGGGCAGATGGGCTGTGCCCATCCCCAGAAGAAGGTTTAAAGTAAAACCTGGAACTTTATAATGACCCTTCGTATAACAATTTTATACAAATGAATTCAACCTGCTTACAAATTCTTCCCATTAAAATGAAATGGAGAACAGAAATAATACAGAAATCAGCGTATCATCTATTTGAAACGTTGCTACATCGCATTTTGGTGAGGCTTAACATGCGCCTGGCTAATTAGGTGCAATGAAGCTTGTATTCTTACGGTGCTGGGGTACCTTTTGTAGTCCTTCCCTTTGCATTCAGCTGTTCAATACATTTGCTTTTTATGTGCATTTCAACTCAGTATAATGAGGCATTGTATAATTCTTTTAACCCGTTTTTTTGGCTTAGGATGCTAGAAGAGGTGATTTGCTAGAGAGAGGCGGCGGCTACTGTGAGGCTCAGAATTGCTGCACTCATTAACTTACTCATCTTTTCAGCCCCAGAGTTTGCATTTTCATCTCTTCTTTAAATTTCACTGTGAGCTTCTTTTCTTTTGCTCTCTGATATCTGTATACATCACCTCCTTCCAACAGGGAAAAAATTAGTTCTTTCCCTTCTTTGAGAGCATTTTTAATAGATGTTTTTTCTTTTTTTTTTTTTTGCCACTCTAGACTTCAGGAGTACACAATTTGCTGTACAATAAGCCCGCAGGAGCTAAAATCAGGGGGATTTTGCCTTGATGCAGAGGGAATTACTGTAAGGCAGCTTCTTAGCTGTCCTTGTCGTCTTCTGGTCCACAACCACTTCAGAAAATGAATCTTTTTGCTTTCTGTGCTTCTTGATGCTAGCTGCAGAGATTATTAAAATGGAAATCTTTTTGAAAAGTATTTATATGTAGTGTTAAGATGTGCAGCTGTTTAACTGTACACTTCGCTCTGTGCAGATGTGCTTGTGTCCTTTGCGCACAGGGCGGAGGGAAGGCCAGCCCACCTTCAGCTCCGTTATTATGCTGGGGCTATACTGGTCTATTACCAGCCTGAAGTAAAGTTTCTTATTGACTTGGCAGCTAGTCCTAAACATTTTAGCTTTATTGCTATCTCGCTGCACTGCATTTTATATCTTAACTGTCCACTTCGCACTGTCTTTGCTGCATTTTTTTCTGGCTAGCTGCAGCAGAGAAGTTTGAAGCTGGGCAGCCTCTCATGTAGGTGAGACAGGTAGGAAGTAACTGGGAGGGATGGGCTGAATCTCGCTGTTGCTAATGTGTACACATTTTCCTCCTCCTAATTGTTCTTTGTGTGACTCCAAGTACAAAGTATATTATTAGGGAAAACCTGAAGTCTTTGACCTCTGGCATTTCTGAACTCGTTCTCATGCTGCCACTAAATCAATTCACGTTTGAAAATATTTAACATGAGTCCTTTGCCTTGAAGCACTATGTAGGAAACTGGAAATACCCCAAAGATACAGAGAAACCAAATAAACTTCAGAATAAGCCATGACTTCTACTGCTGTTGATGCTGTGCTTTTGGGAAAACTGAAAATAAACTGAGTTTTGGTGGAGATTAATTTTTTGTATGGAACTCCTATGTTTTTTTAAATGCTCCATTAAAAAATATTCTTTTTCTCTTTTGCAGCTCAGCCTTTCCTATACTGGTGTGCTCGCAACATGTCCTTCTGGAGCAGTATTTCCTTTAACCTGGCTGTCCTCATGAACCTGCTTGTGGCATTTTTCTATCCATTCAAAGGAATTCGAGGAGGTACCAATATTTAACATACAAAAATATGTGAACAAATAAGATATGATGAGCCAAATCTCGTCCCCCACTTGTGTCTGCATCCCTGTTTTTTTCAGTGGGGACAGTAGAAGAGAAATTGGGTTTTTTTTAATTGCTTTGATTTAAATTGTGCTGTTCTCTGAGTTACTTTTTCTTGAGGCATTTGTAAGGAAAATGTAGAACCGTGCTTTTTCCTAGGGGAAAAAATAATCAAAGACAGACATCCACCTTTAATTACTTGACTGTTCTACTTTGTTTTAAAGTTCTGTAATTAAGTATTGAACTAAAAATATGAGAAATGTTAATTTGTTGTTTTCCTTGAGCTTGCATTTTATTAACACCATTTTCCATAAAACTTTGGTGGTTGCATAGCTCTCCAGGAGGCCTCTGAGTGCTGGGGCTGGGTGAGTGAGGTGACCCTGCATTGGCAGGCGAGGTGTATGGTAGCAAAGTGACCTGCCTCGTGCCATTAGAAATGGATGGAGTATGCAGGAAAAGAGCCCATCTCCTCTCTGTACTGTCTCTCCAGGAGTCTCTTACCCTGCGAGTCCTTAGAGCAGAGGAGGAGCATGCCAGCCATGTTCCCTGGCTCGGGAGCAATCTGCTGCTCCGAGGTTCCTTGCGATCCACGGGTACAGCTGGGCTTGCTATCATTCCTGACATAAACTACGGGTTAACATGTGTGGTTCACGCGGGATTGCACAATCTTGCTGTAATAGGTCTCACGGAAGTTGCTTTGGTCCAAGCAGTGGGTTTGTGTGACAGCAGTGGTTCTTAGAGCCAACTCAGTAAATACTCCTGCTGGAGTCCTGATGAGATCCAGCTGCTCTGCCTCAGATCCAGCCTCTCCCAAGAGATGCACCCCAGGGCAGGTCAAGGGGTGGATTCATGTCAGCAAGAATCAGGAAATCTGGAGAAATATCTCGTGAATGCTCTATCGCGTTTATCTCTTGCAAAGCTGGTGTAAAGGAAATGCCTAGGTAGGAGATTTTGCCGCATCTATGTCAACTGGAATAAATAAGGAACCCAGCAGTAAAACCTCATCCTAGAGAGGGTGATTCATTCATGTTCAAGCCTTCCCTTCCCTTTCTTTGAGATTCATAATGCAACAGGGCCAGTTAGATGCGTTATCTTTTCCTATTGAACTTCCTTCTCCATCTTTCTCGTGTTCATTGCTAACTACAGAACCCGGAGAGAAGGCAGCTCAAAGGCAGCAGTAGCCTGACCGTAAAAATCAGCTGAGCTCTTTGTGTGTGGCATAAAAGGCGCTTCACCCTTTTTGCAGCTCACCAGGGAATTTACATTGAGGAGAGCTGTAGTTTTGTCCAAACGGTGTTTGATAGCAGCTTATGGTTGCCGTGGGGCAAAGGCAGTGGGCATGGGAAACTTGCATTTGGCGTTCTGTATATGGTTGAAGCCTGTGAGAAGGTACGGGATGTTTTAGACCAAAATCCAGTGTTCCTGAGAGGGGGGAGAGTTATAGTTACCTTCTGCAACACCAGGCTGTGGTTTTGGCCACTGTACCTCCGTGTCGCACCCTGTGACAGCAGAACACGGGGCTGGATCCCGTCTGGCCTGCAGTTGGGTTAAAAGGTTTTAACAAGCATGAAGAGCAACTGAGTTTTCTGTCTCTAGTTTCAAAGATCATAAGTCAAATTTAAAAGTCTGTATTTATGGCTGCTAGGAAAGCTGGTAATTAAATTAGTTTGTTGAGATTACAAGTTGCAAGACTGAGGGGAGATCATTTGGCATTTTGAAGATGCCCTACCCTACATATTTGAAATACTTTATTTATCAGGTAACATTTTGATAAAATCTTTCCTCTTCTAGTTAGAATCAAAAATGAAAAATAAATAAATACATGTATGTTTTGTATTTAGCTTTTAAAAAAAAAAATATGTCAGACTGTTTGGGGGAAGCTGTCAGTGTCTTGAATCGCTCAGACACGGTGAACTGAGCAGCTGATTAGCATCTGACTGCAACAGAAGCTGTAAAACTTCTGACTTGAGGAGCAGAAAGAAAACCAGATTCCTGGAATTCTGTACTGGAATGGTGAGAATTCCAGAGACAGGGAGACCTTCCTACCAGGTCCTCCTGGTTACACACTCCTCCTGTCAGCAGTCATGGAAGGGCCCCCAGTTTGGGTGCAGACAGTAGATGTGGAGTGCCCGCTGGCTCGGTGAGCTTCACTTGCCCAGGGCAAAGACACCGCTCCCCGTTTGCTCCCAGTCTCTCCCCGTCCCTAGGGAGGAGAGACGAGCCTGTGCCCTGAGCCCCGCTCTTTCCTGCGAGTCCTGGCCTGCGCCGGGTCCACGGCCATGTATGTCATGGCGTCGCACTCCTCCTGCCGACGTGGTGCCGGGCCTCCCCAGGCTGGGGGTTACAGGCAACAGTTGAGGACTTCATCAACTCTAGTTATTTTTTCAGGTCTACTGGGATCTACTGAAACTTGTGAAAGCAAATATATTCACGTGCCGTGGATGGTTCTGTCATAGCTGGGATGTTCAGGCTCCTGTGGAGGTGCAGGCCTGCACAGGAGGTCTCCTGTGGAGGTCTTTCAGGATCTGCCTCTTGCGGCAATTCCCAAGTCATTCCAAAATGAGCTTCTGCACATCTTTTCCTCTCTCCCTGCTCCGTCCTGTTTATCGTTCCCACTCGGGTGACTCTGTTTCAGGCTCTGCACCTTCTGCTGTTTGACAGCTCAAGTCGCGGTGGTGGCGTTGCTCTGGGATCCCAGACTCCCTTCAGACAGCAGAAACATCTGTTCAACTTTTACGCTTATTAAGTTTTAATTTCCATCTATCCTCTGCTGTCTTTATTAATCTACAGTGATTTGGAAAAAAACTAAATGGCTGCTCATGGTAGTCAGATGAGAGTAATATTCCTAAGCCTTCTGAATTTGGGTGGGAGGAGGAAAAAGCCCTCAGTGAATATCTTGCCAATAAGACACAACAGTCCTCGGAGCACATACTTGCAGAAGGGCTGCGGCGTGCTGTGAATTTTGCGGGGCGATCTTGCCTTTTTGCCCATTGAGGAACCAGTTGCTTGAAGAAAAACTTTTTTTTTTTTCCTAAACGTCAGTTTTAAGAAATAGATGTCTCTTATATTCTGCATAAACCCAGGGTAAATGGTATTTTCGGCCAAGTATTTTTTTTTTTTACGGCTCTTTCAGAGAAATGTATTTTTAGCAACATGGGCTTGATGTTATGTAAGCAGACGGTCCCATGGGACAGTCTAAATAGAACCAGAAATAGCAAGACATGACAAAAGCTGGTACGAGGCTTTTAACCAAAAGCATAATAGGAGAATCTGCTGTGAATCTGGACCTGGAGGAGTGTGGTGTCTGTCTTCACCTACCCATTCAATGCCTCTACAGAACACATTAGCACAATGCCTCTCCTTTTCAGCATTCAAGGGGTATAAGTAATGAACACTAAAGTGAAGAATCCTTTAATACTGACGCTTATCATTTACATAATGCTTTAGTAACAAGTTTGTAATTAAAATCTGCTGAAGGCATTGGGCTCAGATGTTCCACTTACTGCTTTGAAATCAGTAATGTCTGAACCTGAGGCTTAATGATGCTCCAACAAAGATAAGATAAAATGGCATTTATTTGGTTATTTTGGTTTTGTTTTGTTTGGTTATATAATGTATTGAAATAGGGTTTGTTTTTTCCTCTGCACCCTAGGTACACTGGAGCCCCACTTGTCAGGCTTGCTGTGGACAGCAATGCTGATATCTCTGGCCATCGTTATCGCTCTTCCTAAGCCCCACGGCATCCGAGCCTTAATCGCTTCTACAATATTACGGCTAATATTTTCAGTTGGCTTACAACCTACTTTATTTCTTCTGGGTGCATTCAACGTGAGTATCAAGTGGGGTTTTTGAAGTTCTCTTGCACTTTATGTAAGGGTTTCTTACCTGCTCATGAAGATGTCGGGGAAAAATAGCCTGGGACACTGTGGTGGAACGGGCGGGAGGAGTGACTCCCTCTTTGGACTGGTTCTAGCAGAAGTGCTTTGCTGCTATTCATTAATCCTGGCTCTCCAGACTGGAGACCTTTAAGGTTCAGCTCAGTTTTGCCACAGTCTGGAAGCAGCTCCCATCCCAGCCCGAAATCTCTGTGACCCTAAAGTACTTGGTTATGTGCTCAAACCTATCTCCCGTTCAGCGACTGAGCTGCAGTATTTTCAGGGTTGTGTAAGATTCACTAAACGATGCATTTCCCAAATGTCTGCAGTCTACCTGCCAGCCAAAAAGCCAACACTGAGCAGTTTTGCTACAGCAATGTGTGGACTAAGCATGTAAGCTGAGCCACCCGAGAACTTCATTAACACTCAAACCCGGATACTTGTGGTCTCTTGTGGCAAGTGAACCAAAAGTGTTTCTCTCTGGCTGAGTCAGCAGGAGCTGTGCAAAGATGCGTCTTCTCAGACTCTTTGCCTTTATTACGAAGTGCCTGGCTTTCAAGTGCGTCATCTAATAGTGTTTCTTGTCTTCAAAATACGTCACTGCCTGCCGTCTACCACCGAGTGGCAGTTGCATTGTGAGGGTGGTGGTTGTTGTTATGGGTAATTGTAGTGTTTAGCAGGTTCCAGGTAAGTTGGAGGCAGCTTTCCTCTGGCACTGATGGCTGGTGCTGCACAGGAGGATTACTGGGTGTGTGATCTGAGAGTGAAGTGCTGAGGGAATCTGGAGCACTTGCTTATTAACAAGCAATAGGGGGTGTTTCAGAAACGTAAGGGTTGCTGGAAGAGTTATTTGACTGCAGGAAGTGCCGTGCTTAGAACAGGGTTTATTTTTTACCTCTCGCACCAGGGAGTGTTTTTGCTTTCTTCTTTAAATCTTAGTCTCGATGCCCTCCAACAAGAAGCTGGAGACAGGAGTCAGTGCACACGTTTTATTAGACATGTGCAGTTTTAGTTGTGGCTCCCTGTCTCAGCTGTGCGGGGAACCCAACAGCAGCAGCTTTTGACTGGCGTGTAAAATGCTGTTGGTGTAACAGACAGTTCAGACGGTCGTTGACATTGGCATGGAGCCAGGTTACCTCCAGCTTTGAAAAATTGCCTTTTTTTCCTGAAAGCCACATATTGTAACTAACTTATGGTTAATCTTTTCTTAGGTTTGTAATAAAATAATTTTTCTGATGAGTTTTGTGGGTAACTGTGGAACCTTCACTAGAGGATACAAGGCAATGATCATGGACGTAGAGTTTCTCTATCACCTGCTGTACCTTCTGATTTGCGCTCTGGGGCTCTTCGTACACGAATTCTTTTATAGTTTGTTGGTAGGTATTCACTTCGCCCTCAGAATGTTTTTCTGTGTTTGTAAAGTCCCATCGTACACCACGTGCTCTCGTTTTGGTACTGGGAAGCTGTGGTGCAGACACCTTGGAGAACTGCACGCTGGAGACTTTGCTTGGGAGGAGTTACGGTGAGAGGCTACAGGACACTTCCTCGTGATTTGTACAGACAAGCAGAGAATTTCTTGTTCTCCTTAAGCATATTATACAAGACGTGTTTAAGGTTAAATTTAGATAAAATTGCTCTTTATGCTAAATATGTATGCAGTTGCAATGAAGGTATTTAGCATTTCCCTGTGTGTGTTAGTCCTCTTAGACTTCGAAGGTGCAAGTTTTCTAGTTTAGATGGATTGTTTATAACCCTGCTCTGACTTCCAAGATAATAAACCAATTTAAAACGTTGTGACTCCAAGTTATGTCAATACGTGGTGAAGGTTTAAACCTTCTTAAGGCCATAGAAACTCTTACATGAGGGGGGAAAAAAAAAATCACTGAAAAATCTAGCCATAGAAATGTTAACTGAACAGTAGGCGCTTTTGGAGTTACCATGGTATGAGTAAGAGGCACACAGTCTTTAAGATGGTTTACTCTGTTATCATCAATAACAATAACATAGTGTCCATGCTTTTGGAGCAGCTGGTTAACTTTGGAGTGTCTCCTTAGCTGCAGCTAGACTCCAGACCTCACACGACTGACACAGCTGCCTGGCATACGTGTTTTTTCTGTTTGGGGTGGAATTCATCGTGTACTGCACAATACTTCTAAGAATAAGCACTGAAGGAGTGTATTGAGTGTTGGTGGAGAAAATGTGTCACTTTTAAAGCAAACCTTAAATCCCATTCAGAACACTCTATTTTTGTCCCTTTGATGCTTGCTACCTCTTCTGGTAACTGAATTGGTTATCTTCTATATTCATGTAGGTCCAATATAACAAATACCTGTCCCCTTACTGTCAGCCAGCGTAGCCAGCACCCTGCCTGGGCTGTGCTGGTGGATTGTCACAGACCCAGAGGAGTGAAAAATGAAGGAAACTTCTGTAATATAAACAAAAGAATTTGGGCAAAAAATATTGCTCGTTTAATTATACACTCAATAAACTAAGACTTAAAGTACAAAATGCTAATTGCATTTTGAAATGAGCTGTTCTGAGATTGTGATGGGGCAGAAAGTCCTAAAAAAAAAAAAATACAACAGTATGTGTTAGCAGCTTTATGTTTAAAGCATGCACTGTATATATAGCACTTAAGGCCCTCACACCAGGGAGGAACTTCTTCCCATGCGGCTGCTCAGGAGTGGAATCCATGAAGTGCAGATGAAGAGGAGAGTACAGCTGCCTCCGTTCTTCATGTCTCAAAGTGCATGGCACAAGACTGGTACAGTGGGGATGAGGGATCCCATCTTCTTCACCTCTCCCTATATTTTTCTTTGCCAATATGTTAAATTTCAGATAACTATAAAAAAAGAAAAAAAAAAGTGCTCTTTAAAACATCCCATTGGTATTGTTAATGTGCTGCCTCAGGTTATGCCAACAAATGGGATGCCACCAGTGGTATTGGTACTGCGTGTGAGAAACAGCCTTTGCTTTTGTTTGTTGTCCCCCAGCTCTTTGACTTGGTGTACCGAGAAGAGACCTTGCTGAACGTCATCAAGAGTGTCACTCGCAACGGGCGTTCCATCATCCTGACTGCTGTTCTCGCTCTCATCTTGGTCTACCTGTTCTCCATAGTGGGGTACCTCTTCTTCAAAGATGACTTCATCCTGGAAGTAGACAAGCTCCCTAATGAAACGTTGCTGCCAGGTTGGTACCAGCAACTCATTTTGACCGTTTGTGTTGAAGAAAGTAATGGGCTTTTGTTCCACGTGGCGTGCTGAGTGTCTTCCACCTCTTGCAAGACATACTGATTGCCTCACCCGTTTGACAGTTTCTTTCTTACAAAGGACACTGTTTAAATAGAAAATAAAAGTTAAAAAACCCCAAAGTGATTGGTGCAAACAGATACCCCAGTAGTTTTACACAACGCTGCAATGTGCTGCAGCAGAAGAGGGATGGGGAGGAGGAACCCCTGGAGGTAGCACTTGGGGCTCTTCTGCACACGGTTGAGATTTCTCCCCTCGCTGTTTGCTGAAACAGTTGAGATTAATTCAGCTACACCTACTCCCTCCCCCAGTTTAATTACAAGCAGACTTTAGGTAGGCCATCGTGAAGGAGGCTCTGCACTGGGAGAATTCAGTTCTGCCTCCGTTTGCCAGATACTGAATGCTTATATTGGCTTTTAATGGTGGGGTTTACTTTCATCATAACAAAAATTAATATTTTACCTGAAATAACAGACTGAATATAAATGATGGGCATCAAAGAGATGCTCCTGTGAAGCAGAGGTTTATCTCTCTCTAACTCTGGTTTGTTCATAGTTTTTATAGACTGTATTAACCTCCCTCAAATGCTTGCCACAGTGAATTCCGTAGCAGACTTCTCTGTGCTGACCTTAAGTTGCTTATTGTAAGTTAAAATCTGGGATTTTTTTTTTCCCCACTCTGCAGCGTCAAGCAAGTAACTCAGTGGGTGGGAAGCACAGAAATTAAATTTGTTAGAGGAGAGGTTTGGGGTTTGCCTTGTTTTTTTTCCTCTGACACTTGATCTATTCAGACAAGTATTATTTGACTTTCCTACTATTTTTTTCTAATTTTACTGCCAACCCTGTGAGAGACCCAAACCTCACGGACTCTGTTCTTTCACATTTCCATGCGGCTGGAGAAATGTCAAAGATGTCTTACTCTGTGGCAGTAGGTTTGTTTTGAGACTTGCAAGGCAAGTTTGCAAGGCACCTTGAAAATTCACTGTGCACTAGAACTTAGTATTTTGGGAACAGTTTCAGTTACTCTCAACTTGGGAGCTGATGCAAAATAAATGCACAGCTTTGGTTTTTAATTCATAGAAATAATAAGAATTTTATGTTTGAATTTAAAATCATTGAATGTGTAAATCAGAAAGTGCTGAGCCCTTCTAAACTCCAGGATAATATGCTATTCTAAACCTGCCTAGTAATTGCACACTGACTATGATGGGGTGCCTTAATATCTGAGAAGTAATCTTGCAAAATGTACAAAATGTTAAACTATCCATTTGATTCATCACCTTCTGTTTTTAGATCGCACAGAACCAGGTGAGACCATGACGGGAGAGTTTCTCTATTCAGATGTATGCAAAGCAGGTAGCAGTGAAAACTGTTCTTCAATCATTCCTTCAGACCGTAAGTATCTGCTGTTGAATTCATAACTCACACCTTGAGTTTTCCCACTTTTTCTAGTTAAGCACCTTAAATTAAAAAAAAAAAAAATTTCTTTAAAAATCCTATGTAATAAATTCGGCAACAAAGCTATCATGAGACTAACGTGAAAAAGGATGAACTTAGGCCAACAGTATAAATTACGTTTGTTACATGAAGTGATTAAACAAGAGAAACTTAGAGCTAAACCATACTTTGATAAAACAATCATCTTTAATTTTCTACCTTATCAATTTGAGAAGGAAGTGATGCAGTTTACCTCTGCAAAGTTTATTATTTTAAAACATTAGGCTATTAAATGTGATCCCGAAGGATAACACACTATGAAATATGGAGCAGAACATTGTTTATTGTCAGCATTATTCTATCGAGCTAACTAAGGAAACTTTTTAATATCATGGCAGGAAGTACTCAATGGATTAAGTAGACAGGGTAGGTTTTGGGGCTTTTGAGATCAAAGAAGTGCATGCAAGATATTGCTTGTAGCATAATCGCCAGCCTCAGATTGGGTATTGAAATATTTCAGTTTTATTTTCTAGAAAATGTAATTTACTTGTCGGAGATTTACGATGCTGGCTGCGAGGACTAGACAGAGCATTGCTGTTTCTCTTTGAAGTGGAGCTCTTAGATGGGCAAATGTTTCAAAGGTCAATAACGGCCATGAGCCCGTGCTCGCAAGAGGAGATGGCTCTGTTTTGCTCAAGTGTCCTCTCTGATAAGCTAAGATTCAACATTGATACAAGAATAGCTGCTTTATTCAGCTCTAGGAGGAGTGTGCTGCTCTGTCTTTATACACTCTGGCTGCAGAAAGGAAAACTCCAGAGATGTTTTTATATTGTAAATAATCAACCTGATATCAGGGCCTTGTATGGCCAGGGCTGTTAATGATGCCCAAGTCCTTGGCCATTCCTCTGCCATCTTGGGTTTTGGCTATTTCTGGATTGCACGGGGATTTGGGCCCTTCTAAGGCTATTTGTGGGAAGGTGGGACCCACTCATGAGCATTTTCATGATGAAATGTAAGTCATGAGACTTTCAATGGGTATAGGGAGAGTATACGAGATTAGGTAATTAATTCTAGCAGTTCTGCAACTGAAACCGTGAAGTTGGAGGCTTCAGCCAAATGAAGAAAGGGTCAAAAAAAGCGTGTTGCTTTTTTAGTAGAACTCTGTTTCCATAAGCAGTGATATTTTAGCCATTTGAAAAATACAAGTCGAAGTTGCCATTTTGAGTGCAGCCCAAAGGCTGTGCAATCTGTTAGGCACCAAGGGAGAGTGTAAGAGGCAACACTTTGTCCTCTGAGCTGTCAAAAAGCTATGATTCTGTATAAACAGGCATCTGGTGATCTGAGCTATGCACGCTCACAAAAATGGAAAGAGATATTTAACCAAGTCAAAGACAGCAGTTCAAGCACAAAAGAAAACTCTGCTGGTGGGGAGAGGGGGCAGGCGGGAGCCAGAGCAGAGACCCACTCCCATGGTTATAGAATCATGAATTGTCTAGGTTGGAAGGGACCGTTAAGATCATCGAGTCCAACCATCAACCTAACAAAACTACCACTAACCCATGTCCCTCAGCACCGCGTCTGCCCGGCTTTTAAATACCTCTAGGGATGGCGATTCCACCACTTCCCTGGGCAGCCTGTTCCAATGCTTGGCAACCCTTTCAGCGTAGAAGTTTTTCCTCATATCCATCCTAAACCTCCCCTGGTGGAACTGGTCGGCTCTTCGCAAGAGCTGAGGAGGTTTGGTTCGCTGGCTGGAAATCTGGCATTTTTTGCAAAGGGGAGAGAATAGAGAGAATTATTTAAAACTGGTCTTCTTGCCGTTGAAACGTGTCTTTGCTTGCTGTGTTAATAGAACTGATTGCTGAAGAAATGGAGGAAGAGAATAAAGAGCATACGTGCGAGACGTTACTGATGTGCATTGTTACTGTACTGAGTCACGGGCTCAGGAGTGGGGGTGGAGTAGGTGATGTGCTCAGGAAACCATCCAAAGAGGTAAATTATCACTGAGTGGGGGCGGAAGAGTGATAACCATGTAGGGCTGGGGATCTAGTTCTGCTGGGGAAAATGTGTATACACTCCCTTTAAACAGATGTAGGATACATCGCGACTAGAAGGGACCACACTTTCTCTCCGTATAATATAGTTAAATCTCTGCAGGATCAATTAAATGGCAGACAGTTCAAACAAGCTTCTACCCATCCTTGGTTTAGGGCTTTTTTAGCTTGAGGGCTGTCCAGAATGGGGCCCAAAGGAACAGAAATGGGGTAGCCGACAGGCTATGCTTTGGGAATTCAGGATCTGGAGAAATAAGATAAGTACAAGCTAGTGAAAGAGTACCATGAGATAGCAGAATGAAAACGCAGTGGTAGCTGATCCCATGCCAGTGGCAGGGGTTTCTGTGGCGAGCATTCCTTGGGAAAGGTAAGATGTGTAAAACAGGGAATGGATGAGAGGACAAGGGACCAAGATGGGTTGGAGCTGGTAATGCAAGAAGGAAGGAAGAATGTTGTTCAGAGGCATCATCAGAGAGCGAGGACCAGTCGAAGCAGCAGGAATTTTTGATAATACCCAAAGCTGCTCGTATCGCTGCTGCTTTAGCTATCTGTGCCCATCTGAGTCCCAGGCTGTTCTCCCGCTGGTCATTCCCCAAAACCATGCTAGGGGGAAAAGGAGCAGTCTTGGTCAGAGGGAATGCTTTTCTGTATTGCCTGCAATTTCAAATTGTTTTCTAATATTTAGCCTTCTTTCCAGCTTACCATGGTTTAAAAGTTACGTAATTCTTAATAAAAGTTTGGCACCCAACTGTCAGGATGATTCTGAAAAGGGGGGTTAGGTATTTGGGTATTCAGGCCTGCAATAAATATGAAATGAGTACCAGGAAGTCCAGCTTAATGTCCGCATACGTGGTTGTTAGCATTAATGAAATGAATACTATCAAATTCCAGTAAAAGACTTTATGGCCAACACTGATACTATATTGATGTATCAGCAAATTAATATAAGGATATAATTTGGATGGGCTGGCAGGGTGGGGGTGAGGAGAGAAGAAATTTCAATGTGTGAGGACAGACTTTGAGAGAGTAAGCAGAAAGAGCAGCTCTGCAGAGATCGCACCCTGGCAGCTGAGTAATTTGGCTTTTCTTTCAGTAATCTTGCATTTTAGTTTCACTTAATGTTTGGGGCTGTAAGTTATCGAGGGCATCAGAAATGGAGACTCTAAAGGGAGGGGTTGTGGGGTGGCGTGTTCTGCTGCTGAACTGCGAAAGGCACGGTAAGGGTTAGATGCGCATGTATTTGGGTGGTTAATTATTAAAATATGTATCTTGCAGGAACCTCTCTTTGCTGCTAGAGTGATATATGACCTGTTATTCTTCTTCATGGTCATCATCATTGTCCTTAACCTGATTTTTGGTGTGATCATTGACACTTTTGCTGATTTAAGGAGTGAAAAACAGAAGAAAGAAGAAATTTTAAAAACGACTTGCTTTATTTGTGGTAAGTGGAGAAGCACACTGAAGAATAAGGGGTTACTCTGTCAGAGTCAGAGGTGGCTGCAAACTGGCAGGAAATGGGAGTCTTGAATTCCTGGCTGTTCCTACCTTGCATTCCTCAGCAAACTGATATTCTTGGTACCACGTGCGTAGGAGCTTGGCAGCAGGAAGAGATGGGGAACGTATGCTCAGTATACCCTTTTTCCCTCAGATCCTTAGTTTCTGTTTCTCCTGTGCTTCAAAGAATAATTTCCTGTTGGAATGGGAGAGACTTTCATAAACAGTGTTTTTTTTCCAAGGGTGCTGAGTGTCGAGTAGTGCCTGTGAAAGCTTTTCCCATCAGTCGATTGGGAATTAAGTTGCTGAGCCCTTGAGGCCGGCGCGGTTGGGATGGCCATGCAGAAGCTGCAGAACGTGCGGACTGGCAGAAGTAACCTTTGGGAGTTTGCTGTGAAGCAAATGTTGTATTTGGTATCATTTTGCCTAAAAATAGGAGATGAGTTATGAAAGGCAACGAGCTGATGGCATTTTTTTTAACCAAAGGTTTTCTGGTTTGCATAATAAGTGCGAGTAGTACTTCTTATGCCTTCTTTCCTCTTCTCACTACATTGTGGCCATTTCTTAGAGAGTTTATCCCTGTTATTCAGTGTTCATTTAATACCGACTGTGACTGTTAGAAGTGCATCAGGCTGTAGAAACGAGTTTTGTTCTTAGAGCTCTTTTTCTTAGTACCAGTTCGTAAATATTAAGGGTTATATATGTGTCACTCTTGTAGGTTTGGAAAGAGATAAGTTTGATAACAAGACAGTCACATTTGAAGAGCACATTAAAGAGGAGCACAACATGTGGCATTATTTGTGCTTCATTGTGTTAGTGAAAGTGAAAGATTCAACAGAATATACCGGACCAGAAAGTTACGTGGCAGAAATGATCAAGGTAAGTTTGAGGTTTTGCCTTTTTTTTTTTTTTTTTTTCCCTCCCCTGTATTAGACTAACCTACTGGCACATTTGGTAAATACAGTATTATGGATTTTATTTATTTTGTAAGCAAAAACTTGGAGTAAGACCTTTCCTACAACAATAAGCTTGATCCAATGCCTTTCCTTTTAGAAGCATCTTCTAAAGATAATGTACTTAAGATGTACTTGGCAAGATAACAGGAGAAAAGACCTTGGGTTGACGGCAGCACACTGCAGTGTGCTGGGAAGGGCTGGGGCACTTGTGGGAGCCGACATGTGCTGCAGCACCGCAGTCACACAGCAATTTGCGTCTGTGTACCCGCAGCTTCCCAGCCTCCAAAACACTCGGGTGTGTGCACCCAAGTAGGTGGCAGTGAGCAGTGACAGCTAGGTAGTCGCCGTGGTTTTAAATCCGGTGAGAAGTTTTGAAAACTAACATTGGAGCGAGAATATTTTCAAGCTGGTGGAAGTATCTGAAGTATCACAAACAAGTTATAACCCATCCCAATATAAGTATCTTAAACTGACCTGTAGGATTTGTTGTCATATGATTTTAGCTTCTTATTGTAAAAATTTAAAATTACTATCTACTCAATTGTAAGGCCTTTTAAGGAGAGAATGAAAAGCGTCGTCTCTGCCGAGCTGCAGGTTCAGAGCTCCTGGAGTTAGATCCTAAACCTCAGTTACTAGTTTGTGTGTCTCCTGGCTAGTTAGCAAAAGCTATTTCTGATTTATAACGTTTCAATTAGTTATTTCTTTACTTGCCTTCAGACAAATAATTAGCAGAATCCTTTTATTTGTCTCTTAACTTTTTTGCTGCAGAAGTACAGCCTACCTTTAAGTGGGCAATTTGTCGTGGCCCGGTCAGATGTAAGTCCCACCCAGATCTCTTCGAGGTTAAACATGTTACTTTGGGGTCACTAAAGTGTATGTCCTAGTTCTGGATTTCTGCCTCTCTAATGAGGGCTCAAAGAAATCTTGTGAGCAGTCACCTGATAGAGGATTAGCGCAGTGAGATAACTAAGCCCATCGCTGCTGCTTTCTAGTCTGACTGATTATATTGCTCCTTTATTTATCCCACTGCTGCAAGCATTACTTCAGGGGCAAGCGCTGCACTCCTTAAATTCTACTTCTAAAAGACCATTTTGTCTTGTGTTAAAACTAGTTAAAAAAAAAAAAGACCTTTCAATTAATGAACAATTTATTAACAAGTTATTATTTCAGATTAACAGTTCAAAGTAGGTAAGAACCAAAAACCAGAATATGTTTGCAATAAACGCAAAAACTGGAGAACTTTTATCAGAATTCCCATTCATAGAAGTGTCAGCAAAGGCTAATTACTGTGTGTTGAATGGGAATGTGGATGAATTATGCATAGACCAAGTGCCTTGTGCAGATGCAATTTTATGTAACTATGTGCTGTAGGTAGAGATTTGGAGTACGTCTTATAGTTGGTGGATTTTTGCATTTCACAAGCCAGTTTTAAATTGAGAACTACCAGTAGGGTCTCACTGTGATGCTGTTGAAAGCGTGTTGTAACCGTACGAGCCATAGAATAGGAAGTAAATTTGCTTTGCACATCAGTGGTCGGGTGTGACCGGCGCAGCTGGGGCTGCTGCTGGCCTGGCACCGAGATCTCGGCGGCATTCTGCAGTCCACGTATTCCTTAGGGCTGCTCTGGCAAAGCCTACTCTGAACATCAGCAGCAATTTCTTTCCATCGTCCTTTCACATTAAAAACATTCTTTGCTGCTCTAGGAAATCTGAATGTAAAACATGATGAATATATCTCTCTACCAGACCTGTTCTAAATACTTCTGTAGGAGTCAGAAATCCTTTTTTTTGCCTCAGGTGTATCTAAAGTAACTTGGGGCATGGTTCATCTTTTACTCAAGCCTTCTGTTTTCATTCCACGAACCTAGGACAGGCAAAAGGAAAGCCTTTTAAATATGTTAGTGGTTCCAAAGATTCTGATTCGCCTGTTGGAGGTGATGGTTTATTTTGTATTTGTACAGGAGGCTAATGGGAACCTGTGATTGCTTATAATGTCTGCAGTTACCAGATTCTCCTGGAAAGCCCTACTCGTGTCAGGGTTAGACTGAAAGGGGATTTTCTCCCCACATTTTCAGACTGAAGGTGGCACTCTAACATCTTTGATAATGACAGAGATGGGGCATGTCTTTTCCATGGGCTGTTATGTGGTACCATTGTTCAAGTGCAACTTCTACCCATTTTTAGTAGTTGAGGGTAGGAAGCATCACGTGCTCCAGATCATACTGTGATGACAGAACACACCTCAAATGCACTTCACCTTTGCTCTGACTCCCAACAGAATATCTTTAGAAAACTCTTGGATTTCTGCCTTTTGGGAATAGTAAAAAAAAAAAAAAAAAGCCTCTGCCATTTAGTATTTGTGGGTTGTTCCAACACCACAGAACCTTTAAAAAAAAAAAAAGGAATTTAGGACACTAAAATTATATTCACCATCAGCCTGTGAGTTGCATCCAGTGCTGCTTATACAGTGCTTTAAAGATATTTTAAGCACTGTGGTATCAAAAGAATCCTGGACAATTTCACTTATGCTGGTTAGTGAATATTCAGAAGCTTTAGGAGTGATGTTGAATTTTGATGTTTCCTTGACTAAAAATAATGTGTGTAGAAAGGCAATTTTGAGGCTGTCCCCTGTACTGGAGAAGGTAGAGCTGAATCTCGCCCATGGAATTAATCTGCAGGAATCTGACGCAGCTTAAAGAGAAATTGTAGCCATGAAAATCAATGATTAACTACAGTTCTTTAGTGAATTTTGTATTTCTTCATGGATTGAAGCTCATTAAGTTAAAACACAGCATGCAGAAAGAAGTCAACTTGGAAACAGAGTTTAAATGTTAGAAGTATTTTGAACGCTGTAAGTGTGATCAAAACAAATATTAAAAAAAACCACGGTGATCTGACAAAGCAAAATCTAATCTACTGTGGTTTAGTACTGATTTGTAATTACACCTTCCGTAATGTTTTTCTGCTACAAATACGGGTCTGTTGGTGCTGGCAATCGTGGTTTATTTGTGTTGAAGTCCCCCTGTGCTTGCGGAGCCCTGCGTGTCCCTGTGCGTGTCCGTGGGAAGCCAGGCTGCACGGCTTTCTAGCTCCAAGTCCAGACTTCTGATAGGAAGCCTGGAATTCATTGCCAGCTTTTCCCCCTGTAAACAGGGACAATATTCACTTTTGTCAGTAAGGTGAGCGTGTGCCTGCTGGAATACAAGACGTAAAACTTGGGATATCTCAAGAATCTTAGCTGGGAATGGCCAGAGCCGTGCAAGGTAGGAATGGCGTTTGATGTAGAAGCTGAGCTCTTGTACACACCCGAGCTGCTGCGGTGACTCATCACCTCTCCTGAAGTTCTTACCAGCGCTGGCGGGGCTGATAACCTCATGCGTTTCAGGAGATGGCAAACAGAAGCTTGGTGTGAAGCAGCTCATCTTCGAAATGCATTCTTGTGCCACCTCCTGATACCTATTAAATAGCACCGACAGTACTATAGGATGTGAGAAGGCATCTAGTGGTAATAGAGATGGTCTTTAATTCTTGGTGTTTCTAGAGCCCTCCTGATGACCTAACTTTTGTTCATCTGGCTAAATCACTGCAGATGGGCACTTAAGATAGGGAGGCTTCAAGATGGATCAATGTCTTTTGAAAAGTGTTTATCTGGAAAGTATGCTAATGGTGCTGCAGAGCTAGTAGTCCAGTGCCTCCCGTGTTTCCCAGGAACCAAGGCGTAGGGTTCGGCTGCTCTGTGGCTTCGTAGTCACCAGGGAAGATCAGGTGATGTCTGAATAATACCAAGTGTGTAGGAGGTGGGGGGATCCACTTATCGTGTTGGCCAGACATTGACATCCCCACCCAAATGACTAATGTGAACTCCCTACAGATTAGTTCATTTAAATGTCTTATCTGCCCATCCTGTCTTGAGAATTTTTGAAGTTTTCTGCCTTTGCCTACAGTTCCTGTGGCAGCCGTGCCGGCAGCAGCCCCATCAGTGCAGCTGTCTCTGGCCTCTTGGCAAAGGTCCGCTACAAACAGCTGTTTGCAGGCATTTAGAATATGTAAAAAATTCTTACTCTGAAGCCCGATATGTGGAAAACCACTTCAGTTTCCTTTGCATTCATGAGCCGTTGTGCATGCAGCTGCACTGTGCCGTCACTTGCATGGGCAAATATTTGCATACACAATTCTTGCATACCCTAACGTGGGGATTTGCATATACACCTTCACATCAGCGTTTGATCGGTGTGGGTAAGCGCCGCATGGCCGGGAGTGATTTTTATGCACGCAGATGTGCATATTGAAAAATAAGGGCTTGTTTGGAAAAGTTGTTAGCACAAAGCTTCTTAACTAGCTCTTGTAGTTTCCACAGACTTTTAATCTCGTGTTGCACCAGGCAGGATCCATGCCATTAACCTGCATTACAAAAGCGAGGCAGAGAGGTGGAAGGGATTGCCCAAGCTCACGTGTCCTCATCGAGAGCGCTGAGTCCCGAATCTTCAAGTGGATTGTGTCATCGTTTGAAAATGAACCATTTATAAATAGGAGTGATGGTGCAGATATCTCTAAAGGAATTTGGAATGGAAATGAAAGCTTAAGATTTCCTTTTGTGCCCTGATTAACCTCTTTTTACAAAACTGGAAATTTAAATATTCTACTGGACTTTTTTTATTTGTCTTGAGCTATGTGCTCTACTGTAATTCAAAAGTATTTCTTATTACTGTTTTGAGTGTCTGGTGTAGCCTGTAACTTCTGCCGAGACGTCAGCAAAGGCAAGGTTTCATCAGCATCGGGCTTTTAAAATTACATTCTTCCAGAAGTGCAAGTTTGACCTGAAACCTCTCCTGAGAAGTTAAATGCCCAGCCCCGGCTGTCGCAGTGCTCCGGAGCTCAGCAGGAGCATGCGATTCCCAGCCTGCAGCAGGCTCACATGGTGGTGGCTCTGAAGGGTTCCTGTGTCCCCAGGCTCTGCATCCCATATAATTTGGCTGGAGATGGCCAAGGCTGGATTTGACCTGCAGCACCTATAGGAATAACAAGCGGCAGGCCGAGATGCTTCAAGCCCAAAGCATTTCAAAAGCGGCTTAATGATTCCAGCACTGGTGAAAGGCATGTATATATACAGCTGAAATTAGAGTCTGAGAAAGTATTAGAGACTTAGTTACATTTGTGTGTAATTTGTATATTGTATATATACAAATCCTGTACTTTGGGGCAAAATCAAAAAGATTTGTCATATCAATACTTACCAACCCGATTGCAGATGCAGAATAGAGCAGCCCGTACAAATAACTTGTAGGCAGTTGTTTGGTTATTGAGGAAGAAACTGGGGTTTCTTCAACTGAGTGCAAGCTGGGAGAGGAGGAGAACTGCGGAGGTCAGCTTCTGAATTGGAGCTGATAGTGCTTAATTTGGTGGTATCTTCCCAACAAGCTGCATCTTGAGATACCTTACCAGAGTTAGTCAATTTAATTACAGGGTTAAACAACAAATAATAGCAGAGGCATAGAAGAGGCAAGAGGTGTGTTTGGCAGAAGGCTTTTGGCTGTTGGAAACACTGTGTCATCGGCACAGGTTCCAGGCTTTGCATTTAGATAGTGAAGTAACTTGTTCCGCCCTTGAAATCGGCGTTAAGGTACAAACCAGAAGCTACGTGGGGAGAAATGGTTGGTCAACCTCCTCTTCCCCACACAGCCCCGGCGTGCTCTGTTCTCCAGAGGCGTGCAAGCCGGCGTGCCCTGCAACCTGCTGCGGAAAAAACCCTCCCGTTGCTGGCATTCACCTTACGTGGCTGAGTTGTTGTTTTTTCCCTGATAATAAGCCACCTGGGCAGGCGCCCATGCTGGGAATATTGGGTCAGCATCCCCTCTGACGAGCCAAAGGTTTCACTTTGGCTGAGTGTGTGGCAGAAAAAGGGTCTGGGTGGATGAAAACAGGAGCAAAGGCTTCAGCCCAATTCCGTGCAATGGTTTGTTTGCATAACGTGCTGGGAATCGGGTGGATCCCAACGCAGCTTGCAGGGTGGGCTCCGTGTCCTTGCTGCTGGGGCTCCGCCAGGGAGCTGGGGGGGGAAGGTTTCCACCTGGACACCGTTGAGGGTGACACGCTGGGGAAAATAAACCGCGAGGTCTGCAACGCTGGCCAGCACAAAAAAAGCCCCGTGGGGCTGTGTGTGCTGAGGAGGTGGCCCGGGGCTGGGGTGAGGTGGCCATGCCCTGAGTCATTGCTGCCGCTGCCTCCGCGAGCCCAGCTGTGCCAGAGAGCCCGTGACCCCGTGCCGCGGGGTGCTCCAGGGCTGTGCCGGATGCATTGTGCAAGAGTAGGTGGGTGACTGCAGCCGCGGCCACCAGCAGCTGTTTGTTCAGCCTTTGCATGCTTAATTGTTCTGTCCTACCCAGCTGATCGTGGTGAAACGCGTCCTACTTAAAATGTAGATCCAAACAGCGCAGAAGTAGGTTGCTGTGGAGAGGTGGCACTGTCCTTTCTGCAGGAGAAAGGAGATGGCCTTCTGGGATTCCCAGCGGGGCCAGCTGCCACGGTCGCATCGAGCTGGGTGGTGTTTGGTGGGGTAACTTCACTGCTGGTGAACACAACACTCGGCTCGAGTGAGTCACCTGCAGCAGGGCAGTCACTGGGACACACTGGGGGGATCATTTCATACAGGGACATGATCATCTTCCACCTTTGGGCATGGTGTCTGTCTTCCAGACTCCCTGCTCTGCACCAGTGGAAAGACCACTTAGGTATTTAATCTATGGAAACAGTGCAAAATGAGATTTTTTTATATCATTAACGCTGTATCATCAGCCTCCTGTTTAGAGACATGGTGGATGTGAGGGTTTGAAAATACTCCTGGTGTGGAGGGGGGACATAGTCAAGCGCCGTTCTTCACGGCGAGGGGAGAAGTGTGGCTTGGTGTGGAACAAGTGATGGTGGTCCCTTTGCAGAAGAAAGAGAGAACCTGATGCGGGGCTTTTTCCAGGAAGCTCAAGAAAGAACCAAGAGGAGTTTCATCTCACTGCAAACAAACAAAAAAAAGTAATTTTCAAAGTGCTTCACCAAGCTGTTTATTAGCGGTATGGGTATGATTTTTAACAACACATGACAGAAACTGAAATTTGCTGCTGCCGCCCTTCCCCTTCTAAGCGAGGGCTGCTAGACAGCCTTCCGATGGCAGGCTACAGGATTTATTTTAAGCATTGAATTAGCCCTTCAGCACCCCATAAATATTAGGAGCAGTGGTAGCTGAGCAAATGGAGACCCAGAAGAGGAGCGGCGACTTCCTCGCGGTGGCTGACAGCGAGGACAAGCCCTGGTCCGTGCCGTTAGCGGCCGCCTCCTGCCTGAGGAGCAGGGCTAATGCATCTCTTGGCAGGGCTCGCGCGGAGGTTGCCTCAGAAACCTTTCTTAGAATAAACTCTTCGGCAGAAGTAGGGAGGAGCGGGCACTTCTCAGAATGAATTGCATCTGCATCATGCAGTGCCGCTTCCTCTTTTTTTCAAATTTCCAATTGTGGACGGTCAGCATCGCCCCCATGTCTGAGATTTAATGATATTTGCTCTACAAGAGGGACTTTTCCAACTTTACCTAGAAAAGAGCTAACCCGAAACCCAGCACTTGTGGTTAGCCAGCTTCCGTCAGCGGCTTCAGTCGGTTCGTCTGTTGAAGCAGAGGAAGCCGTGGCTGTGACGGGAAGAGGGAGCTGACTGCACACCAGGATCCTGGTGCCGCCGTTCGCAGGAGGACCACAGCAGACAGTGCATAAAGGCATCGGTATGCGAGGTGCCAGCAGCCCGGCGGGACCAGGGACAGGCAGGGAAAAGGATTGCGGGGGGAGCCTTTCCCTTCACAGCTCACTTAGCGCCTCTGAAAACTAGCAAAACCCCTGGTGAAAGATGTGAGGCTGTATCTTTAAAGGCACCCCGGTGTTCAGTTAAAGTTCAGCAGAAACTAGATCATCGAGATATAAATCTTTTATTCAACCTTGAATAGCAGCGCTCTGCAGAGGGGCCGGGAGCCGGGCTGACTGCCGCACGCCGGCCCAGCGGGCTTGTCAGCCACTGACCTTTCTGCATTCCTGCTTATTTCCGTTTTCACTGTCTCCGCTTGAGGCATCGTTATTTATTTATTTAAAAGAAAACACCCCCCACAACCACCCCTCCTGCCTTTGGGGCAGAAGTCTGCGTTTCAGCCGGCTGGTCACATCCAGGCTCTCCAGCTTGTCTCTGCGGCACTGGTGCAGGTGGCAGGAACAGGCTGAAGGTTTCCAACATGAAGCCAGAGCAAAGGGGTGCAGGATGGTGTGTGCAAAGAGGAGGAGGAGGAAGAGGTGTGCCCCTGCGTGCTGGCAGCATCCCTGCTGCCCTCTCTGGAGAGTCCCAGCGGCCATCATGGGCCAGTGAGCACAGGGGCCAGTCCTGCCTGCATCGCTGCAGTGTTGCCAGCACCTCTGTCCCCACGGTTCCTCACCTTGGGGTGTTTGCCCAGGCTGTTTGGGTGGACATCCCCATATTTCTGGCTGGGTGGCAGCTGGACACTTCCAGGTTGAACTTTGGGTTTGAGTCATGCCAACAAGCTACTTGAAACCTGAACAGGAGGGCAGGTGAGGTCCAGCCCATGACATGGGTTGGCAAAGTGATGTCCTTCCCCAAGTCTGTCTCTGCACAGCAAATTTCCAGGTGCCCCCATTGGGTCTTCCGCAGGTGGATCAGAACTCAGCAGGGGTATTCCCAGTTCCAGGCTCAAAAGGGAGTCCAGGAGACTGCCCAGGCAGCCCTGAGTCATGTCTCCTTTTCGTTAGCCTTCTCCTTTCTCAGCTCACGTGGAGCATTTTTGTTTTTAGTCTTTCACCATGAGAACTAGAGAGGCACTTTGTTGTTTTTTCAAGTGAAAGCCAAGATTTCCCATACTCAAGTGAACTTCAAGAGCTGGGGCTTTCAGAAAGCCCGTGAGTATGAAACTTCTGACAAGCCTGCAGAAGCTGGCAATGCTCTAATGCTTGATGCTTTGGTTTCACCATCCGAGACTGCCTGTCACCTTCCCTGCCTGTAACGATCAAGTTGCAGCCTCTGCAACAGCTACAGCGTTTGCTTATATTGCAAAGTAATACTAGAAAAGGTTCGCGGGATTTGTTAGTGAAATGTTGCAGGTAGGGAAAAGTTGGTGTTTCCACGTCCTGCTCCCCTTGTCCCCTTCACCCTTCAGAAGGATGGTTCCTGGCAGCGCTCTGGGGTGGGCTTGGAAAGCTCACGTCTTCGGGAACAAGTAAAATAACAATATTTGCACAGCAAGTGAGGAATGGACGGGAGCTTCAGGGCTCTGCTACCGCATCTGCCTAGAAACCTCAGGACACAGACCTCTGAGGGTCCAGGCAAACCTGTGAATATAAATTGCATTTCAGTCTAGTTTGACTTGACCCTGAAAACCTCTGTCCTGGAGGAGAGCAGGGAGGGAAGAGCAGTTGGTTTAGTTTGTTTTCCCTGGGTGGGGAGGGGAAATGCTTGGGGGGAGGTGCTGGACCTGAGCACTGGTGCTGAGCCTGCCCTCTTCCCTAATGAGGATTTTACTACGTCTGGAAGAACGCAGCGAAATGTTGCCTGTTACTACTATTAAATCTTAATTGTGGGACTCTCGTTTCCTAAAGTCCAAAATATTTTGGCACTTGTCTTGATAAAGGCATATTTTTTTTGTACATATATTTTTTTCTTTTATTAGCAGAAACCATCTGCCCTGTAAACAGAGATCAGGAGGAAAAAAGTCTTCCTGGCAGTTCTGCATCACGTGGGGATCCGGTGGTGCGCTGCATGGAAAGGGCCCACTTTCTGCCTTTTAATCTCAGCAATAGCAAACTCCAAGCAGATCAGAAGCAACTAATTTAAGACGATGAATCTTGGCATCACATCTGACTTGCAGAAAGGACGTGGCTGTAAATCTCCGTAGAGGTGCACAGACCCCATTTCAGTGGGATGGATGCTGCTGGGGATGAGTGAGCGTGGAGGGGGGGACAGAGAGGTGGGGGAGCGGGTTCGAGTTAGAGATTTGGGCAGGGAATGGCAAAAAGCCAAAGAGAGTTTGCTCTGCCGTAAAAATAAGCCCTAGGTTTGAGAGAAAGCCCAGCGAAGAGCCTGGCCGGCTAAGCGGAGCGAACTTTGGTCGCCGTTAATCAGTGATGTCAATTGATCGTTGGTTTGGGATACTGCGAATCCAGTAGGCTATTACCGTTTCATCTGGTTTGTTTAAAATATTACCAGTTGTTGCAGCGTCACCTACGAGAGCGCACACATCCTTATCTCATCCAGTGTTAGTTTAACTTCCATTTCAGAGAGTATCTCCAGCGTGGGAGGAGAACCAGACTAGATAGGAAACCAGTTCGGTGTTGAAATTTAAGGTGTCAAGATGCGGTATGCACCCCTCCTCCTCTTTTGTGGCTTTCTATTCCGTTCCTGCTTTTATTTTTAACGTCACTGGCGTGTACGTGAGTGTATGTGTGAGCCTCTATGTACATACCAATAAAACCGAGCACGTGTCCACTGAAGCTCCTGACTGTAACTTAAACATGGAATATTAGAGAATTTGTATGCCTGAATGAAAATTTTATTATAAGCAATTCATTATAACTTAATCTGGCCCGCATTTTAGCCTGAATCAGCCAGTCGGAATATGAATTTTTTCTTTTTTCTTTTTCATTAAAAAGGAAGCATTTCAATTAGGAATGTATTTCCAGGTAGAACGTGGTTTCTTTCATTAGAAAGCATGTCCAGGCTTTGCTTGACTGAAAAAATCAAACCAGCTTTATCAGCAGAAAATCTCCAACAAAGACAAATTAAGAGACTATAAGATGGGGGCAGATTTTCTAGCACTGTAAAGTTCTTGTCTGGATGTGAAATCTGGGCTGGTTTAATGTCCAGCGTTTGTGTATTACAGCGAAGTGTATTTGAAGAAGAAATGGCTGGGGAGAGGGAGTTGCTGGAAAGGAAAAGCCAACAATAAGCAGCCTTAATTTTCAGTAGTTAGGTCTGAAGTGCCTCATTGCCTGTAGCGAGCAATTTTGCAGACTTTCCAGTAAGATGCAAATGAAAATAACTACAGAGGCTGTGTAGCTGAGGAGTGTGCCCGCACGGCGTTGGAGATCTCTCTGCACTCAGCCACTTGGGTGCAGGTTTTCCTTGGGCAAACGCTAATTGTGAACTCGTGTGTGATTCTCAGGAGAGAAACCTGGACTGGTTCCCCCGGATGCGGGCCATGTCACTTGTGAGCAGCGACGCGGAAGGGGAGCAGAACGAGCTGAGGAACTTGCAGGAGAAGTTGGAGTCCACCATGAAGCTTGTGACCAACCTCTCTGGCCAGCTGTCAGAGCTTAAAGATCAGGTAAGGGAGAGCTGGCTGCGAACGTGCGGCTACGCACTGGTACGGGCAGGACAAAGGTCCTGCAAACCCGTCGTACAAAGGGGTGTTTTACAGCTCCGTGGCTCCTGCAAACCCCGTTTGTAAAGTAACTTGTGTTTAGGAAAGAAGAGAACAAACAAAATGTCCTTTCAAAACCCTGCGCCCCTGCTGACCTGCCTGGCAGTGCTCACCGAGCCCCTGTGGTCCAAAGTGGCCACCTCCAGAAAGGCAAAACTTGCATTAAAAGAATCAAAGCTGAAGTTGGCTTAAATCAGTCATCGCTGGTGCAGGCAGCCTGCATGCATGTGGTGTTGGTGTTGTTGTTGTTGTTGTCGTTACGGGTTTTAACCCGAGACCTTAGCACGATCCTGTAAGTCAGAGGGTGTGATATTGATAGAAGTGCTGTGTTGCTGCGCGGACCTCAAAACCCACTGAGAAACTGGAGAAATACTTGAGTGGTTAGCTTGCACTGCTCTCCTCCCTGCTACCGCTGCTACTGCAGATAGAATTTGGCTACTGTCACACTTCAGGCTGCAGCAGAGACTGACATACCCACAGAAACATTTTGCACTGCGGCATGTATTGCTGCTGCTGAACAGTCCACGTAGTGTGTTGAACACCGTGTAGACCTCTGAGTGGTTTTTCAGTGCGGCAGTTCTTCTCTGCAGCAAGATTTCGAGGACTTGTATTAACTTTCAGCTTGGCTGGGTCTTGAGCAGATGTTAGGGATCGTTCCCAGCCCAAAGCCGGCGATAGCTTTGTGAAAGCCACAGAGGCAGCAGGGCTTTATGTCATGTTGTCCGTACAGATAACAGCCTAACTGGAAGGAAAAGGGAAAATGCTGTTGCCTGCCCTGTCGGGAGCTGTTTGTGATGACAAAGTGACTAGGTGCTTATCTTTATGAATTAATAACCTGAGCTAGATGGTTCAATTAGTTAAGTTTATATAGATATGGGCACTGGATAAAATTAATTGCTGACTTGCACTTGATGGTGTCCCGGGGCAGTCGATGGAATCCACCAGGCAGAAAGGGCGAGCAGATTTGGTTCATTATCTTTTCGGATGCGATCTGCCCACTGTAGCGCAGTTGGCACAACTCTCTCCAGTACTAATCGGATTCCTGCTCTCCTCCTCTACTCCGGGTTGGCCTCCTTTCTCTGTAAGCCAGTTATCTTCGTGGAGACTTGAGTCTCTGGAAGCCAGTATTGACTGAGGTGCCGGCTCCCCGCCTTCCGATCACACTCTGCGTTTCTGATGGAGCCGGGCCCTTTTACCCAACACCCCGCAGAGCACAAGGAAGGGATTAACGTGTCAGATTGGGTGCAGAAAACCTTGCTGCTCTTGGCTGTAATTAGTTTTCAGACTCCGTGCCACGGACCCCCTTGCTCTCGTTGGTTTTGAGGATGGAGGATAGAGGCGGTTGCTCTTTTGTCTGTGCTTTAATACTTGCCGGGTAGTGGTTTTGCTGTTTTGCCTGGAAACAATTATCTTGAAACATGTGTCTTATGTCTTCCTGTTGAAGGGTCTGACTCAAAGTGGTCTGCAGTCACCAGGAGTCTTTCCATCGGCCGCAGCCAGCTCTGGATCAGAATGCGTTTCTTTCTGAAGCTTGCAGCTCTTGGCTGACCAAGCACTAAAAACCCTTCTCGTTCTTTGTGAAAATAAGAATGAAGGGTTTAGCTTTTAGAGAGCTATTTGACTGTAAAAGCAAAAGAGGAAACCAGCTTCATTAATGTTGTGATAGCTTTTAGGAATTCCCCTAAGTACCGTTACTGAGAGCCCTGCTTAAGTTGCAGGATGCTCCAATTATTTGACAAAACCAGTATATCCCTCATGATTGGAACTGTCTCCAGGAAAAGGAACTAACTCGGGGAACTTTTATTTGTATTTATTTCCTTGTAATTAAATAAAGGGAAAACCTCTCATTCATTTGCTTTTCAAGCTCATTAGGTTTCTGGAGACAGTAATTGTTAGAAACTGAAATCCAGCATGCCTGCTTTCACGAGGAAGTGCACCAAGAGCCATTAAAATCTTGATCACTTTAATTCTGCGCAAAAAGATTACAACATAATTGTCTGCAACAGCAGGGGATTAGATGTAATCACGCAGAAGCCCTTTCCAGCCCCGTGTCAGTGAGTGCGAGGCGTCTCTAATGGACTTTGGCTCAGGACAGTTGCCTCGCACCGGCCAGACCCCTGGCCTCCATCGCCGCAAACGTGACTCGTGGCTGGAGCTGCTGCTGGGGTTGGCTTTGCCTGAGGCACTCGAGCATCCCGGCGGGCAGGGGCTGGCGTGTCCGTGTGTGCGCACCTGCGTGGGACCCTGCTCCTGCCCTTCGCACACGCTCCCATTCCCGGAGTTAACTCCAACTCACCCCTAACCTTTGGACCCAGCAGCCTGCGTTACAGCATTACAGATGATTATTGGTGAGTCCAGCTTGACTCAGATGAACTTCAGGCCCCTTGGTTTTATTTTTTTAATCCTGTCAGCATTACCCCGGTAGCTGACAGCTCCCCTGCAATACCTTGTGCCGGGCTTTTCTTGCCTTTTAGGCCCAGGCGTGCAGGTGCTGCAGCGGTCAAGCTTTTGCAAGAGATTCAGTCTCCAGGTAAATGTGATAGAGATTAAAGTTGCTCCATCCTGCAGCACTGTGCCCTCTGGACAAGCATTACGCATCTTGCAGGATCGGTAATGTTCTGCATCGACGTTGCAATTCCATTTCTCTCTCTGCTTTACGTTTGGTTGCTTTTTTCTTCCCTTTTATTAAAAGACACATCCTCTGTGGACACCTGCATCAGGCTGCACCATCCCTTTTTCTATGCAGCATGAAAAATATCTGTTACAGTCCCTTTTCATTGTTCTTTTTTTCATTCCGTTTTCATTTCCTATGTCCTCTGAATCAGTTTATTGGCCGTGTGAAATTGTGGCTCTTAGTTTGCTGAGTGAAGCTAATTAGTGTGAACTTTAAAATGAAGTCCTTATTGCCTCTTTGCATTCCCAACTTGGGAGTTAGGAACAGTTAAAAAAAAGTCCCAGCCAGTTGAGCCAGGGAGTAGCTTGTGTGTGTGGCTGAGACTGGAGAGCCATGGGGAGACCCCGCTTCTCCCGCTCCCCTTTGCCCATTGTGAAAACAGACTTCCAGAAGCACGGTACGGAGGACCGGGAGGTGTGTGTGACCTGTCCCCAGGAGGCTGCGGTCATCTTCCTGAAAAGGTACAATAACAGTTCTGCCTCCCTTGGCTCAGGTGATGAGCAAGGCACTGGGCTGCTGACGAGTTTAATTATGGTTTCAAGAGGAATTACTGTATTTCAGTCCTTTCCCCAGTGGTTAAATGAGTGTAATTATACACGGCTAGCCTGAGTGAAAGCAGCGGTGTGTGCCGTGCTGGATGGCAGGGGCGCATGGAGGAACTTTTTGGAGGTTCCCCTGAACAGCCTTTTTTGACCAATTTCTTTCCCCACAACGAACTCCAGACCCAAGGCTGGCCATGGGCTGGCTGCCTGAGCACGCTGGGGTACCCCGAGATGGGGGTGGGAAGGCAATTCACCATCACCAAAACTGGAGTTTTTAGACAAATACATTCAAGTCGGTGTTACAAATGAATGTGCAAACACGCTATCTCCCTTCTCCTGGAGTTACTTCCGCAGTCAGTTATATTGGCTGACATTTGTGATTAAATACCTGAAAATTGAAAAAATTAAATGGTTATAGAATCACAGAATGGTCGGGGTTGGAAGGGACCTCTGGAGATCACCTCCTCCAACCCCCTGCCAGAGCAGGGTCACCCAGAGCAGGCTGCACAGGAACGCGTCCAGGCGGGTTTGGAATGTCTCCAGAGACGGAGACTCCACCACCTCTCTGGGCAGCCTGTGCCAGGGCTCTGCCACCCTCACTGTAAACAAGTTTTTCCTCATGTTGAGGTGGAATTTCCCGTGTTCCAGTTTGTGCCCATTGCCCTTGTCCTGTCACTGGGCACCACTGAGAAGAGTCTGTCCCCATCCTCCTGACACCTGCCCTTTAGCTATTGCTGAGCATTGATGAGATCCCCTCTCCGTCTGCTCTTCTCCAGGCTGAACGGCCCCAGGGCTCTCAGCCTTTCCTCAGCAGAGAGATGCTCCAGCCCCTCACCATCTTCGTAGTCTCCACTGGACTCTCTCCAGTAGTTCCTTGTCTTTCTTGAACTGCGGGGTCCAGCACTGGACCCAGTGTTCTGGCTGTGACCTCCCCAGGGCAGAGCAGAGGGGGAGGATGACCTCCCTCCACCTGCTGGCCACGCTCCTTTTAGTGCACCCCAGGAGACCACTGGCCTCCTTGGCCACGTTGCTGCCCTATGGGCAACTTGTTCTCCCCCAGGACTCCCAGGTCCTTCTCCGCAGAGCCAGGTCGTGGATGGAGATGTTACAGGAAAAGCATTGCAGGGGACCCAGTGAGTTTTCATAAAGAGAAATTGTATCTTATGCTTGAATGAAAGATTACTTTTTTGGGTGAATTGGCTTTTGGGCCAGCTTTTCTGGTGCATAGTTGTGCTGCTGGAGTGGCCGGTGGGGTCCTGCGATGCCCTGGTGAGCCGGTGGGGTGCCCCAGCCCCACAGAGGCTGTTTCCGCAGCCAGGGGTGCTCAGTCTGAGGGAAGGAGCAGCAGGAGTGGGACGTGAGCGCAGCTGCTTGTGCACGCTGTTGGTGCCACCACTGACCATGGGCAATGGTTCTGCGTTCCCACGTTGCTTTGAGGGTGCAGGGGCTCTCGGTGGAGCACGGTTCCCTGAGGAGTAACATTGGGCTTGCCTCAGTGGTAGAGGGGCAAGGTGCTGTCCGGGCATCCTGCTTGGCACGGCTGCTGCAAGCCATCCCACGTGTCGGCTCCTCCAAAGCCAAGATGCAGAGAGTGCATGCAGCGATCCAGCTGTTGGCTGCTGGAGAGTCTGCCCATGCTGGAGTCGCTCCTTACGTGGTGTGTGTCGGCTTACGCAAGTTGTCAGAAACCTCCCAAGGTTTGAAAAAGAGTGGAGAATTGGATTGCGGACGTTTTTCGGTATCAGTAATGAAAAATTATGATCCATTTTCAGGTCACGGTGATGGCACTAACTGGGAGAAACGTTATTTTATGTGCTGGGAAGTACTGCCAAAACTGTGGCTGTCTGGCAGCGAGGTGGTTAACCTCCCGTCCCTGCCTCGCATCTTGGCTTTTGGCAGATGGAGAGGGATGTTGGCTCACTCCTGACTAGAGCGGGAGCGCTCGAGTCTATTCCAGCAAAGACAAGGGTATTCCCAGCCTGACTTGAGGGCTCGCCCCTTTTTTCCGCCCTCTGCGTCTTGTCTGCCTCGTACGTTGGACGGGTTACAAAGAATTTCTAACGGGGGAGGCTTCTGCGCGCTGCTCTGCACTAATCCGCGCTGGCCGCCTGGCTCTCCCGAGCTCTTTCCTTGCAAAACGGTAGTCGGCCGCACGGGCGAGTGCACGGATGCCCCCGACGAGCACACGAGACGGGGCTGTAGTTGCCTCTTCCCTCCCGTAGCGCTTGGCACAGCGGACGGGGCAGCGTTGTTTGTAGAAAGTGGGTTTCAGAGTAAACGCTAACCACAAAAGGCAGCGCCGGGTCCTTCGGCGAGCTGACGCACAGGAAGCATCTAGGCCTAATGAGCAAAGTTTTTAATTTTCCAGATGACGGAGCAGAGGAAGCAGAAACAGCGCATCGGTCTCCTAGGACACCCTCCGCCCATGAACGTGAACCCGCAGCAACCGGCATAAGTCATGAGGGGCACTTACCCTCCCGCGGCAGCACCAGTAACGCTCAGACCGGCCACTGCCGCTGCTTTGTGTACGTTCGGTTCAGTTTGTAAATACCATGTTTTTATACTATATGTATATGACTGCTACTATATAAAGTTTCGGGCATACGTGTTGTAATTAGAACTGTTGGCACAGGGCGGAGGTTAAACTTTGTGCCAAAACTATCAAAATTGCCTTTTTCTTGGAAGGACTAAAGAGAGCACCTGAATTGCACTTGAAAAGAATATTTGACTATGTGACATGTATTTTGTATTTAAAAAATAAATAAATAAATAGAATAGCTAGTATTTATGTTTTTATACAATTGTGCAATATGAATTATGCAATCACAATATATTTGTAACTCCTGAATGTCCTAAAGGGAGTGCACATCTTTGAATCTGGTGTGTTAGTACAATGTAATAAATGGTATAAAATTACAGGTGTAAATGAGGCTGCTGCAAAATTGTGTTACTGGTGATTTTTCATACCCTTGGACATTTTTGTACCATGTGTGTAAATATCTTGCAATGCCATATCTGTTGCCTCTTCCTCCCAGAGATAACGCTGGGAATCCGTGAGCTGTTAAATTGGTCTCAATTAAAGCAAAACATTACTTTGAAGCTTCCAAATGAGGAAAGCAGGAGGTATTTTTCAAGTGACTTCTTCTACGTACTGAGGCTAGAAGAGCTCAGATACCGGGTTTTTTAAATGCTAAGATTTCTTAAAGGGAACTTTTTATGCAAAATGAAGTTTGGGATGAGGATGCGCTACTGGTGAGTCGGTGCAGTCTCCTTTGGGCATGTCGTGTCACGACACCTAAACCCTGTCCCGAGGCTGTCCGGGCTTTGCATTCCCAGTGTGTAGGATCCTTTCCTTTTATTTTTTCATTAGAGACCTACGTGCCTGCTAAAGCTTTAGCAAACAGGCATTGCACCGACGGAAACGTGAACTATCCCGCTAGGACTGTAGCTGAGCACTGACGTGTAATGCTTGTGAGAGAGCCGCTGGTTTGAGGTTGGTCTGTCCCACTCCTTCCTCTCCCGCTCCCCCTCCATTCGGTCACTTTCTTTGGTTTCCGATTCTAGAGAGTATGAAAGGAAACTTGGTTTGGTTTTGTGTTTTTTTTCCTCCAATCTGTTGCATAGTTTTATACATGGACCTCATTTTACAAAAGCTAACTTCTCTGCAATACTGTCTACAAAAAAAAAAAGCTACAAACAGAGCTATGAAAATTTGTAAATGCATAAATATAGGTATTTAAATAAATGATGCAAAATACTCTATGGTCAGAGGCTGCTGGTGGTTTGTGTCCCCCTTCCAAGGTGGCGTGTGGTTGTGTTTGCTGTGGCACCCTGGAAAGCTGAACCGCGGGGGCCTTCAGCTACGGACGGTGCTTTTCCCAGCTCCGAGGTTGGGCTTCTAACACCGGAGCGAGTCCTTTGAGAGGCACTGGTGCCCCAGGGACCTCACCCGCCGTCACTCCAGGTTTGGATACTTCAGACTCCTACCACTGATATTTCAGGCTTCTCATCCTCAGAGTGGAACGTGCAAGAGTTTACAAAAAAAAACCTGCTCCAGCTCCAAGGATCCTGTGTGCAGGAGCATCGCTGATTATGTATATTTGATTAAGATGTAGCAGGAACTGCCTGGTACAATTAATCACCTTTAATCTGGTAAGTGCACACAACTGTCTGAGAAGGGTGCGTCTCCCTGCCATGGGTCATCGCGAAACGTCAAAGCGAGTGCATCCGAGGGGGGAGGCAGCCTGGACAGCAGATAGAGGTTTACTGGTGAGCTTGTGACTACTTCATCATGTGCCATTTCCATATGTATGCTGGTAAATGTGTCCTCCTCCCCTCTGCAGCTGCCGGCTCCCAGCAAGGTGTGTGCAGAGGGAGCGTGACGGATGCCACAGCCGCCGGGGTTGTGCAATGGAGGAGCGGGATTTCATTTTCTCTGAGCGGCAGAGCTGTGTATCTGACTCACTTCTTCCCTTCGTGCCATCCAGGGACACGCAGACACACACACACACACAGATCTGTCAGGCTTCCCGGAGCCTGCGCCAGCCAGGTGAGAGGGAGGAGGCTGGGAAGGCACCCGCTCCAAGAGGGCATCCGTGCGAACGCTCCACATCGCTGCATCTTTACCTTAAAAAGGCAAAAACCAGCCAAAAGCACAAACCCCAGTTGGCGCGGTGATCTGTGTGAAACTCAGCTGGTGTTTTCACGTGCGATTGTCCTTTCCCAGGAGGTAGGGGGAGATGCAAAAAGCAACAGTGGTTTTTCTCCCTCTGGTGCAGCTGCAGCCCGGCCACTGAAGCCGAGCGCCACCACTGTGGGAGGGTGGGAATGAGGGCGGCGTGGGCAGGGGGTGGCGTGGGGGGGTTGTCTTGTGGTCACACGGAGGGTTTGCATGGTCACGCTCCTTCCCCAGCCCACGCACAGGCTGTGTCAGCTCCTGCTCAGCAGAGGAAGCCGATGGCCGTCCTCCTCCCCTCCGTCCACAAATGCCCCATTCACTTCTGCAGACTCATGACTGTGATGAAATTTCATGCCCAACCATCACACACCTTCACTTTTTTTTCTTCTTTGGTTTTCATGACTTTTTCTGTATTGTTCTTTCTGGCTTGGATTATTCTGGGTGCGCTGAACTCCTCTGCCCACCCTGGCTGCGGCAGAGAGGGTGAGGAATGGAGAAAACCCTCTTCTGGTTGGCAGCGGTTTTGGCCCCATGGCTCCTGAGCTTCATGCCTGCATAAGGGCTCTCCCCGTCCAGACTGAGATTGGGCGCCTTGTGGCAGCTCGTCATTGATGTCAAGGAAAAGCCGTGTGAGGGATTTCTTTAAATACCACAGTTTGGGTATTTTTTCCACAGAAGCCGAACACCTCTTGAAATCCCAAAAAGTTTTATTAACAATTTGTAATGAAAAACCCCCTCCAAAACCTGAGATCAGAATCTGTAATTAACAATGCCTTTAGTTTCTTTAAGCCCAGGAGGCTGAGCACCACCTCTGGAGATGCTGCAGGAGAAGGTACAGGGCTCTGACCATCCTCCTCTGCAGAGGTTTTGCAGCAGTATTTCTTGGGGACATCAGAAATGAACCGAACACAGGGAATCCTTCGGAAGCGTTGAGGCTGGTGTGCACTGTCAATTGGGTGGAAGAGCTACAAATATCAAAAGTAACTTCAAGGAACATAACTAGCACTTGCAGACCGTGGTCGCAGCAACGGAGCGGACTTTCCTCTCGATGCGGAGCCCACGTGTGGCGGTGGCCAGGAGAAACCAGCTCTTCCCTGCCCCAGCACCGAGGGTGCAGAGCAAGGGGAGCTGGTGGGGCAGAACCCCTTCAGAAGAGGTCCAGGGTGACAGCGGGCCACCAGAGAGGGGGGGTGCTGCTATGGAAGAAGGTAACTTGCTCCTGGGGACAGGGCAGGGTGTGAACGTGTACAGAAAGTGCCGCTCTGCTCCGGACGGTGCCCCTAAAGCCCTGGAGAACCTTCTGCTTTGGTCCCACCTTCAGGAAAAGCAGTGTGGACATGCCGGAGGGGGAAAGCAAGAAGGATTTGTGGATTTGGGAAAAGGTGGCTTGTGAGGAACTGGGGTTGCGTAGCCTGGAAAACAGGGATGGAGGAAGGAAGGAAGGTGTCCCATGTGCTATCAGAATCCTCTGTTTGCTGAGGGTGTCAGGAGAAGGAACTGCTCAGCTGAGTGCAGGAGGTTTAGGTCCTACATGGTGGGGAGCTTTTTGGCTCTGAAAACAGATTCCTGACCTCCAGTAAAATCAGTGATTCGGTGGCACTGACAGATGACAAGTGGTGTAAGGACTGGATTGCAATGGGGGGGTGGGTTCCACCTGCCTTGCACGCACCGGAGATTTCGTTTGGCATCGGATTTCTTTAGGCAGGATTGCTGTATGTTAAGAGTTTGGGAATACAATTATTTTGCCTTTTAAATAAGAACTTTCATTTGGAGGTGAAAATGAAAGTGACCTTCCGAAGAGGAAGGAACAAAAAGAATCTACCAATTTTGCTAATAATGGAAAGTCCTAGAGGGGAAGGATCTCCGTGTATTCTTCAATTTGCATGAATGGCTGAGTCTGTGGATGAGAATTTTCTTCGCTAATGAAGCAGGTGACATGCTAATCAAGGCAATGCAAATAATGGCTCTGAAAGCCCAGCCGTGGCGCCGCGGCCCCCAGACCGCCCCAATGGCAAATTCAAGCCACGTCCTCAATTTTGCAGCAAATTGGCAGCAGGCAGGACAAAGGAGCCGGGATTACAGTCTCAGCGCTCGCGGCGGGGACTCGCGATGGGGCGCGTGTGACGGATACCTCGTTACATAAAGGGGTCTTGATTGATACCGTGTCGGGAAAGTCATAATATAGCTCCCTGTAACAATCCAACTTGTCTCCCAGAATGGGAAATGCTCCTACACACATACTTAATAGGGTTTTTTTAAATTGCCCATTGTATTTCTGAACAAGAGAAACTTATTTGGAGTACTTTCCCTTTTACGTTTCCAACATAACCACCTGAAGTTGTCGCCATGTGTGTTCTTTGTACTCCCGCGGACCCCCTCGCTGTTTTTCCAGGCAGCTATACCTACACCTATACCTACACCTATACCTATACCTACACCTATACCTACAGGATCGCCCAGGGCGAGGTGTTAAAGGGATGTCCGTGCAGTGTCCCCGTGCTGAATCACCCAAAATAAGCACTGTATCAAGTAGCTGCTGCAACACGGGACACAAAGGGGCCATAATCCTACCGATGACTGATTCGGGTGGCTCTCTGTTTTAGTTGGAGACTACCTGGCTTCCAGCCGACCTGGCCAGGTTCTCACATGCCACAATGGAAGTTTGGTCCTGAACTGTGAATTTCCTGGCCCTGAAGGGCGCGGAGTGTAACCGCCCATTTAAGATACTGCATTTACTTTTACAAACAGACTGACCCACGTCGCTAATCCCCGAACTTGGTCCGTAGGAGACGTTGATATTTTTGAGTAAAATCAGTACAAATACTCCACCTATGTGAAACTGGCATTTCAACCGAGACATAAGGAAAAACTCCTGGAGAGATGCAGTACTTCTGTCTCCAATTTTTTATTTACTACCTTTCCAACCTTCTTTCAGACTAAACATGTTAATGAGATGAATGTCAAAGCCGCCCACAAGTAAACTGAGTTGCCCCATCCAGTAGGCTAATTGATTTGTTTTTAGTAACTAGCAAGGATGCTGGAAAACCCCTATAAAGATTTCATTTTTAACAAAAAGTACCAAAAACTCCACCAGTTTTGCATCACAAAGTAGTGGTTAAAGTAAAGATTTGAGTAAAGCAGCATGCCTGTGGTTTTTGTGGGTGGATGCATCTCGGAATGACTATCAATCTGTCAGAGGGGAGATCTGCATGTCATCTCTGCATATGACAAGCAAAATCTGCAGTGACAAATATCTTTCCAGCACTCGGCTGCGTGGCGAGGCTCATACCCCTCCTGCCATCCATAATAGTGAAGTCGTGTCAGCACGTAGCGTACGAACCCACCTTTTTAAAAAAAAAACCAACCAACTGAGACAAACTGAGGAAGGAAAGACAAATATGGAGCAGTACTCTACAGATGCCATCAAACCCCACTGCCAATGTGCTTAGTCATATAGAACTTCACCTCTGATACGCACAGCCATGCCGAATAATTGTATTAGCCCAGCTAGCCTACTTTCGGCGTGCTCTCATGAGTTTTTTTGCGCTGCTTCTCTGCTGCAGTTACGTGTGTGATGGGACACTTGGAAATGAAATTATGTAAGGCTGGAAGGAAAAAAAAAATAAAAAAAAATACGAGAACAACTCTCGAGCGAATCAAAGCAATTCTGGGGAAGTTTTGAATATGGATGCAATTGGAATTGCACCTAGAAAAGTTTGCAGAAAGAAATCGGAAAATGCCAATTGATTTAGATCTTAACCGCTGGTAGGAAAATGCACAAAATCTGCAGCGCTTTTGCTGACTGCTATGAGGCCGCGGTGCCGGAGCGTGCTGCAGGGACCCCCCCGGCTGTGGGGAGCCCGTGCGGCACCTTGGCTCCGCTGGCAGCTGGAGCCGCTTCTTCCCGCGCTCAGCTTTCCCTGGGAAAAGTGGAAGCGGTTTGTCCCAGTGCAACGCGGGAAAAAGGTCACAGAGTCACAGAATCATAGGGTTGGAAGGGACCTCTGGAGATCCTCTGGTCCAACTCCCCTGCCAGAGCAGGGTCACCCGCAGGTCTGAAATGTCCAAAATAATCAGGAGATGGGAAAACCACCCTGTGCCTAGCCGCCGTCACAATCCCAGGATGCGTTTATGGGCTGTGTGAAAACAAGCTGACAGCTGGATAAATTGCCTCAAGGCAGGTGCTTCCCCAGGAGCACCACGGAGCAGGAGCAGCCAGCGCATTTCATGTCAGCCTTTCCATCCAGAAGAGCTAATATCCTTCGGGCCCCTGTCTCAGCTTTCTCACCCATCAGTCCTCCTCAGCTGGCTGTTCTCACCCTGGCACTCAGCCCTTTTTTTTTTTTTTTTTTTCCCCCTTTTTTTCCGCCTTTCTCTCTGTTGTCTCATTTCAGGAATGACTTTCCAGCTCTCACTTACCCACATCCCTTCCCCTGCCTGGAAATGGTACTTGGTCCTAAGGGAAAGGGCAGCAGCGAAGCCTGTTCCTGGGGCTTATTGAGGCAATGGGTTTGTTTTCACTTTCCTTTTCTAGCGCTAAATAAATACACAAAGCACCAAATCTGAAGGCAGCGAAGAGTGGAATTGCGTATCTGTTCCATGTGTTTCAATATGACTCTTAAAATAGTGGGGATGCTATGTTATGATTTCCATTTCGCTTGTGTCCATATAACACTGTTTTTACGCAACAGAGATGGAAACACAATCTGTTAAGTCTGTAAGAAACTTTTACTTATGAATGATGGGAGCAAACATCGTGTACAATTAAATTAGAGAAAGAAAATGACATCCCTTCAGTGTTAGCATACCTGAAAGCAGTTAAAAATTGCAGTTTGCCTCTATTTACACACCCTGGGAGTTTTCACATCAATTTAATCACAGGATGATTCATTATTCATAAATCAGAAGAACCATTATAATCAAGTAGCACAACTACCTGCAGGATCTAAATCACAGTATCTCCCAGTGGTTCCCATGTCCAACCCCATAACTGGTGGGTGGTGGGTAAACTGCCCCACGTTTTCAAGAAGAACATCTCCCCGTGATGGTAAATTTGGTGTAGACCTTTGCAATACATCCCAGTGACTAACTGCCTTTACTGGTAAATGTATTTATTGCCCTTACTTCTAATTTTTGCAGCCGTTGAATCTCATTCAAGTGTGAAAGGTCACCTCAATCGCTAGATTTCTGCAGAGAGCAAGCTGGACCGTGTCTGCTTAGACCTAGAGCTGACAAGAGGATTCAACTATCTAAACCCAAAATGCAGATCCTCAGAAATCCAGTCTCACCCTGAAGACACCCCAAAACCTAGGGCTGCTCTGTGTCTGGAAGAAGCCAGGACTAGAGCAATGGAAAACCTCAAACAGGCAGGGCCAGACAGGCGGGACGAGTTGTCCACAGGGGAATGCTGCCGATGGTCTCATCCTCAAGGTGCTCCCAGACATCCCGCTCTGCCACGTCAAGGAGCCTTTCTCCCCATGGTGTGCGTTTGCGGTTGGCCACAAAAGCTTGCTCTTTTTTTTTTTCTTTCCCCCTAAAATTAGGAAGTGGGAGGAACAGAAGGAAACAGTGGCCTCCAAAACCTGCTCAATGTAAATGTTGGGAAGAGAGATGGAAATGCAGGTTCCTCGCAGTGCCTTTGATGTCAGTGCCATCACAGCCACTCCTATGTTTCTCATGGTCCTGTGAAGATTTTCTGTGAAGCCACCAGCGCCAGCAGCGGTGCAGGCAGGTGGATGGCTCTGAAGGAGGGGGACCTGGCTTGTACCAACAGGAACGAACTGAGGGCAAGTACTACAGGAAATACCGACATGCCTGGGGAGTTGGAGGAAATGCAGGTGATGACCAAGCCCCGCCAAGGTGGGGACTCCTGTCAGCTCACGCTGACACGGACCACACGCCCCTGTCACTTAGAGACCCCTCTCTGGCAGCGACCAGCCAAAAAAGTGCTACCGAGAACCTGGGAGTTTGTCCTCCCTCACCAGCTCCAAAATAATCCCCCCCCCAACTCCTAAATACCTATTTATTGCCATCCTTGGGACAATCTGGGTTCGACGCCTTGCATGCGTCCAAGTCCTCAACGCCTCACCTGTGTCGTCTGATCAAGAGCACGTTTGCAGAGGCAGGATGGGGTCAGACCCGTTTAAAACATGGAGGGACCCAGCATGGCAGGGATCCGGACTGGACACTAGAAACGTAAATGGTTCAGGCCCCAACCTTCCTTCTGATGGTGCCTACCTGCCAAACCACCATTTCCACAGCCACAGCGGGGAGGATGCCACCGTCTCCTCCTGAAACTGTTACGCTTTGCACCTGGTAGCATTTATTGGACTGAAGAGAGCGGTGATAGCACTGGTAGCACTCCAGGAAGCAGACCTGGGTGCAGTTGCTGTTTCAGTGAATATTGAATAAAAATACTTCCCTGTTGCCTGGAGCAGGCACAGCCAGCAAGGTCGCAGTGCCCCCAAGCAGTATGCTACCTGAACTCGGGGAACAGTCAAGTGTCACAGGGTTCAGAGAAGCACAAAGAAGCACACATGGAGGCACGAATGAGCTCCTATCTCGGGGATATCTTGTTAGAGCTTCTGCCCGGAAGAACTAGATTAAAATCTTCCCCGAGCATGAAAGGGCATTGCGCCCGGTTCCCACTTTGGGAGTGTGGCTCTTCCACACTCTGCCCAGCATGTACCGTCGTTCATGTCCCACCTCGCCCCTGGGCACAGCTCCCAGCTGCAAATCCAGTGTGGAGAATCACAGAATCACAGAATGGTTTGGGTGGGAAGGGACCTTAAAGCCCACCCAGTGCCACCCCCTGCCCTGGGCAGGGACACCTCCCACCAGACCAGGCTGCTCCAAGCCCCGTCCAACCTGGCCTTGAACCCCTCCAGGGATGGGGCAGCCACAGCTTCTCTGGGCAACCTGGGCCAGGGGCTCGCCACCCTCACAGCAAAGGATTTCTTCCTGAGATCTAATTAATAATTCTGCTGACCAGCGGTTACCCCTCTGCCAGCTACTGCAGGAACCACCCTTCTCTCCCCACAGCCTCTCTGGGAACCAAGACCCCAAACTCGGGGCTTGAGCTGGTGCCTACAAGGTAAGAACTGAAACACTCAGATATTTGTCTTTCACACCTTTTATGAGTCTAGTCCCTAGTTTTTGTGAGTCCTGTACTCAATTGGACAGTACGGTAGGGACAAGTCTTTCTCCTTACCCACAGCCTCACCCTAATTATAAACAACGGGAATTGTAAAGCCAAAGGGAAGACTCCATGCCTGTAAAATACCTCCAGTGCTACCCCCTAACCTCTCTCCCAGCGTCTCTCTTCGGTAGAGCAGGGTTATCTCAGCCTATGCCAAAACCAAAATTTTATACAGTGGAAAAATAAATAGGCAGAACATTAAATTTTCCTGAACCCAAAAAGCAGAGGTGGTGCATGAAATCATGCAAGAGCGAGCCGCGCAGACAGAATGAATCAGAGGGACCAGTGACAACATGGAGGAGGAAAGCCCTTCTGGCCGCCAGCCAGGGTGAGGCAGAGCTCCTGTTGCGTGTGTTCCCGCAGCATCCTGCCCACCCAGCCTGACAAACCCTCGCAGGCAATAACCAGGAACAGTGGGAAGCTGGCGACCAGCGTCCTTCATCTGGCGGCTCAGCCGCCTCACTTGAGGCAACTATTACACATGCTGTCTGAACGCGAATTGCCCTTAAATTGAGAGTTATCACGGTTTGGCTTGCATGGGGTAGACCTGTGCAATTCAAGTCTATCATGTATGAAAAGGAAGTATGCGTGATGAATAATCATACATTAACAGATGAGAAATATAAGGTTGCCACCTCCAGAAAGCAAAAGCACCTGGTTTCAGTTCTAAACGCCCTCGAGTGCACGGCTCAGCTGCTCCTCGGCGCCCAAGGGTACGTCCCTTTCTCTGCTGCCGCGCTGCACGGGCGGGTGCAGTCGCCTTCTCTGGTCACAGGTGACATTCTCTCCGTGCCGAGCTGGTGATGCTGCGCACAGCTGCTGACCTGGCTCTTAACCTTCGTACACCGTGTTTATGGTAACTACGGGATGACTGGTGTCTATAAATCATTGCACTTGCATTGCATTCAACCATTACTACACCTTTTTTGGGGGATGAACCTAATTTTTAACTCCAAATTGAGATAGAACTGCTACAAACAATTAGCCCACTAATCCTGCCTAAATGAATATATTGCAGCCTTTTAACATATATGCCGATAAGCATGCCTAAGCGTTCTGCGATGAGTTATGAAAGGAGGAGGGGGCCTTTTCTTCTATTAAAATGCCAGGCCTGGCTTGGTGGGGCTGCGCAGCGCTGCTGGGCTGTCCCTCCACAGCAGCGGTGACCGTAAAGGTTAAGCCTGCCACAGACTATTGTACCCAGCGGCACTGCTTGGCTGGTCTTTGCAGTCTAATTGCCACTGACCCCGTGACAATGAGGTAATGTCTCTGACTCCCGGGTCAGATAAATACTGCTCATTTTATAACCACCAGACATGTTACTGAAAAACAGATAGGAAACAACTGAAAGTCCCATGATCGGCAGAATATAAACTCTACTACAGCTGTTACTCCCGTCCTTTGTGTGAATGCTCAGGGTTTTTTCTCCTAACACCCACTTAGAGTCAGAGCCCTGGCCAGGGATGCTTCTCCTCCGGCCCTCGCCTCAGGTGGCCTCACTGAAACTAAGAGGGAAAGGTGGGAAACCACCAGGAAAATGCGTGAGTGGAAAGATGCCATCAGGAAGAAACAACAGGGCTGAAGGTTATGTTCCAATGGGTATCTAAACCCCAGCCACCAGACCAACTGGGACAGGAATTTAAGGGAAGAGCTGTGCCAGGGACTGACAAGCAGCAACCCTCACACAAGTTCATGGGAGCTGGCAAAGCGTCTCTGAACACCACGAGTTCAGTGCCTGCCTTAATAGGGTTGTAGTGCTGCCGCTGCCACGGTTTCAGCCAAAGTCCTCGTTCCCACCTCTCCCCCTCTGCCCCATTTTAGCTCTGTAATGACCGGAGCCTTTGAAGATAAATGCGCGAGTGACGCCAGAATGACGATGAGGACTTTGCACCCCTCCAGAGAGCAGGAGGGTGGGACACGGGCGTCAATGAGCTCGGGCGCAAGACAGAGCCACGCAGGGCAGTGATAATCCTTGCTCCAAACCCATCCCCAACTACCGAACCCCTCGGCCGGGCCAGCCCCAGCCTCCCCTTTGGGCACAGGCCACGCCGCCCCCAGGGAGATGGGCAGGGGGGTTGCATGGACAGATAAAAGTTGTTTTTCTGGACTAGCAGAGTAGTATTTCGCCCCACCACCTCCCGAGCCACAAACACCCTCCAGCACTACTCTGTGTCCTCAGCGCTGGGAGAAACAGGGTGAAGGGAATCTCTGCCAGGGAGGCGTGTGATCTGTGCGTGGGTTCACAGTCCCAAACCAGAACCTCTACAGAATAAACCCAAAATATTTAGAGAAATTAACCCAGAATGACTTAAATAATCACCTCATTTTCACTGATACATCTTATTTTATATAAAATGAACCCAGAGCTGCTATCTGGTTTTACTACTATTCAGATTTTTACACACCTACTCTGCTGTACCTTTGATTTTAAGCAGTTGGGGACTTTTTTTTTAAGCTCTTGAAAGACACTGAGATAAAAAATATTTTTGCTCTTCCTTACCTGATATTTACAATAATTCTGGCTTCTTAAGTGTTTAATTTAAGTTGTTAAAGTGTTTATTTTACCTTGATATACCCTAACGGTACGCTGTGACACTCCACACAAGATTCAAAAGCTGCAGGATGATTTTTTTTTCCTTTCCCTCATGTTAGTTTTCAGGTCACTTTTTAAATTAACTTCCCCCCCCCCCCCCCACTCTGGCCATGACTCAGCAGTGTTAATTTGCATTGGTCTGACACTTTGCATACAAGCTGCACAGAAGCTATTTAAATACGAAATGGTCAAATATTTTGTAGACCTTCTTTGACCTTCTCCTCCATTCCGCTACTACCGATTTCTTTTCTTTTCTGCTGTGTTTTGGTGGGGAGGGAGATTCCTGGCACGGGATGTTGTACGCTTTTGCCACTTTTCTCCACATAATTATCACCTCTCTGCACCAGCACTCCTGGTATTTGGATTCGCCGCCTCTTGCACTATCGAAAAAGTTTCCTGCTCAATACGAAGATGCACAACTGATCCACTTTTGGGGCACTTAGTAGATTTTAATAGTTTGCCTTCTATAGATGCCAACAACTCTAGCGAAGGACTTTCGTCTTCTTGTACGTCAAGCCCGGTTTGTCCTGGTTGTCTAGCACAGTTCGCTATTAGTCACTTTGTTGGCCGGGAAGGCACCGGGGCGCCCGCAGAGAGGCTGGTGCTCAACTTGAGGGTGAGTTTGAGCTCAGCTGGGCTCGTTCTGCCTTGCTGCGGGGTAGCCACCAATTCCAGCCCCAGAAAACACATGGATTACAAAAAGTGGCGATCCAATAGAAGAAATGGTACAATTCAAGAAAAATACATTTGGAAAAGTCACTGGTGCTTGCAGTAACCACTTGTTGAAACGTTTTAAAGGGAAGCTGTAAAATAAGTAACCCCATGTAACACTGAACTTCTTTTTTTCACAGTAGGAATTTACCTGACAAAACCTCTCCAAAAGTAGCTTTCCCAAAAGTAACTTTTAAGTGCTACAGTACTAGGGGAGAGAATCAGAATGAACTCAGCTGCGCCAGCTCTATTTACGTCTGCATTCCCTTATTAATATAGCAGGGGTTTATGCATGGCCCAGTGCCATACTGCACAGCAAACCCCGGGACTGGCCAGCCCCCCAAGGCGCCCACCACACGGAGGGGCCACCGGGGCCGCAAGGAGGAGCCCACAGACCCCACACCCCCGCCAAGCTCGCCATTCATTGAGCCGGCAAGGGACGCCTGCCCGGCCAGACCCAAGTTTTAATCAACCGACGGTTATTTTGAACGGGAAAGGCAGTGGTAATTTCTTCAAAACCCCTTGATGTCCCCGTCGTGTGAAAACACGGCAGCACATCTTTTCCCTCTTGGCTTGGCACAACCTATACGTTTGACTTTAAAAATGACTGTGCTGGTTTGCTTCTTTTTTTCATTTGGTTCTTGTTACCGATCATCGCCTTTTCCCTTATTACTGGAACAAACAGATTTGAACTACATTACATGCTGTCTTAAAGAGAGATAATGTCAAACGCTTTTGCTATGCGCTGTCAGGGTTAAAGGAGGTTTACATAAGGCATCAATTATATGTTAAGCATATATTATTTGAGATGGAGCAACATTTTTTTTTGCAGGATTATATTGGGGAAATACAATACCGGCAGCAGATTGGCAAGCACCGAATTAAAAACTCTGAAAGGTTTCTTTCTTAAAGGAAGCAAGACATTGATCGAGCAACAGTGCTAAATTACCAGTTTCTGCTGAACCAAGCTAATGCATCAACTGGGGCATAAGATGCGTTTATGATAGCCCGGATTGCCAGTAACGGACACCGGCACATCAGACATGGCGTTGCAGCCATAAATCTCCCACTGGGTTCCAGATATATATAAGCCCTACCACAATGTAAGGACTCAGTCTGGAAAATCACATCATCTTTGCAAGCCCAAGCCAAGCAGATCCGATAGACTCACAATTAAACACAATTCTGCACTGATAAATAATAAACTGCAAGATAGCAGCCTGAAAAACAGTCCTTTTCATGAATAAGTTAAAAACTTTTAAGTAGAAGATTAACTACAAAATGTTAAAAAGCAGGAATGTTACTTTCTGTGAAGTGAAGTTCTAACTGAACTTTTTTTTTTTAATTGTGAAAAGTAAAACCTAATGTAATTACAGGGATAACATTTGAATATTATGCAAGTGCATGCTCAGGCCTTTTGGAAAGAACAAGGTCTCACATGTTCTTCTATTTTAAATGCTTGCTGCACCTCATGAAATCTCTGGGGAATGCGCTTAGCAAAAGGTGAGCTCAACATTTCCAAAATAACACACTCCGCACGACTGTACTCGAAAATTAAAGCTGTGCTGATGTTCAGCACAACCTGCACGTTCCCAGGCGGTGACCCAGGAGCCTGGCTCGGTTTGGCGGCGCTGCGATGCGACATCCCCTCCTACATGAGCTGATCCCATGGTTTAGCTCACTGGTAGAATCTTGAAGATGTTTTATTTGTGTTTTATCTTAAAATGAATGTGAAAAGCAGAAGCCTGCAGCTGGCTCAAGGCACGGAGGGTACGGCAGTGCGAAGCTTTGGCTCCCTGCCTGGTTAGTGGGTTGTTGCATTTTCCCCCCTTTCACACACTGGGGAGAGGTCATCTGAAACCCATTTGTGATCCTTCGCTACCCAGCTAACCACATCCTGGCATAAAAAACATATAGTGGCCTTACAGTATCTGAAGGGGGCATACAGGAAAGCTGGAGGGGGACTTTTTACAAGGGCATGCAGTGACAGGGCAAGGGGTAATGGCTTCAAACTGGTAGACAGGAGATTTAGATTAGGTATTAGGAAGAAATTCTTTCCTGTTAGGGTGGTGAGGCACAGTCCCAGGTTGCCCAGAGAAGCTGTGCATAGAATCATAGAATTGTCTAGGTTGGAAGAGACCTTTAATATCATCAAGTCCAACCGTTAACCTAACACTGCCAAGTCCACCACTAAACCATGTCCCTCAGCACAACATCTACACGTCTTTTCAATACCTCCAGTGATGGTGACTCCACCACTGCCCTGGGCAGCCTGTTCCAATGCTTGACAACCCTTTCAGTGATGAAATTTTTCCTAATTTCCATCCTAAACCTCCCCTGGCATAACTTGATGCCATTTCCTCTTGTCCTATTGCCTGTTCCTTGGAAGAAGAGACCGACCCTGCCCCCCCCCCCCCCCCCCCAGCTACACCCTCCTTTCAGGTAGTTGTTGAGAGCGAGAAGGTCTCCCCGCAGCCTCCTCTTCTCCAGGCTGAACACCCCCAGCTCCCTCAGCCGCTCCTCACAAGACTTGTGCTCCAGACCCTCACCAGCTCCATTGCCCTTCTCTGGACTCGCTCCAGCACCTCAATGTCTGTCTTGTCGTGAGGGGCCCAAAACTGGACACAGCACTCGAGGTGGGGCCTCACCAGTGCCCAGTCCAGATGCCCCATCCCTGGAGGTGTTGGACCCTGAGCAGCCTGGTCTGGTGGGAGGTGTCCCTGCCCAGGGCAGGGGGGTTGGAACTGGATGATCTTTAAGGTCCTTTCCAACCCGAACCATTCCGTGATTTCACAAACGTGCAGCACACAGACTCGCTGGCACTCTCCACTCCAGTCCAGCGGCTTTATTTTGGGTGGTTTTTTTCCCCTTTTCGCTGCCCCCGCGCAGACGCAGCCCCCGGCCCTGCCCGCAGCGGGGAGCGGCGGCTCTCACCCCGCCGCGCCGAGGGAACGGGGCTGGAAACCCCCGCGGCGGCGGCTGCCAGCCGCCCCCGGGGGCGGGGAGCGGCAGGAAGGCCGGCGGACACGGGCAGGCTGCGGCCCTGCCCGCGGGGGAGGGAAGGCGCTGGCTGCCGGCCCGCCAGCGACACGCCTTGGCCGCCCGCCCGGCCCCGTGCGGCGGCTCACCCCCGCGCCGGGACGGGGACGGGAGGCGGCGCTTCTTCCCTTCCCCCCGCCGGCCTTCTCCTCCTCCCGCTCCCCGGCGGGGTCGGCGGGGGCGGCCCCGCTCACGTTCCGCTCCGCATGGCCCGGCCGGGCCCGCCCCGCACGCGGCCCGGCACGCTGAGGGAGCCCGGCCCGGCCCTCGGGGCGGCCTCGGCGTGGCCCGCCCGGCCCTCCGCCGCGGCGCCGGCCCCGCCGCCATCAAGGGCCGCGCCCCGGCAGCCGGGCGGGCGGCGGGTGCGCGTGTGAGGCCGGGGCCTGTGGAGCGGGCACAGCGGGCTTCCAGAAACCCTTGGAAACCCTCCCGTACCGCACAGCCCCCAGCCCTCCGTCCTCCTGCGGATATCCGCACGGGTGGAAATGACCCGCAGCCCCGCTCCCCCTCTGCTTTTTACAGAAATGGTGTGAATTCGGGGTCTGGCTGTGTTCCAGCCAGGGCAGTGGCATCCTGCGCTGGGAACTGTGGATAGCAAAGCTCCCCCTTCTCTCCCTGTTTTGGGGCTGCAGTCCCAAGGCATGGGGACATGAGACCTTTTCACAAAAAAACCACATTTAGAATTAGAATTCGTGACTGTTAGCGCAGTGAGACCCTGGCCCGGGTTGCCCAGAGAAGCTGTGGCTGCCCCATCCCTGGAGGGGTTCAAGGCCAGGTTGGACGGGGCTTGGAGCAGCCTGGGCTGGTGGGAGGTGTCCCACTGGGTGTCCCTCAGGGCAGGGGGTTGGAAGTGGATGATCTTTAAGGTCTCTTCCAACCCAAACCATTCTGTGATTCTATGAATTATTTCATCAGGGATAAAAGATCCCTGCCCCCTGCTTCCTTGGTTGAAAGAACCAGTGGATCTTCTGAAAGTTGTAGTCAACTTAGAGTTTTTATGGTGGGAAGTGTTGGACAACCTTTGTGATAGGTGTACCGGTCCTGCCTGGCATATTCATGGAAGTAATAAGAGCAGGGCGGCATGTTCAAGATGTGCACGGGTTATTGAGATAAATGTCTGGAAGGAAAGTTCAATCGCGGTGCTTTCTGTGACCTAAGAAATCTTAATGACAGGCACCATCCAAGAAATAACGCAAATAGCGTGACAGCGAGCAGCGAGTTCAGAGTCCACTGGAGAATGCTCCTGCTGGGGAGCAATGCTGACGTGACCTTCCAGTACCTAAAGGGGCCTACAGGAAAGATGGGGACAAACTTTTAGCAGGGCTTGTTGCAATAGGACAAGGGGTGATAGCTTTAAACTAAAAGAGGGAAGATTTACACTAGATATAAGGAAGAAATTCTTTACATTGAGGGTAGTAGGGAACACTGCCCAGAGAGGTGGTCGATGCCCCATCCCTGGAAACATTCAAGGCCAGGTTGGACGGGGCTCTGAGCAACCTGGTTAGTTGAAGATGTCCCTGCTCATGGCAGGGGGTTGGACTAAATGGCTTTAAAGATCTCTTCCAACCCAAACTATTCTATGATTCTATGACCTCTGCCTGTGCCTGTGTACTCGCTAAGCAACGCTGGGCTGTGACCAGGCCAATTTTACAAAGCAGATCAAGCTGCGGAGCTCCATTTTGATAAAATAGGTAGCTAAAAGAGGAGTGAGAGATACAACTGTCCCAGCTGGGAAAGAAGAAGCAACATTACAGTCTTTGGGCATGAGTGTATTCACATGAGAGAGGAAGGGAAAGACGGCAGCAGAATGACACCGAAACACTCGATTTTGTGAAATTTGCAGGTGGTCCTTATGGCTTTTCAGGAACCAAACTCATGCAAGAAGCAAGGTTTCCTTAGTCCCATGGTCCACTCATCTTCTTGTTGGGAAACAGAAAAGAAGCATTTATTAAGAAACACAGAGCATTTTTTTAAAGCTGAGGGCTCATACTCCACTGAAAATTGTCTTTGAGTGACCCTACTGAAGTGAAAAAATGGTTTAAATTAATCTTGGGTCTAACTACTGAATTACAACAGGGAATTATGTGGAGTTGAGCCTGTATAAGAGCCAAACTGTGTAAAATTTTAGAGACAGTACTAACTTAAATTTATGAGCCTAAGTATTACTAGAGGCGTATGAGTAAGGAAGAGTACTGCAAGGGGCCTTTGCTGGGATGTGCAGGTGCGGGCTGCAGAGGCTGCGGCGAAGCAGTGGTCCCCGGCATGTAGGGCTGTGCTAACTGCCGAGAGGTGCAGCTTTTATTGGCAAGTGCTGCGTGTTTGCTGAAGGTCTTTCTCTCAAAGCCATGGTAACAGCAGCCACGCTCGGTGTCTCCCTGGGAGATGCGGTGCCCGCAGAAGCCTGCGGAGCATCACGGGAAGGGATGGATGCCTTCGGACCACTGCCTGCCACCTCTTGTTGTCGGTGGAAGCAGTGTGCCAGGGGAAACTGTTCATACTGAGATACTCCCACATTAAGCCTCGCATTTAGTATTCCCAGTATTCTGCTAAAACTCCTACTTAAAGATAACGTGGACGTAAATCTGGGTTTCTGTCAATGATTTATGCACTCAGGTTGGCTCTCAGCTGCCCCTGCTGGGCAGGAACCTGAGAGACGCTGCTACAGGTCAGCCCCCGGTCGACCTGGAGGTCCATCAAGTAGGGCTGCAAATATGTTAGAGCTGGAGCGTGATGGAGGAGATAAATCTTTATACAACCATATGTTTTCATATAACAAGATACAGCCACCTCTTCTCTGTGTCCAGCTATGATGAATGTTCTTGTTTGGGTGAAGTTGTGCCCTTCACAAGTCTGTCTTGTAGTGAGTATCACAGGTTTGATTAAAAATCGCACACCGTTTCTTAAGAGCATAGCTCACATAACAAAATAAATCTGACAGACAATTGGCTTGCTAATAAGTGCAATTAAGCAGTATGGGGGCTTAATTTTATCAGTTTATTGGTAAAACTACAGAATATTTTATGAAGCTTGTTTCACGGTAATGAAATGATTTATAGTTTTGTAGAGGAATGCCATGGAAATCCTTCTTTTGTTTCCTGGCTCAGAAGATGTATGCCATTTTTCAGAGTGAAGGAATTCATTTGGCTCCTCTTTGTTATTTACAATTACTTACTTTATGAACCCTTCACCCCAGGGACCTCTGTGTGGTCCCACTTGAAGAATCTCACCAGTGGGTCAGATAAAGTATACATCAAAGCCCATCAAAATACAGCTGTTTTTGTTAAGAATGTAGACATGATCAAAGAAAAATTACCCATCTTGCTTGACCTATGGAGTCTGAAAATGCTGTAGCGCCGTGCTTGCATTGTCCGCAGCACCCCGGGGAACTTGTAGGATGCTTTCTTTGAGTTCTGCATGGCTGGTTGTCTGTAACAGGGATTTAGGCCTGACCCAAGTCCATCTTCAGGGCGCTACATGTTGATGAACTTCTACGGAGACTCTAGCAAGCTATTTTTAGGGCATGATTTCCAACAAAAGGAGATATGTTGCTGTAAATATTGTACCTGTGTATTAATTTGGAGATAATTTTGAAGAGACAGGGAATGTTGTGTTGTCGTCTCTGCACAGCAGCTGAGAAACAGGAGTAATTGGTGAAATAAAGCGTAGACCATCCCTCTGGTAAAACGTTCTTTCAAGTAAGTTGTGAACTAATGGAATGAACGCAGACAAGGACGACAAGCAAAGAAGAAGGACGGTTTGCAGGTCATGGGTTTGTCAGAGGGCACAGCATAGAGACAGCCGTTAGCAAAAAACTGCTGCTGGAATGATCGGATCGATATTGACCTCTGTGGAAAAAGGGAAAGGAGAGTGAGACAACCTTCCTGTGAAAGCAAGCACAGGCACCAGGAGAGAGGAGCCGGCAGCTGGGTGGGTTGGGGTTGGGTTGTTTTTCATGAAAAGAAACTTTATCTAGTGAGAATCATAAAAGGTTGTAAAATCAAAGAGTCAAAGACTGAAAGGGCTTTGGTAAATATTAATAAATAAAGACATGTATGCTTTTAAAAACTAAATTAAAGGTTGTCGGTAAGGTGCTGAAGGAAGTCAGTAAGAGCCTTTGTAGCGATTTAAATGCCTTGAGGTCAGGTCTTCAGCGAGCGCTTTGCAAAGGGCTCCTAGCTGTGTGGTACTGCAGCGGCGGTGGGAGCCGGCACTAAGTAAGTAACATGTTAGTTAAGGGCTTGTGCAGCCGCACCGAGCACCATCCCGCTGCTCTAATGAGAGTGCAGTGTCAGCAGTGCGTATGTGATGCTGAGACACAGCCCACAGGACACCCTGAGATACCTGGGAGTGAATCTTCCTGCAAGGGACAATGTGGGAGTGAGAAGAGGCACGAGAGAAGTCGGCGAGCTCGGGACCGGGGGACTGGGGGCAGAGAGACCCATTCACAAAGGCCGGCAAAAGCAGGTTCTTCAGCCCACCTCTATAAATGAAGGTTTTGTCAGTTCTATTTTTGAACTTTGCCCTCTCTCCATAATTTAGCGTTTGCATGATAGCCCTTCTCACGTGTCTTCACCTCAGCATTTATCTAGCAGCAGGCGACAGTTATCTTGGGGCAGCTCTCTGTGCCTTTGACATCCCTTAATTAAACGATGACATTTGCGAAGTATGGAAGAGAAAAATACTGGAGGAAAAAAACCCCACCATCGCATTCTCATTAGACCACTGTATTCATGAGGCTTTGGGTGCCACGTAGGAGAGTGGTACAAAGAATATTTTTAATGAGCTTCAGTAAAGGTGCCCTTGATTTTAGTTTGTCCCTAATTGTATGAGCTTTGATCTTGATTTCTTCAAGAGAAATCTTACTGTGCACTTAGAAGATACAGCTGACAAACCTGAACAGTTTTTCTTTGGCCAGTTTCTGAGAGAGGATGAAAGTTTCCACTGGGAAATGGTTCCAGGGAAAGTTTCTGCGGGCAGCATCTTCAGAATCTGGCCCGATAATTGTCTACAAATAGGTTCTGCATAAGGAAGAAAGCATGGTCAAGTGATACACAGCACATGCACTGGGACGGATGAAGTCAAATGCTAAATCGATGGATGTGTTTCATGCTTAGCTATCGTGTGCAGTGGTGAGGAAAGCTTTAGAAACACATGAAAGTGCTGAGGAATATTGCAATGCTGTGTAGCACCACAAACCCAGCTAATGGCTTGAGACTTCTTGGCCAGTTCACTCTCCTTTGCATTATGTCTCCAGTAGGACTGGAAACCTCATGGAAGAGCATTTCTGCTTTTATCAGTTCAGAGTGCTTTGATTCAGAGTTAGCACTGGGCCTGGCTTAGAAGGCGGTTGAAATCTATTTTTCTAATATGAATCATTTAGTGTGTTTCTTATTAGTAAAGCAATCAAACAAGACGCAAACTCAAGGTAGTTTTAAAGCTGCTTTTAAATTAATCTTGGCATTTTGCTGCTTGATAAATCCAGAAGCATGGACCTCTGAAATAATTGCAAGGGTATAGTATGGCTGTAGCAAATAAAGTTTTTGTTTGGGAGACATCAGCTCTAGAGGTTTTTCTGTTTCCAGCCGTGGCTTTACAGCTAAAGTTGCCAGTAATGGAGCTTACTTGAACAAGGCTGGGCTCACTGTGTGAAGAGCCTTCACTTAAGAGGGAGCTCAGGCACTTACTCATAGGCAGCCTTAAATTAATATTTCTTCATTCACTGGACGTTTAGATTGGAGTTTAGGGGTGGCTGGCATCAAGATGATCCTGGAGAATAATCTATAATATAAGGACAGCCATACTTAGGCTGTGAACCTTCCTCTCCCCAGCAAGAGCACAGGATAAAACCTGCTGAGACATCCTTGGTACCCTGCCACGAGCTCCCTTCTCCAGCGCCTTTTCATCTTCCCTTCCATGAATATTAACAACAGTTCTTCCACTCTGAAAAACCGCACTGCCAAAATACACCCAGCTATGCCTCCTCAACTCTTAGCAGCGTTCACTCAGCCTCGCCGAATTCAGTTCTGGAGCGAGGCTGCTCTGTTGTTTTGCAATGAAGACGTGCCTTCACTTAGCCCATCGACATATAGGACACTTGAGCAATCAAATACGCCAGTGACTTGTTGCCATTATTGAACTAGGTTGAATTTAATCAACGGCAGTGGAGAGAACACCATTTAGAGAGCTGCACGCGTCAGTGTCGGGTGTTTGGAGGTCACAGGCGGGAGGGAGTGCCAGCCTGGGCTTCAGGTCTTCTCTGGCAAGAGGTTTACAAAAGGCAGGAAAAAAATAAATTAATCCTGGAGCTTCAGATATTCCCTCGGATAAAGTTCCAGCATAGTGAAAGTTAGTTGCAGTTCTGCCATTCGGCATGGGTCTGCAGTTCATTAATCATGAGTCAATGGAAAACCTCATTTTTATTGGTGTGAGTGAGTGCTATTACGGGGCAGGTCTGCTGCTGAGGGTAACATCCTGCTAGCAAGGTACAGAGCTAACCTTTAGAGATGCTGCGGAAGCAATTTTGTTCTGTTGTCTTCTGGATGTTTATTTGCTCTTTTTTTTTCTTTTCTTTTTGCTTTAGCTATCTGCTGATTGCTCCGGTTAAATTATTCAGGGAATAAATCACTGCCCCCTGAAAAGTACCTAATCAAACAGATAAGTCTTGCATTTCACCCTTGTCTCTCTCACTCCCACACATGACTTTGCATGTGAATCTTTAAGACCTGTATGCCCTATATTTTTTCACTCTAATGCTGCAATTAATCACATTACATAACCAGCCTACTGCTGTTTCTAATTAAATTTTTCGGGGGGGGAGAGAGAAAGAGGGGGGGAAGGAAGAAAAGAACCCTGCATTTAAATACCGTGAAGGGTCTGTCTTGAGATGACAATGCCAGGAAGCGGGGAGGGAAGGCTCCTTCCATCCTCCTCGCACCCCCGGAGCTGCGGCACAGGCCCCGTCTTATGCAACATCCCACGCCGGGCTCTGACTCACGCGCACTTACCTCACCGGGGACAGGCTAAAAATAGGGTTTCATTCTTAACTCTGCACAGCCGGGCTCTGCCGCGCTTCCAAGAAGACCCTTGACGGGATTAAAATAGAGCAAGTTCTGCGCTTTGTTTCCTGCCGGAGATGTCTGCGCTGCACCCTTGCACTGTTTGTTTATCTGGCGTTTTCGTGCAGCAGAGAGCGGGCTGGAGGCTTTTGGAGGCAGAGAAAATACAGTCCTTTGCTCGCGTTACTTGCCAACTGATTCCAGACGGGGTGCCATGAGGAGGAATTGGGCAGTGGGGAGGCTGGGCATCGGGAAGCCCCACGGGAGTAGCTGTGTACAGCTTTGGGCAGGGATGCCGGGCTAGAAGGATGTGAAATCAGCCCTGGTCTGGGCGGGAGGAGGTTGCTAGTCCCGGAGTAGGAAAGCACCAGAGACTGTGGGAACAAACCTCCCTTAAAACCCTCTCTGCAGCCCCAGCTTAGACCCGAGTACTGCCACATGCTGCCCGCACCCCCCTTCTCCTTGCTCGGGGGTGCAGACTGGCCCTCTTTCCCTCATCACTCACCCTTGCATCTCTTCTTGGGAAACGTCCGTGTCTGCAGCATGTGGGGCCGGAGCAAAGGCATCACCAGGGTTGATGCCCTTGTCCAGAGAAGGACCGTCTCACTCTCTACAACTCCCCGAAAGGAAGGTGTAGCCAGGGGGGGTCGGTCTCTTCTCCCAAGGAACAAGAGGAAATGGCCTCAAGTTGTGCCAGGGGAGGCTTAGGATGGATATTAGGAAAAATTCCTTCAATGAAAGGGTTGCCAAGCATTGGAACAAGCTGCCCAGGGAAGTGGTGGAGTCACCGTCCCTGGAGGTATTTAAAAGCCGGGCAGACGTGGTGCTGAGGGACATGGTTTAGTGGTGGACTTGGCAGTGTTAGGTTGATGGTTGGACCCAATGGTCTGAAAGGTCCCTTCCAGCCTGGACAATTCTGTGATTCTATGGTGGTGCGCCAGGGACGCAGGATGGCAGCAGCCGAGAAACACCGGCTAGGCATGGGCTGAGTCGGTGCAGTGGGGACGGGCACTGCCACTGCTGTGGGACAGGGCTGGCACAGCTCATCTTCCCCCAGTGTGGGTGGTGATGGCATGTCCTTTCAAGGCGTGCGCAAGCATCTTCTCACCTTTGCTTTAGCAGCACTGCCCCTGCTTTGTGAGGCTCACGGTGTGTCCAGAGCTCCCACACCTGATGGTGGGTGATTACCCAAGAGCTTTCAGTTTAAAACAAAGTGACTTTCTAGCTGCAGAAGGACTGAAAGTGCAGATTAGCATCTCAAAAGTCAGAAAGCAAGTAAACTTCCAGGCGAATTAGGAAACTTAAAAAAATCTAGCGACTGGAACATCACTCTAATAAATTTTCTGGCTGGCCTGAAGAACAAGTTTGGAAGCTTTGGTTGGTGTAATTGGTATGTAATTGGTACAGGGCTGCTTCCCCGCTGCTTCCTCAGCATGTGAACCTTTGGCCGAGAGTCATTTAGAGGGTCTGGAGACATTTTTCCTTATAAATTCTAACTTAAACAATTTGAGAGTGAAAAAGTGATATGTAAAACCATACTTGTTTGCCTTCCACCTGCCTTTTTGAAAACATCTGTTTCTAGGTTGACTTATTTCACCTGGGATTTCAGTTTAGGCCCATCTTTAAAATGGCAGTTGGGAGGAACAAAGCGAACTGGAGGCTCCCTTGTAGTAGCTTTAACCCAGGGTGTTTGCTGTCCCTATTTAGCCAGTTGGACACGCTCTTTGTAGGTTTACCATAATGATAGAGTTTCTTAAATATAAATCCGGAGCTTAAGGAGATCCGTGACCATTCATTGATTGCAAAGCTAACTTTACAGTGCATTTGTAAGGAATTGTAATTGGATTATAACAAACGTGTCTACTCTCTAAAGCCACATAAAGACTTGTCTTCTCAAACTGTCTGCTTCTCCCTGAGGGCACAGGCAGGGCAAGGTACTTGTGGCCCGGTTATTTTGCCTGGGGCTTTCTGTCCTTGCAGCAGCCGTAAGTTCGGCCCTCATCCTGCAGCTGCACGGGGACTGGGACCATCAGCATCATTCCCTTAACTTTATTTTTTGCATCGCAAGAGCAGGAGGGCTGCCCTTCCTGGCCTGAGTTGATGGACAGTGTGATGTTGGTATGGTCAGACTGGACAAGACACATACCACTGAGAGCAGCGGTGAAGGGTGGCTTTGGGAACGGCTCGGTGGCAGCGCCTCATGCACCCCGTCACTTCGTTGCAAGGTGAATCTGCTTTGCAGAACAAGAGTTTGGAGAGATTTTTGTGAACAGAGGTGGCAGGAGGCTTTGATGCCGTGTGGATGTCTGAGGTGTTCCCCTGGTTGCTGCCAAATTGAAATCACCTGTTTGATGTGATTGAGAAAGAATGCAAATGGCCTTGCAGGAAACCCCAGGGAAGAGGAAGGAGACACTGGTTAACTACGAGAAAGAGAAGATGATAACAAAAGGGGGGAAGGAATAAGAGAGGGAGAAGAACTAGTTAAGGAAACAGGCACCTTAATTTTGTTTTTTTTTTTCAAAGTGGGAACAGGATAAGGGTCAGCAACAAGAAAAAAAAAAAGAAAAAAATTTAAACATGGAGGGAACAAAGCTCATAAACATGAGGACAGAGAGAAAGAGGAAAATGAAAAGAGAGGAGCTAATTTATGAAACAGATAGAGAAAGCCAGCCTCCCGTAGCCTGCATTTTAACAGCATGTCCATGTACCCGTCCTACATCCTTGTAGCAGTGCGGGAAAGGGTGTAGCCCAGGGATGCTGCTTTGGAAGCGCTGGAGCCTAATTACTACCTCCTGTTATTTGGGACAAGTGTTTTAAATTTGCATTCTGCCCTGAGAGGCATTACTCCCTCTAATAATTTCAAGCCTTGGTTTGGAGCTGGGAGAAGGAGATTTCCGAATGGCGTAAAAGTAAGTCATGGGCTTTGGAGATGGGAACAGAAATTGTACCAGTGTGTTAGGAGCCAGGTGCTTGGCTTTGGCTTTTCTTTAATGCTGTCTGGTGGCCAGAGGAGAAACCTCTCCTGGGCTGTGCCTGACTGGCCATCGTCTGAACATGGAGTAGGGAGGATTGGTGGAGACTCTCTCCTTCATGTCTGATTTTTCATATTTACTCACTGTGGGCCAGATTCTATGTTCTTCTGTGTTGGTTGTGCTGCTCCGTGCAATGTAATATGAAGCTAAAACAGCCAGAGTCCCTCAGGAGAATTTCTGTTTTATGTAAAACTAAGAGAAATGGCCTTGATGCTTCCTACAGCATCTGGACGCAGTTTGTTCTGGTAGAAGGGACAGAAAGTGGAGGAGCAGGACTGTCAGCACTAGCAAAGCCTGTGAGTTTGATGTGATTAACTACGGACTGGTTTACAAAGGTTGTAGATGTAGGACTGGCATCCTTGATGCCGCAGTTTTTACAGCAACAAGCCAGAAATGGAGGGTGGCATCCCATGGAGAAACCAGGGCCATGAACCACGTGGCTGACTGTGGCCCAAAGCTGGGTGTTGGTAGCCCAGCTTTGTGTGTAGCCCTGCTAAATGGGCAGTTTTCCTCACAGAGGAGGGGGAGCAACATTCTCCCATTTTCCTTGTGAATGATAGGGAAGTAACGTGGCCTGATGCTGCACTGGTTTTAGGCTTGAGAGCTCCCAGGTGCTTTTGCTAGGTCTTGCTGTGATCTGTGCGTAGCCCATGCACAGATCCCACTCTCTGAGTTTCCTAACTGGGCCATTAAATAAACAAACACAGAATAAATCCAATGTGGGCCGTAAACTTCTCAAGCTGGAGAGCCCAGAGAAATCATTGCATTGCTGGGGCGTTTTCTGTGCTGTAATTGCAGACCAAGGGAGGGAGTTTGAAGTAAATGCAAAGCTGGGGGGGGAAAGCTGATGCAAGACTGAATAGGAGGAGGGAGGCAAAAGCAGGGAAATTCTTGCATTTCTTTATTATGCATTGGATGCCTTAATGCAATTCATCCAAATTCTGTAGGGCGCAACCCAAACGGATGCGGTTAGGTGGGAACGTGCAGGTGGCATCCTTCGCGTTTGGTTTCTGCCAACATTTGCTTTTTGCAGTTAGCCAGCATCGCGCTGGGGGGATGCAGGCAGTCGTGGGGAGCGGGAGCTCACCGCTCACTAGAAGAGGACTGAGGTAGCCCTGGTGTGGTGTCACTTGAAACTATGGACAAGCACACAAGCAGAGCTTTGCGTCCCTCTCTGGACTTGGGGACCTCATCCACCAGTGCTGCTGCTGAAGCCCTCACACAGGGTGAGGTGGTCCTACACGCAGGCACAGGCAGTCCGCAGAGGTCTGCACGAGCTGTATGGGCAAACGCCATCAGATAGGGAAAGCAGAGCAGTTGCCAAGTGGTTAATCTGCTGATGGGATTGGTGTTTGGCCCTCTCCCATCCCGCTCTGAGGTCTGTGCTGGAAGGTTTGGGGGATTGTCAGCTGATGGCTTTGTTGCCTGTGGTCTGGTTGAGCAACATGCTCAGACGTTTGCTCCTGGCCGGGTAAGTGAGTTTGTGGCATTACTGTGAGTAGAGGTCCTGTTATAAACCACTGGGGAAAAAAAAATAGGCTACGCCCTCCCCAGAAATAGTGGCCAATTCCCCCCATCTCTGTTTGTGACCTGAAGGGAATGAGGACATCTTGGGAGTACAACACAGGCATAAAATTCATCTCTGGCCCCACTGTGGTCTTTCTTACCCTGCTGCTGTTACATACTGCCCAGGCATGAAGCTCCTGAGTTCCTTCTGCTACCAGTAGAACAAAGCAAATCAGCCTGGAGCAGATTTTGCTCAAAAAAAAAAATAATGTTTGCAAGAAATCTTCATTCATTTCTGTAAAGCTAGGACTTGCATTTGCTCTAATAGCACTCTTGGAGGGTTGCTGCTATTTTTCTACAGAGCAGTCCATTTTTTTTTCCCCCTTTTACAGTAACCAGATCACGCTTCACCTCTGTGAAGGTGCTTATCCACCCAGGAGCTGAGGTCTGAGCGTGGTGGCCATGATCTGCAGTAGTGTCAGCTGGTAGGAGGAAATCCCCTCCTGTCCCAATACTAAATGGACTGCTCAAAATCCAAACACCTGATTGATTGGCTTTTTTACTTGAGGATTTGCATCTTGTCTGAGCTTGCAGGCCCAAGTCAAGTCATTTGGATGTGGAGGATGTGTACTGCTGATTGATACTGATATATCTAGGGCTGGTGCTTGATTCTGAGAATACTGCTGGATATAGTTAGGAGAAGCGCCCAAAAAATGTTGCTGCTAGCAGTGAAACACTGGGATGTATGGCTAGTAGGGGGGGGGAAGAAGCAAACACCAAACCCTTTCACTGAGATTTGAGATGTTGAGATCATAATTGCGAATCTTGGGAAATTTGAGCCGCCCCAACTGTTGATGATAACTTTGATATTTACAAACTTTTTAGAGGAAATTATTTTACCTTTCTCACTTTGGACAAGCATATTTATATGACAGGGGAAAGCATCTTCAAGCCGCCTATTATATTCATTTAATATCACATGCCAAACATAGAACTCTGAATTGGAACTCAACCGCCCCCCCCCCCCCCCCCCCCGAAGTGTTTCTCCATCTTTTCCTAATCCTCTGAGAGAAGGGTGAATTGGAAGCTCCTGCTGAGGGAGGAGTGTGCTCAAAGATTGTAAACTAACTTGTGGAGTTCTGATAGGCTCAAACTTCAAGCCCATGTTTCAAAATCTTCATGTCTTGAAGAGCAACTTCTCACACTTCCCTGATTTTCGTCCCTAGAACGAGGAGGTTTGTTCTGCATCAAGTGACAGAGATAAGCCTTAGATGGTTTTACAGCCACTTGCAAATACAGTTATGGAGTATGTGGGCATTTCCCGCCTGGCCCTGACACAGGACTGCTGCTGGGTGGATTTGGCAGTGCAGGTGTTGGAGCCTTGAGCGTTCCTGCCCGGTTTCACCCGGTTCCCTGGGGCTCCCCAGGCACCATGGGGAACAAGGACTGTCTGGCACTGGTTGCTTGCTCAGCTGTTGTGATTCAACTGTTGATGCTGTAGTTAAACCATAACTTTAATATCTTGCTTAACTGCTATACTTTGATTAAAGAGCGCTCTGTCTATCTAAAGGAAGTTTTTCTTCAAAGCAGCACGTTTAATTTACAAAGGACAAACTTGTGCGGTCTCAGAAGTGTGCAGCGCTGATGACCTGCGTGCAAGCAGCTGGCCGGGAGGGAGCCGGCACGCCGTCTGCATTCAGGCTCCTGCGGGAAGGTTGGCGTTGCTCTATCGGAAGTCGTCTGGTGAGGGTGCAGAGCATGAATCAGTCTGGATTTCTCTAATGGCTTTCTAGCCAGAGTCTTCAAGCAAATATGTACTTTTGCATCATAGCAGCTGTTGCCCTTTCTGCCAGTTTCAAACACTTGTGGTTCCCGGCTTGGCTTTAATACTTACTTCCACCCAGTGTAAACAAATCCCACCCATGTTATGTTTTTTAGAAGAAAGCAAAGATCTGTGCATGAAACGTTGAACAGGGTATGGGAAACTTGGGATGCATGTTGCTTAGTAATGTGGTCAAGCCTAGTTATCGCGCATGAGCTCCCCACTGCACCTTCCCTGGTCACTAACCCAAACCCGGTCTTTAGCTCATGCATTACAAAAGGGCAACAATATTGTTAATGTAAAGTCATCCTTGTTTAATATAAGGATGTGAGATGGCTTCATGGCATAAACATTAAGAAGCATAGCTGTGGTTTTCCGTTAAGTTTTCCTGGGAAAAGGCATTCTTTGTCTTCATACTTTGGGGTCTCAAGAAGTTGGATTCCTAGATGTCTTCTGGTGTCTTGCATTTGTGATTGATTGAGGGAGTGCTAAGCAATTAGGTCTCTGAGTAATAAATGCTCTAAAGAGTGTTGAGTGAAAAGTATATGGCAGTGACAGGGCAAGATACTGAGCAGTGAGTTAAGGAGGGTCAGAGTGGTGACGGAGCAGATGAGAGGGCACTTCTGCTCCTCTAATCCAGAAACTGAGATGAGGAGGAACTCTGTAGCGATCACTAATAGCTTCTCCCCTCACTAAGAGGAGTAGGAATGTAGGAGTTCTCTCTCCTAACCGCATTTGTATGAGCTACTTGTATTTTAATGATACTCAGTGTTTGCGCATCTTTTTTTTTTTTTTTTTCCCCTCACTAATGCATTTTTCACTGTGTAAGTCCTTTAAGTGGGTTAAGAGGAAAAAAGTGAAGATCTCCTATATTGTGATTTCAGTGCATTGTGATTTCTGTATCTGCACTTGTAACTCGTGCTACTGGAGGCTGAATTGACCTTTGTATCCTGGGCTGATCCGAAGCCCGCTGGAGTCAGTACGGAGGTGCCAGTTGACTTCAGTGGTGTTTGCAGCTGCCTGGAAGGGCATGAAGCAATACATTTGAGGAATGGCAGTCAAAGCTTTCCTGTGACTGTCCCTCTCCCTTTATCCAAAGGGAATTCCCTGCATTTGGAAAGATTGTTCAGTCTCGGGAACTGCAGCCAAGATAGTGAGACACGCAGCAAAGGTCCCAATAGCTGTCATGGTAATGAAGGAGCAACAGGGACAGTCTTTCCCTGGCAGCAGTCCTGAAAGCATTGCCCTATCAATACCCTTAGGGGGGAAAAAAAAAAAAAGGCTTTATACCTAAGAACAAATGGCCTTGAAAGGCAGTTAATGCTGGAAAATTGGCCAAGGGAAGGCTTGCTATTGAGAGGTTGGTGGTGCCGCTCTCTGGTCCCAACCTTAGATGAGACATGAGAAAACTAAAGTCAGTTATAAGTAGTGATTTGCATAATCAAAGGGGTTATTTTGAGCCCTCTTGAATTCTACCTTGGGTTTTCATGCCTCTTGACTCTCCCATGAGATTCACACCCGACGTATCTCTGCAGCCCATTGCCACCAGGAAGTTTTATTAAAACTGTGGTTCATGCAAAAGCACAATCTGTTTACTGTGGGTCTGACTCCTCCTGACTTACCTGACCAAAGGGACGTATATCCCAGCTGATGTAAGCCTCCAGAGATACATCTCAAGTTCATCTGAGATTTCCCAATGATTTGAACAATTCTTCTCAGAAAATGTTATCTGATAGACAAGCGCTGCCTGGTGACCATGAATAGCACCTCAGAGTCATCCTCAGCTATTTCCTCACATCACATGCATGCGTGAAACACTTGAAGAAAAGACTTGCAAACGAAAGTAAGAAGCTTTTAACAATTATTTGGCCAAAAATTTTCTTCTGATCCCTCTCCTGGTTCAACAATAGTTAGCAGTAGCCAGCCGGTCTGCGCTGTTAAATGTCAGGATGACTCAACTGGTGTTGGGATCTGCTGGGTCAGGAGGGGATGGGTTCACGCCCGGGGCAGGAGGCTGCTGGAGGTGATGTCCTGGGGAGAAGATGATCCGCCAGACTCCCTCCTGCCCGCCCTTGCTCTCTGCCCAGTTGGCAACCACAGGACCTGGGGAGCTCTTGGAAGGACTTTGGAATAACCTGGGCATCCTGGCGATGCGCTTGCCCTCCCCCAAACCAGCTTTTGTTCCCAAATGCGCCGGTGAGCTCTGGCAAGTGTTGTGGCTGTTGTTTCCCCTTGCTTTGTCACTGGCTGCGTGTATTTAATTGAACGCCTTTTTAATTAAATTTAACTTAAGCTCAACTCCCATAGCAGTTCCCCCTGGAATGCTTTGTGGTCCCCTGGATATCACAGATACTGTGAGGGACACCAGACTGTTCTTGAGCCAGGGTGAGGAGGAGATTTGAAAGCAGTGCTATTGATTAAATAATTAAATGGATACAAATGAGCTTTTCTTGGGATTTTGTTTAGCTGGTCCTTGGGTGGAAAAAAGTAGATGGCCTGAGAAGACCGGCATCCTGCCTGGCGTCATTCCTGTTTGAAAAGGGTCTTCTGAATTTCTCACTGCTGGTGCTCTGCATCGCCATCAATAATTTATTTTGGTTTTTTTCCTTTAACAAAGGGACCTTTCCTTTCATGACGCCTGTGTTTGTTAGAGGCCTGTCCTTCTGGCAATCCCAGCTCCCTTCCCCCAGCCCCACTGGAGGCTTGCCATTGATTCCCGGTTGGGGTTTCTCTGACTCCAACTGAAAAATAGCGTCGGAGTCCCTGAGCACTGGGGAGAAACCTGGGGGTTTCGTGGGTTTGTTCCCGCTGCAGGTGAACTCCTGTGCTCCGAGATGGAACCCTCTTCTGCGGCAGCCTTATCTCCCTGGGGTCTCCGTGTCTCCCAGGAGGGCACGGAGCCCTCTGCTCCCTTGGCTGCGGTGCATCTGCTAGTTTTCCTTACAATAATGTTAGGTTACATAATGACAGATTTATGAAGTGCGTGCTTTTGATAGCTTTTTAGTGGCTTTCAGAGAATATTTGCGTTTCCTGCTGAGGTCCCCAGGTGCCGGGGCAGTGCTGGAGGCACTGCCTCACGTTCTCGGAGATGCTTCAGGAACCGCTGGGCACCGGAGAGTGCGTGGGACAGGAGGATGGCAGCCCCAGCACGCCGCAGCGTGAGCTGAAGCTGTGCTCACGCCCTCCCGCAGCCCCTATTTGGCTGGTCTTTCCGGGACTGGCTTTCATTTTGGGCTTGTCGGTTCACCTGTTAAAAAGTTAGACTCAGACACCTCATTAAATATTATTATTTTTGTCTAAACATGCACTCTTCCCTGTAAAGCTTCTTTTAATTTCTTTTTCTAAGCATTACAAATAGATAGCATGAGAAAAAGTTTGCAGAGTTGTTTCAGTATTAAAACAGGGCAATTCCTCCAGTCTTCTCCCCTTTTTTTATTTTGTTTTGAGCTGATGGGAACTGTTTGGAAAAGATAGCTGGAAAAGTTAATCTTGGAATAGCAAATGCCCCTGAAGGGAGGAGAGAGGGGGGAGAAAGAATGGTCCTTTCAAAGAATCATTGACCTAAATTGCACTTTAATGCACATACCATGCTGTCCACACCACCTACGTGTCTCCAGGAATACTGCTAAATAACAAGCACTGAATGTTTAGTCATTTCCTGCATCACGTTTGCAGGAGTCGGTGGCTTCGCGCAATTAGCATATGTAAGTGCACTGCAGTTCAACAGTTGGTTTCCATATCAGCAGCTGCCGGGTTTAATCTCCTTTTGGGAAAGGTGCCACCGCCGGAGCGGAGCGTTGCAGCGAGCCCCAGGTTAATGTTTCAGCCAGCTTTCCGCAGAACTTCCAGCGAAGGGCTGGGGTGACGCGGTGCCGCCTCCCAAAGCCTCTGCCTCAGACCCGGTTTTTCCAAGCACACCGTGGGAAAGCCTGGCTGAAAAATGGAGCGGGCAGTACATCAGGCTCAGCTGCAGGAGATGGCTTTTGTTGGGTTTTGGGGTTGATTTTTTTTTTCTTTTTCTTTCCACAGGGGGACTTTTAAGGAGGTTTTATTTTTGTATTTTATGACTCTTGTGTGTTTATGGGCTGGGTGGCGACGAGCGTTGCAGGAAATAGCGGCGGCTGCTCTGACCCGCATAGCCCAGGCTTGCTTGCTGCCAGCCGCCCGCCAGGGACGCCGGTGTCTCCTGCCCGATGGGGGTCCCGCGGTCCCCCTCGGGGACGTCGATGCTCCCCGGGTCTCCCCCAGCTTGCTCCCCATCCTGCACCCGCTGCAGCGTTGGGAATTTTATAGCTGTTAACTCAGCTTTTACTCAGCCTTGCAGGGAAGATGTGATCTTACCCAGAGAGGTTTGCAGTTGGCCTTTCAGGCTGGCATGGGAGCAGGTTTCTGTCCAAGGAATTGAGGGCTAAATCCTCTCACTTTTTTTAAGCGTCTGCTTTCAAAATGGTGGCTGCTTCTCACTTGAAGTTCGCGGTAACAGATGGCTAGAGCTCAAAGACATTAGTTAAAAGCTATAGGGTGTTTTTCACCACATGTCTTGCTGGTTTCCCTCCTAAAAAAAAAAAAATAAATCTGTGTGAGCACCCTCCAACATGACAGGCCAAATCTGACCGTCTGTTAAATTCACTTTGTGTAATCTCTGTATACCATAAAGTGGCCTTTTAAAAAGCCAGGGCTCCTCGCTGGGCGATTCCCCGAGCTCCGGGAGGTCGAGCAGTCTGCGGCATCCTGTTCCTCTGCAGCATCCCCGCCATCCGGAGCCAGGCAGCATCTCTGTGCAGATATTTGATTTTTGGGTCTGGAGCGAGGGGGGGGTGGCATCTGCCCAAAGTACCTTTCGCATGGGCTGTGCGGGGGCCCAGGGATTCGTGTGTGTATTCAGGGCATAGTAAGGGCTCATGAAATAGCGTGCACCTTCTGTGCGGCCCACCAGCATTTTCAGTCTCATTTAGCAGAGAGAACAAGCAGAAATCTCACAACTCGAGTAAGAGCATATGCTCTGGGAGACCTCGCTACGTTGCATAAGCCTTCCCATTAAAGGAGCTGGCTTTGCGAGCACAGCACATGAGTCAACAGCACAGCTAGACTTGTAACGTGGGAGTCACACCTACTCTTGGCTGCAGAATTATCCAGAGAAACAGAAGGTTAATAGGAACAAAATAAAGACTAAGGAACCCTTAAAGGTTAGTTACAGGATTTGATTCAATTGGCAAGAGGGGGGAGAAAAAAGAAAGGAAACGGGTCAAGCCAAGGGAGAGAGAGTAGGGTAATGAGAAGCCACGTTGTCTGATTCCTAAGGAAAGACGGTTCAGTTTAGATCAGTTAAAATGTGATCGATAAAACTTTTTTTTTTTTTTCAAATTAGCTAGTTCTGCAGAGGGTCATTATTGATTACAGAAAGAAAAAGTCACTTGACTAATGAGAAAGGGAGTGGAGTGAGCTCCAGGATGCTTGAGAAATACTAACACTGCATGAAAGCAGCTCTCAAGCCGGGGAACGACTCCCCAGAGCACATAAATACAGGCGAAGCAAGCGCCCGACCCAGAGCATCAGTGGCAACAACCCATTCCTTGGCTTTGCTGCTGCCTTTATAGGTCCTTATTTTATGTTGGGGTGTTTTAGAAATGAAAACCAAACGAGGAACACGTCTGTCTATGATACCTGGAGAGCCCGGGCATCTCAGGTCCAGGCAGACTGTAGCTCGTGTCCCGGTGCTGGCTGGGTGAGGGGGTGCCGGAGATGGGGGCCGCAGTGGGGGAAGAGCGGGGCTCAGCCCCCGGGCTGCGTGGGCACCTCACACTCGTTAGCTTGACCCCCGTTAAGTGACTAATTACCCTTAAGGACCCGGAGCTGCCTGGTCTGCTGGAGTTAGCAGGAGCAGCCAGTCACAGCTCTGGTTAGCTGGTCTGATCCAAATCTCACTGCAGCCAGCGGAAAGGCTCCCAGTGGGTCCGGATCAGGAAACAGGGATATCCTGAATAGATTAACGCTCATCCACGGGGTTTTCAGTTTATAAAGATGTTCCATTGAGCAAAACCTATCCTGATACTGAATCCTTACTGTAGGCTGGAGCCAGTTTCCTTACAAATTAACTGGGGGCATTACATTTTTATTTTTTCAAGAATGTGGTGACCTCACTGGCCTCGTAAGAAGAACAAGAAAGAATAGAGAAAGTCGTGTTTAGTTTACAGGGTGTTATCTTTGGGTTTTTTTCCCCTAAGAAACAAGACTTCATGTGGGCAAATTGGGTATTGCTTGCCTGCCTAAGGTTCACCTCAGTCCTAAATCTGTGCTGTAAAAATCGGGGATTACCAAGATGGGAGTGAAAAAACCTTGATAGCTCAGGGCTTCTGATCAGAGCTTATAGAAGAGCCCCACACAAGGCTGCCCTGGAATTGCTTTCCTTATTACGTTGGTTTCTTGGCTCTCCTCCATGTATACCAAGGTCTAAGTGGAACATGTCCGTGGGGGAGGTGTTGGGCAACAGAAGTGATGTTTCATCCCTCGCTCTCAGTGCTCTCGCAGAGGGAAAGATCGTCTTGTGATCAAGGCACAAGACCAGGAGTCAGACGATCTGGGTTATTGCAAAGTTTGATTTTGCCAATCTTAGTTAACAGTTCTGGCACCTCCGAACACAGAGGTGCTCAGGGAACATGCAGGTTGCCTGCTGCCACAAACGCAGCGTATTTTGGGGCTCGTGTGCGGTTCTTGTTGCATGAGTAACTGCCTGATGGATATCGCAGAGTAATTTACCAGTGATGAACTCCACTGTGATGGAGCCGAGGAACATTTAGTGGTCTTAGCCTGAAGTTTTTGAAAATGGCTGTTAGGACTGATTTGTCCGGGATAGATAGACTGGTAAGGGGTAATGGAGGGAGGAAAATGGAGCAGATCAGAATGGCCGGTCTCCACCTGCATCCCAAGTGAGAAGGCACTCGCACAGTGCTCAAGCTGGTGCTTGAGGTAATGAAAATCGTATCTCTTTTCTGAAGATCACCCGATCATCTTTCCTAATGCAGAAATCCACCGCTTGCCATCTGTCCTGCTGCAGGTGCGCACAGGGAGCCACATCGCCATGCAGGAAAGGCCATGGAGCATCTTCCTCCTGGTGAGGCGTGTTGGGGCACGAGGTCTCAGCCTGTCCCTTCCCATTCTGGGGCTTTCCCTGACTCCAGCCACAGCGGGGAAGTGGACAACACATCTGACCACGCTTCTCTTCTGACGTACGGGGCCATGGGGTGGGAGGAAGGCAGCCTGAGGTCCTGTGTAGTCACTGGCGAGTAATAGGACTTCTGTAGGCAAGGTCAGTGCCTCTCTTCCCCATGCAGACCAGATATTGTGTATTTAGGTGCAGAGCCCGAGTGGCTGGGGGTCCCCGCGGGGAGCTGAGCCCGGCGTCTGTGCGTGCTGCCGATGGCGGCCTCTCCTGCTGCACCGTCTGGCACCGAGCTGCAGCTCAGCCTCCAAGTGCTCGAGCTCCATCCCTGCCTTTCCCCCAGCATCTGCGATGGGGCCTGGCACAGGAGACTGCTCAGTTTTTCCTAAATCTGGCTGAACCATCTCCCGGGAAATGGGAGTCAGCTTGCTCGCTATCCTGCTTGCATCAGTCCCAGGGTGGCAGGTGGGAAGTCAAAGTCCCGCTTTAGCTGAAGACATACAGGGGAGCTTTCATCCTCAAAATGTACAGGTTTGGAAAAGTTCATGGAGGGGGAAAAAAGGATGTTTCCTTATGGGGGGAAAAAAAGGATGTTTCCTTATTGGGGGGGGGGGGGGGGGAATTACATACAATTCAGTAAATCAAATTAGTAAATCAAATTCAGTAAATCAGACTTGGGGAGATGGAATAAGATAGACAGGAGAGAGAAATGCCAGCTGAAGACGTCCTGTGTGGCCTTTCAAGGAGGCGAGAGCCCGAGCGGTGCTCTGGCTGCAGGAACCCTCCCTGCCCTGCCCGGCTCCAAACCACCGGTCTTGTGATTTCTTTTTTTTTTTAATTCTTATTATTTCAGTCCCATGATTTTGTTTTCGCTGTTCCTAATTCTTTGCCTTGGGGAAGGGAGGCAGGTAACAGCACAGGATTTGTACTGCCGTGGGTTTCTGGGTGTCGCGGGCCATAATCTGACATTCAGCTGACGAGGCATTGCCATCCAGGCTGCAGAAATCAGATTTTGTGATAAATGGCGGGTAACGCAGTTCTCCTAACGAAGCTGGCTTTTCAGCATAACTAGTGGTTTCACTTCTATTCATTTCACTATTTCACTTCTTTCTTTCTCTTTATCCAAGCAGTGAAAAATCAATCAATCATCAGCCTCGCAGCAGAAATTGTGGCATTGTGTTCACTTTAGGGCAGTTGCTAAGACGTCTTGGTGGAGTGCAAGAATGTACTTGGCCAATGACAGGTAAAGATTAAATCCTGCATCATGCTGAGTCTCCAGAATTGACGGGATTGCATTATTTCTAGGTAATTTTAATGGCACTGAGAGATAGAGTTTTAAACTTACACGGTGCTTTTCATACTAAAAAGTCCCAGAGCACTTTACTAGGAGAATTTGATGCAGAAACTGTCCAGAGAGATAAAATATGACAATTGAGTGATAGTATTGGCAATAAGAGTAAAGAAAAACCTTATATTCTGAATGCTGGGGGAAGGGGGCATCTCGACAGATGTACATATATATCTACCCACGTCATACGCCCTCGTGAGAGACGCAAGAACGAGCATTCGTTTCTAAATTTCATCTGAAAGCGAGCTCAAAATGCCCCCGTGTGCCCACCCGACCCGTTGCTGACCTCCTCCTGTGCCAGCTTCCTCCGCTTCCCCATCTCACTTCCCCCGCGGGACACGGGTGCCGGCGGTTCCCCCGCGGACACGCCGACCTGGAAGTCTCCCCACCACTGAGTCACGCGTCTCCTCCTCAGCTGCCCTCCGTACGTGGCCCCGAGCAGGCCCTGGGGGTTTTCCGTGTCTTGCAGTTGGAAAGAAACAAGCTAGGAGAGTGGTGGTGAGGGATGGCGGATCACGAATGTCCCATGGGCGACGTGGCTGTGCTCCTGCCTGGTCTGCCACCTCCTGCCAGCCCTACAGTGCTGCGGTGACTTTCTTCACCACTGTTCTCAAGAACACGCAGAATGGAAATAGAAGCTCCCGCCAGGGAATTTCCACCCCAAATCGGTAACGTTTGAGCAGTGGGAATGAGATGCCAAGAGAAGATTATTTTTTTTTCTTTCTTTTTTCTGGAAAGTTGGCTGTCTGGATGTGTGATTTGGTGGTGGGTGTGGTGACCCCGGCACTGCACAAACTCATGCTCGTAAATGTTGCTAAGTGATGAATAAAACGACAGCCAGGGCCGGCCGTAGGAGAGGCAGGAGCAACCGCCGAAGCAAACGCAGAGTGTGCTTCAAAATTTCTTTATGGTTAAAGGAGGTTTCAGAGTTTTCTTTGCAAACAGGCATAGAATGTATTTAAAAAAACCCATAAGAAAACTAAAACTAAAGATCTCCCACTAACTTTCTGAGGAAGTTACTTTCTGATGAAAATAGTTTTGTATCCAAAATACACACGGATAAGCAGCCTGGAGGAGGTCACGGCAGTCAGCTGAACTGGTCCTGTTACTCAGCACTCTGACACGCTCCGAGAGGGGTTTCGCTGGAAATCTGGAGGAGGTTTCACGATGGAAGATCAGGCTAAATAAAGGTCTTCCACCTCCATAATTCCGGCAGCTGAATTTCAGCACAGTATCTAGTCACAATGTGACAGGGCTTCTCAGATTGAAGAGCTAACCTCAAACCTCTCTAATTTTGGTGATGCTGAGTTGCAGCCAAAATGATTAATGGAGCAGTCTGTGCTAAGGTAGGTTGTTCCTGAGGTCGCCTGCTTTGTATTTCCCCTGTACCTATCTCTGAAGATCATCTGAAACGAGCCCTGGGTTTGGTTAGCTGACAGTGATAAAATCCACTTTTTTAAAAACCTGTCCTCAGGAAGTGCCTTTTGCTGCGCGTTAGCAGCGGGAGGGCTGAGGTCTGGACGGTGGCAAAGCCGCAGCACCGGGCTGCCCAGCCCAGCACGGTGATTTCCAGTGAAACTGGGGTTGCCAGAGGCATTGAGATGGCCATGTCATGCTCTGGGCATCCTGACAGCTCCTCGCTGCTGGCCAGGAACAATACCAGCGTTCCCAAGGGATGGCTAGCAAAAATGAGTGCATTTTAGTATTTCCGATAAGTTTTTTAAAGAGTAGCCAAAGTTGATGGGCTTCAGCCAGCTGTTTATGCCATGGGATGTTTTATTTCTGTGTGCAGTCCCTAATTCCCTGCTGCCCCAGTGCAGTTATCGGTGGGAACCAGGTGCCCCCGAAGGGATTCCCCCCAAAGGGATTCTGCCCGGGTGCTGCCGAGGCCAGGGGCATCGTGGTGGTGGGGAAGGGTTAATGAGGGCAGGAACTGGTCAAAGGGCCGGTCCCTAGAAGGGGATGCTATTTGTGGGGGAAGAGGAAAACCTGTCTGGGGCGTAGGAGAGGCTTGGAGGGTTGTTACTCTAACCAGAAGAGATTAGGAGAGCAGGGCGGGAGATGTCCGATCTTCTGGCTGAGGTTTTCAAAGGGAGTTGCTCTTAAGGAGGACTTCCTCTGGGAGGAAGAGAAAAAGAGACATGGAAACGATCCAAACCCTGTGCTGAGAAAGAGGGTGAGGCCAGACGGGATTGATTTGGGACTTTATTTGGGTGTGCGTGGAATTGCCTGGTCCCGGGGAAGCACCGGGAGCGGGAGGGTGAAGATAAGCTGTGGGCAGAGGTTGCTGGCTGGAGCCGGGCCCCTGGCTGCCGGCGGGACGTGAGTCACCATCCACACCTGCAGACAGCACCTTGATGGCTGGAGCCGGGGAGATCTTTGCTGAACTGTTCCTTTTTTTTTTTTTTTTTTTTAATGTAAATAGGAAATGACTTCTGCAGCTGAGTCTTTGCGGGCACAGGGCTATAAAAGGCACTGCCATTTTACATACCACATTTTAGCTTGAGAGAGAGGAAGGAGGCTTTGCTAATACAGTCACATAGTTAATAAGCAAATATATGTGGCTCCATAGGGCTTGAATAACTTTTGGAAGCAAAGTAGTTATGAGGGCTGAGTCCTTTGCCTGCTCTAAATGATTAAAAATAATTGTTTTTTATTTCCCTTATGAAGGCGCACAACCCAAGTGTTTCTGTATGCCATACCTGACTCTGGGTGTCTTTGTGGCTCGTGAGGAATGAACCTGTCACCGTCGTCTCCTGGATCCATCAGTTGCCCCTGGGCCACCCAGCTGGTGGGCTGGCAAGTGAAAGCCGAGGGGGCCCATTTCCATGGCAGCCCATCATAAGGGTGTGATTCAGCGGCTTTCTAGAAATGCGGGGATCTAAAAGAAGTAAAGAAGGAAGTTTTCCTTCTCTGTCTCATTCTACGTTAAGAAATAAGGCAACTTGGGTTCTCCCGTTAGGGAAAAGGGAAATTTGGCACAAAAAAGCCCCTCCCTACCTCCACACATCTCTGCGCCACATGTCTCCGCTTCACTATTCACTTGTTTTGACATAAAGTACTTTCCCAAAAAAATATTAGTCACAACTTTGGCTTCAACCAGCCAACTCTTAACCTTCCTCAAAACAGTTTGAAATGGGTGACGTTAGTGATGTGTGATGGCGATGGGGAGGGGTGGGTGGATGTAGCATTTGTGGAAGGTTCTGCATCCAGGTTTGGGAGCCCAAAACCTGCAGGCTGCGGTAGGGGGGCTCCCAAAGGAGCTGCCAGCGGATCAGAGGGGCTTTGCTGGGTCCCTTGCATAAGACAAACTGTGAGGATGGAAAACCAGAACATCTGGTAATAGCGTCATGGGGACGCTTATGTGAGCTTTGTCAAGGGAGGCTGAGAAGCCGGAGTGATGACTATGGCATAAAGTTGACTAATCCGTGTTGATGGGTGTCAGATTTGAACTAGCTGCCTAAAATCCTGTTTTTGAGCAGTAACTGCTTTATCAAGCAGTTCAGCACCAACGGGAAGGGAAAAAAAAACCCAAGTGGCATGTTGGATCAGATGCGAGTTCCTAAGAGTTCCTGGGAAGGAAGGAAGGGGCAAGGGATGTTTGGGATACACAGAGCTGTAAAACTGTATTCCAGGCCCGTAGCAGCTGCACACACAAGCAAGCTCACAGTCGCTGTGGGATCCAGAATGAAATGAGCCCTGCCATCCCCTGTGCTTCCTCGAGTAATTATTACATGTGTTGCACCCTAATGAGAACCTGCTCCATTTTCTCATCCCTCCACTCTGCTGCTCTTTCCTCGTGGCTTCTTCTTCAGAGCTCTGCTTTGTAAAACCCATCTGGCAAAGGGCTTTTATTTTATTTTTAAAAAGAGAAATCTTTGGAAATTAGTAGTTTTGCTGTGCGCTATTATCCTCTAATTTGGTAATAAGTCTGTAATCATGGCCACGCAGAATGACGAGCAGAGCCAGCCCGGAAAGGTGCCCCTCTGGGTTTCCCAGGCGCAGCAGCCGCAGCGTGCCCTGATGGAGCGTGGATTCCATGGCTGGTCTCCAGGAACAGCAGGGAGGAGATGGACCTTCCAGCAGCGGCAGGAAGGACCTTGGTGAGACTCTGTACCGACATAAATATGAAATCAGCAATTCCCAGCAACGACATCAGACTGAAGGAATGTGACCACGTACCGATAATGTAAAGCCATTCTTGAAACAGAGTCAAACACAGGTCATTGGTGAGAAACCCCTGAAAGAAGAGTGGGTGCCATGGGCAGCTCGGGGCAGTTGCTGCGTGACGATGCTGTCCTGGGCAGTAGGGCAATGCGGGCCACCGACTGGAATACGTGTCCTGGTTCAAATCTTTCCAGTGTAGCCGAGGAAGGAGGACAGTCCAGCATTCAGACAGGTGGTAACACCGTGTTTTACAGATGTAAAGGATGTCAGGATGTTCCAGCTGGCCAGCCCCTTCCACCAGCTGTAGTAGACAGAATCTGTATGACATTAAGAAATGCTCATAAGGAGAAAAAAAAAAAAAACACCAAAGTAAATCAAGGCCTCGATATGTGCCAGGGTGGCAGCCCCTGTTTCCAGAGTCTGTGCCCAGCCTGTGGCTCTGCTCGGGGACAGCTGACACCCAGAACGGGTGTTCAAGCTGATGGGGAGCAGCAGGAGCCCTGTGGGATCGGTGCTCCAGGCAAGCTGTGGGGCAGCAGCGACGCTGAGCCTGGGGCGGTCGTAAAGGAGCCTTGTCAGCCCTGGGAAGAAGAGGTTTTCTACAGGGAAGGAAGGGCTGGCTCTGCTCCCAGGCTGGGAGACGAGGGGCAGGAGCTGCCGGCCGGCCCTGGGTGTGTCTTTGCAGAGTGTCCTCGCAGGAGGAGACGGCCCCGGTCACAGTGATGGCCCTGGGAGCTCGCGTGATAATCCCTCTTCTGTGTTGTTCTGGCATAGAACTTCTGTGTTGTTTGGCTCTGCAAAAGCTGATTTCTCTTTGCCTAAGCGAAACCCTGCAGTGTTTTTGCTGCACTACTATGTGCACAGAAAGAGGAGGGAAAAAGGAAAACCTTTGGAGAAATATGTCTATAAATAGCAATTTAGCTTGACAACCTCATCCCTCCCCAAAAAAGTCAAGAGAAAACAAGAAATACCATCCCTTTGCTAGGGATACTTTCTGCTCAGGAGCATTTGTCAAGGCTGTCCCTTGTGCAGATGAGTTATCGGGATGCTGAGGAAGGTGTGGGCTGGGAGCGAGGCCCTTCCAACCCCTAATTACGACCTGCTGCTCTCAGGGCTTCTGCCCAGCCTGCTGCCGGAACAGGATTTTTCCCACTTCCAGCACTGCAAAGAGGCAAATCAGTGCAAATATGCAGCCTGCTGACTGCAGTGTGTGGTGCCGAGCCACACCTAAAACAAAAAAAAAATAAACAAAAACCAAAAAAACGACTTCCAGATTATTAGATTTGAAAGATCATAGTAGCTAATTGCGTTCTGCATAACCTGGCTTCCCGGGCAGGAAAGCTGCCTGTCTGCTGGGGCTGGTGGCCAGTCAGGCAACTGGTCATTCCCCCACTATTAAAAAGGCTGTATCTTTACATCATGCCACCCCTCCAGATTGCGAGGTGGTGGCAACAGATGCCTTGCTCTCAGCAGAGCCGAGCCCCGAGTAAACCCCTGGTAAGCACCACGGAAAGGAGGGCGGGGTGGATCTGGCTTAGGTTAGAAATGGGTTGTATTCTCAATAACGCTGGAAACTCAGTCCCGGTGTAGGAGAGATGGACGGGTGAGGTTCCCCACGTGGGTGATGGGGAAAGACAAAACGTGAGCCCCGATGGCAAACTGGAGCCGGGGATGTCTTTGCTCAGCATCGCGGCTGGCTCAGGGATCCCGGGAAAGCTCCAAGCCTTGAGAAGCAAGGGACTAGGAATGCAGAGTAGGGTACGATGGAAATGAGACAAAGTCATCGCTTCCCAAAACCTTCACAGTGAAGGAAACACCTCCCACTGTCTGGAGGATCCATGGGAATATTATAATATTTGTTCCAAAAACATGACTGGGTGGATACAGAATTACTGACGCAGACACAAGCAGCTAATTGAATTCATACGTAGAAGCCCTGGACACCATATGGCCTCAATAAAACGTGGGTCCGTAGCTGTTTCTTAGCAGATGGTTATTCATTTTCATAATCTTAAATCAAAAGATCATTTTTATATCTGGAGATCAAAGGCACTTAATGTCTCCTTGGTGGAGGTTTATAAAACGAAACCTCTGTCCTCTGTTTTGGCGTTACGTGCGAGGCAGAAGGGGGGTTTTCCCCTGAAACCTTCGCAGAGGCTCCGGGCAACCACATCTGGGCAGCAGCTGCAGATGTTCGCGGCTCTTCAGGACTGGGACTGTATTTTCATTATACAGACGTACAGTTTATAAAATCAGAAGGGACAGTTGTAATGAGCTTGTGTGGCCATTTATATTTCCCCAGATTATTGGGATATAGGCCATGTGAATATTTTGCGATGAAATTATTCTTTTTCCCCTTAGAAAAAAAAAAAAATGCTGGAAGCACTGTCCGACCTGTTGGATCCCACGCTCAGCCCCACGGAGCGGTTGTGTCAGGCCAGCGCCGTGCGTCCCCCAGCATCCCCGTGGGAGATGAGCCCGTGGAGGCGCGGGGCGAATCTCGGACTCCTCCGCTGCCGTGTGCGAGGGGGTGGGCAAGCGCTTGCCCCCAGGGCTGCACGTTAGCACCGGCCAGGAGAAGGGGGCGAGATGCCTTAGCATGGAAAGAGTACTTCCACACCCACCGAAAAAAAGCCTCTCGGATAGACCTGATCTTTGCCACCTCAGAGTGAAAGGTGTGTGGTTGCGCGGAGTGCCGGAGGTACAGGTTGCAACAAATTGAGTCCTGTTAATAAACCTCATTTTTGCAGCGGCTACCTGCTTGCTGATGCGCAGTTCTCCTCGGCGCGAAGGTGTAACCGAAACGCGCCGCCTCTCCTGCGAACCCACACTGCCGGCATGCTCTTTGCACTTCAAACGCTGCTGCCCGCGGTTAATGTTTGCGCGGCGATCAGCAGGCATCTCGGAGAGCCAGCAGGTCCCTGCCACGGCGCGGGTTTTGCCTGCCAGCCTCGCCGCCTCGGCTGCAATATGGAAATGATCCTCCCCAGCAGACAGCGGAGTCCCACCTCGGTTCCCATTCACCTGGAGATGAAAGTGCTCTGGCTGCCAGTGTAGGCGGGGCAAAACTATTTAAAAACCTCATTAGAGAAAGTATTTGGGGAAGACAGCAACACCCTCAGTTGTGGTTTGCTCCAGGACTTCTCAGCCAGATCACTTCTGATACAGAGGGAAGGGCACTATGAGAGACATTCCTGTCAACTCGTACTTCTCGTAGGGATGCCTTGGGTGTACTTTGCCTCCTGCTCTGTCCCGGTGGGCTGTATTTTCTACATAAATATGGGCACGTTCCCCTCCAGGTGCTGTTTAGGTGAGGAGCCCGACTGCAGTGTGGCACCGGGGCTGCCGGAGCGCTCCTGTTTCACGCCGGAGGAACGCAGTCAGCAAAACTGTGTGTAATCTTGATTAGGCACAAATCCACCGTGACTATTTCCTATTCCATTTAATTCCTGTTCATGCTTATTTCAGCTGAATTTGCGGCAGGAGTAATGCCCAAGCCACATCTGGCTCGTGATGCACATGGGATCAGACCGGGAGTTTGGGAGGAGGTGGATCTGGATCCAGAGGTCTGGCTTCTTATTTAGAAAATGACTGGTTGCATTCTCCCACGGCTGCTCCAGACTACCCCAGAGCTTAATGATGTTCCTGTCCAAGTGTTTTTTGAGTCTGCACGACTAGGAAGCAATCTCATGTGTATGGTTTGTCTGGCTTGTTACAAAGGAGCCCGTGCACCTGCACTTCCCCTACCATCTGCATTTCCTTTGCATCCCATTTATTCAAAGGGGTCAAATGTTCATTAGCTCCGACCAAGTTCGAGTGCCAAGAAGCCCTTTTCCTTTCCCAATGCAGTCAGCCGTCTGCACACCTTAAGCAGCCCTTGGTTTATCAGGACCACTGCAGCCCTCAGCCAGCCGTGGGTCATCCCGCTCCCTCGCAAGCACCTTCCTCGCTTGATCCCATGGGATCACACAAGCCTACAAAGAGCTGGCTGGGCCAAGCAAGTCCGCACGCAGCACACGGGCTGCTTCTCCCTTATCTCCAGCCATAGGAGCTGATGGTGTCCCTGCAGAAGTTCAGCTGGGTTCCTCGTGCTTGCGCTGCCCGCCAGCTTCGGTCCCAGCCAGCTTCCCACGCCGACCTGCTGTGCTCTTCACAAGCCCCGACAAACAGCCTTTGCTCTGCCGCTGCTGCTAACGATAGTTACGGTTTGAACCAAGATCCCCTGAAGTGATCAACACATGCCGTATATGCCGTGAGCACGCGAATGGCACAGACCTTGTCCAACAAGCTCAAGGCTCGGAGGTCAAGGTTTAACTCCTCCATGTCCTGACATGAACTGTAAGAGCAACAAACTCCTGGCCTCTCCTTCCACCTGTCTGGCTTTATTTTAGTGTTAATTTTAGGGGGAATTGTAATTTTTTTAGTCCAGTTAGCAAGTTCAGAATATTTTTTATGTTAATATTTGACTTGGACAGAATGCAGTTTGGCCCTGTAGCTGTTGTTACCTGCGCCCCCCAGAAAGAACAAAATCTGCCCAGCCCCGGTGGTATTGATTCCTGCTGGGATACGTGGATGCCAGCAAAAAATAAATAATGCTGTCGTTAAAAGCTGTGGTATTTTCCAAGTCGTAGATCTAAAGGCACCCTACTTTCTTTGCTTTGCATACTTGCAGAGCACCATCCTTTCTGCTTTTCAGATATGAAAGCCAAAGCAGAGAGACATCTGATGAGGCTTCATCGCTGACTCACTGTTTGATGTTTGGCAGGAGGAGGAATGTGATCAGATACCATTGTGCAAAGCATCCACCAGACGACTCCGTCACTCAGGAGGAGAAGTGACTCCTGCTCCTGGGTTGGCAGCCAGAGGGTCTGGGCAACCCCTCACTGTCCCCTGCCCCGCCGGAGCTCCTCAGCCCGGGGACAGTGGCAGGGGACAAGCGATGTCGCCTTTGAAATCGCTCGGAGGCCAGGAGCAGACGGAGGTTGAGGGCTGTGGGGTTGCGTGGCTGTGCACGCCTGGAGATCTTTCTCACGAGATGGTGCAACCCGCCGGTGGGGAACTGGTTAAACGGCGTGAGCGCCGCGGCTGCCTGGGCTTGGCTGGCGGTGCCAGGCAGGGCAGGACGTCCCCGGCAAGCCGGCAGGTTTTATTAAACAGAGTATCAAAGTGGGCTAAAGTCTCTTATTATGAATTGTAATGTCCACAAATTTTGCCACTTCCAAATAGTTTACACCTACGTATTCCTCCCACCGGGTGCTGGCAAACATCTCCGCTTGGAGAGGGGAATGGCTTTCATTTGAATAGTCCTGGGGCGAGTTTCACTGAGCGGTGCCAGCGTCGCACCCGCAGCTCCAGGTGCCCGGCAGCCATGCGGGGCAGCGCCGGAGGGGGCCCTCCGCTTGCCCAGGACTCCACCGAGACAGCAGCTCTCCCTAGGTTTTCCCAGCGTTTTATCCAAGCAGAGTCCATGCTAGCCTAAACCAATGTAATTAAGCAGCGATGGGTGCACGTACTCGCAATAATAAATCTCAACTTATTCTGACTTGCGGAGGATCCCTTTCATCGCGGCGGTGAGAGCGGCCAGCTGTGCTATTGAGATAGTGAGTCACACGCAGCTGAAACCACCAGACTTCACGCTAAATTCAAGCTTTTGCAACTACCTCCAGGCTACCAGAAGGACGAGGCAGAGCCCTGGTGGGTGACAAACCGCTCCTAAGTCCCACAGGGACTTAACTCTCAGGATCCTGCCTTCGGCTGAGGGGTGCAGGGTCTCCTACCCGTGCCTTAGGCAGTACGGTTGGGGAATTAGACATGCAGGTCTCCCGGGAGCTGCTGATCCCGAGCGCTCCTGGCTCAATACATCCCCCGTTGACCAAGATCGTGGAGTGCTGCAGCCCTGAGGCTGCAGCGAGGGGTGAGTGTTGGATGGAGGTACCGTCCTGCGTAGCTGCCAGCACCCTGCTGCCCGCTGAGGACCTTCCCGTCTGACCCCAAGGCAAGCGCCACAATGGAGATCCACCTGGCTGGGAAGAAGAGCCGCCGCGTTGACTGAGCACAGGCTGAGCAGGGAGCTCACCCTGCTCCCCCGCTCTGCCAGGGATGGCTTGGCTCTCCCACAGAAACTTTTCCTTCTGCGAAATGGGTATTAATTATCGAGGCCTTGAGGCCGCCCGTCAGATGCCGGGGACCGACGGTGTGCATGCAGCGCCTCCCGCACGGCGTAACCCCGGCGTCCAGCCGGGGCTGCTGGGCCCAGACGTGGCTGTTCTTTCACCTCCGGTGCCAGAAACCTGACACGGGATTGCTGGAAATGAGAGAGAGGGAGAGTCAGCGATTTGATTACAGGCCACAGGCACATGCCTGGCCTTCATGGATATATTAAGTAAGAGACATTTTAAAACAAAACCACCCTCAGTAACCTTATCGTAAGCTCGAATCCACAACCCATCTGTTAACTCCCGGCGCTGCCCACATAGGCTCCCGTCAGACATCGGTGCCAGGGATTTTCGGAACATTTCCCCCCCAAATTGCCGTGGTTGGAAGGGGACGGTGGCGGGGAAGGGGCAGGTCCTGGGGCTCGGCCCCCTCAGCCCGCCCTCAGCACACCTTCAAACCGACCCCCAACCCTCCCCTTCTCCTGCCTCTGTAAAGAACTGCAAATCCCCCTTGGACACGAGCTGCCGCTGTCCTGTGACTCTCAGACCTTCCGAAAGAAGCGCCCAGGAGTCCCGTTGCTCCACGGATGGCCGTTTGAAAAAAATGAAGAGAATTAAGCCTTTTAAAACATTTTGCTACTGCCTTAATTGTGCGTTGTAAAGGAACCCTCCACGTAGAAATAATGCGGCAAACAAAATCAAGACGGCAAATTGATGATTGCATCAGCCCTAGCTTGTGAAAACTGATCCCCAGGAAAATGTAACTCAACTCTCCAGCAATCTAACTTGATGCCCAAGAATGTAATAACTTCACTTGGATCCTCTTTTTAGGGGGACTCCTAAATCCTTGGCAACGTCCCTTAAGGTCATGAGTAAATCCTGATATGGAGAATTGTTTGGCAAGCACGAGAACAGTAAAAGGGCTAAATAATTGGGGATTACCTCTGACCCTGATTTGTAGCTCACCACCCACTGCAGGAATGTACCGAATATCTGAAAGAGCATGCAGGAGTCAGACAATTCATGGGCATGAGACTGTCCATGTACGCGTGAAGTCTGAACTTAAAATGCAGAGCAGGTTGGCCCCAGACCTCATTTTTCATTAGCAGTCAGCTGCAGCAAGCTCTAATTATTTCTGTTGCCTCGGACAGAGGGTCAGTGATGGGATAGATTAAAAATTGTACACCTTTCCCAACCCCCCCCCCCCCCCCACACACACACACTTTGTTTGGAAAATAACAGCTTGGCTCTTCAGGGCAGAGAGAGAATGAACCATCTGATTCAGTCCCCATTATTGAGGCTGGTTACTTTCCCCTGCTCTGCAGGAAGGGACAAACCCACCGGTTTCATCTTTTCTGGTGGTTCCTGCTGAATTTGTTCCATGCTTGTACCGAAGACAATCTCTGCTTTGAGCATTCCGCGGCCTAGGGCTGTGATTTAAACTCAGCGCTTCATTTGCAGCCCGTTAAGTCCTCTCTCCTCTGTGCGGAGCCGGGTCACAGCATCACAGCAGACCCTCAAGATCGGTGACCGGATCAGGGCCACAAACGCCAGGTTCGCAGGCTCAGACGCAAAATATCGAGAAGGCCATATCGAGTGGGACAACCTAGGCATCTGCTTTTGGGGAGGCGTGTGTCGCTGATGCAGTGCTGCGCTGTTTACGCTGGAGATGCAGCTGGGATCTTGTAAAGAGTTTTTTTGGGGTTTTTTTACAAACGTTACGTTTACAGCTAGCGGATTTCTGCCAGGCCCCAACTTCCCTTAGGATTCCTCCTGGTAACGACACGCACCTGGGGATGGGGTGAGCCTTAAAAGGCCTGTCTCCATCGTCCCTATGAAAATCTCTGTGCTCTCACGTAATATCTCCTGACCTCAGATTCCTCCCGAGGTGGAGCGAACTGGGACTCTGCGAGGCGATAGCAGAGGCTCCGTGCTGGAGTTCTGCTCTTACCTTATCTTGGTAAACGTGCTTTTTATCTGATGAGCTTGCCTCTACTTGTTCAGCATTCAGCAAGGGGGGGGGGGGGGGGCGGGAAATGACCAAAGCCCTTCAAGAGAAGAGGTTTTGCTTTGGCAGGTACACACCATTCTCACGGCATGCAACCTCCGGCATCCACAAATTGCTTTGCAAAAGCGGGAAAACCTCCTCAATTCCGGGGTGATGCCGCTGTTAGAGTGACTCCCGGCGTGTTTCTTAGAGTTTCTGAGGCTTGCAGATTTAATCCGGATCTGTGTTTGGGTATTTTTTTGCCTCTTTTGGGTGTTTTGTTGTTTTTTTTTCAGGAGGGGGGTGTTAAAAGGTGATGGTAAATACATAGACGTGCCAGTGAAAGCGTTTCAGCCCATTCTGGGATGCTTTCCAGGTCGAAGCCGCGCTGGTTCCCCACCAGTTTCCCCATCACCGGGCTCTTGGGGGTACATAACCGCCGGGGGGACCATCACTGCCCCGCATCTCCCGTCGGAAGGGCACCGGACGGCCCCGTGTCGGATGGGTCCGGTGCCCCTCCGACGGGAGATGCGGGGCCGTGGGAACCTCAGCATCCCTCCGTGGAGGGGGGGGGACACCACACCACCAAGCCACCGGGCCCCCCTCCGCTGCCCAGCACAACCCGGTGCTCTCCCCCCGCTCCCCCCCCGCCCCGGGCACGTTGCACGGCGGCGGCAGCGCTACCAACACGTGAGGCTCATGTGATGGAGAGAGGAGGGAGAAAAGAGGAGGAGGAGGAGGATGGAGGGAGGGAGGGGGGGTGAGGGGGGGGGAAAGCCCGTCCCGCCCGCCCCGTCGGCCGCCAGACGTGCCGGTAGTCACAGGGTAAGGCACGTCGCTCCCGTCCACCCACTCGCCCGCATTTAACCCGGCCCCGTCGCCGCCCCGCCGTTCCTCAGCCCCGGCGAGGGACGCGGGATGAACAACCCGCCCTGAGCTCGGCCCAGGTCGGTAGCGGCTCCCGGCAGCCCTTTTTTTTTTAATTATTATTTTTTATTTTTTATTATTTTTATTATTTATTTTTAATACCACCCCGCCATGGAGCGCATCCCCAGCGCGCAACCTCCGCCCGTCTGCCTGGGCAAGATGCCCGCCCTGGAGAGCGGAGACCTGCCGGGGTAAGGGGGCTCGGGAGGGAGGAGGAGGAGGAGGAGGAAGGAGGAGCGGTCCCGCCGCGGCCCCCCGGGGATAATTTCGCTTCTTTTCCTTTCCCCCCCCCTCCCCCCTACCTCCCCCGTGCAGGCTGGACTTCGCCCACATGTACCAAGTTTACAAGCCCAGGAGGGGGTTAAAGAGAAGCGAGGACAATAAGGTAAACGGGGGAGGAAAGTTTTCCCGGCGGAGGGGCTGCGGGTGGCCCCGTTATTCGGGGCGGGGGGCGGGGGGGGACAGAGGGAGAAGGAGCGATGGCCGCGCTGCACCCGCCGCCGCCGAGCGCTGACCCGCCGCCGCTGGCTTTGCAGGAGACCTACAAGCTGCCCCACCGGCTCATCGAGAAGAAGAGGCGCGACAGGATCAACGAGTGCATCGCCCAGCTCAAGGACCTGCTGCCCGAGCACCTCAAGCTGACGGTGGGTACCGGGGGCGGCCCCGGGGACCCGCGGAGCCTCCGCCGCCGGCGCTCTGCCTCTCCTTTCAGCGGCGATTCGGGGTTTTTTTCTTTTGCTTTGCCTCTTATCCGCCCCCCCGCCCCCCCCGCCCCGTCCTTGTGCCCCCCCGCCCCACGGCGGCCGCGGCGGGCTGCGAGCGCATCCCAAACTTTGCCGGGAGCCGAGTCCTGGAGCGGCTCCGGGACCTGCGGGGCTCGTCCCCCCCCCGCGTCCCCTCCGGCCGGGTCCCCCCGTGCTGAGGTCACGGCGCCGGCAGGGGCAGCAGAACAGATACATGAAATACTTCTCTTTGAGCTATGACCGAAAATACCCATGAGATTCCCTGACAGCCTTTGCTGCTGCCTGCTTTTTAATTTATTTTCATGGAATATTGTCATTTATAGTCCTGTACTATTCAGATCACGGCTCTGCTGCTATGCTTTTTCTCCAAAACTGCGTCGGTCCTTCCGCTGTTAATCATCAAACGCTGTTAATTGGCAAACGCCAGCAGCCCCGTCAGGCTCCTGCGTGCGTGGCCGTCCCCAGGGTGGTCACCAGCCTGTCCCTTTGCTTTCAGACTCTGGGTCACCTGGAGAAGGCTGTGGTTCTGGAGCTCACCTTGAAGCATGTGAAAGCTCTGACCAACCTCATTGAGCAGCAGCAGCAGAAAATAATTGCTCTGCAGAACGGTTTACAAGCGGGTGAGTATTCAAATCGTGTCGTGTGAGAACCTGCGTGCGCTCGATGGACTTTCTCTCGGAGTCTTTGAAATGCAGTTGTGACACCTCGTTCCTGAGAAGGGAGGAGGCAGGAGTTCCTTCCTTTAATCGCCGTCATTTTCTCTCGCTTTGCTTTATGAGTTTTTGCAAAAAAAAAGGTGTGTTTCTCAATGTGGTCAATGCAGAGTGCCCTGTGGAGTTGTTTTGAAATTAAATTGGATTTTAAGTAGTTCCATTTAAAGCTCAGGTTTGCTGTGAGGTTCTCTCCAAAGCCATTCCAGTATTTTCATTTGTGTTCAGGAGCTTTGGATCAATCCCAGTTTTGTTTGTTTGGATTGGGTTTTTTTCTGCAAATACATACAAATCTGCTTTTTATAGACATCTTTTTTAGATCTCTTTATAAACGCTGTAGCCGGTGTTCTGCAGGCAAAGAGGGGACCTGGTGCATCAGCTTATCATGCTTTAGATGTACTTCCTCCTTCTGTTTTCACATGTGGCACTCACGTGAATCTGATAAAGTAAAATTTAGGTTTTTTTTTTTTTCTGAAGAGCCTTCCACTGCCCTGACAGCCACAGGGAGTGCAATAGAGCTTTTTAAGCTGAAGCGAAGTCGCCCCAGGTTGGCGGAGGGGCTGGGGGTGGCCGTGCTCCGGAGCTCTGCCGGGAGTGAGGTTTGTTTCTGCCGGGCTGTTTCCCGGAGGAACCATCGGCTTGGCTCACTGCTGCGCTCCCAGCTGCAGCACCTGTCGAAGGTGGCGTGTACAGTAAATGCAGAACTAAAAAATAAGTTTAAAGTCGCTGTGTGAAAGTGGACAGGCGGGCGTTTAAATAAAAATGCACACTTACGCAGAAATCAGGGGGATTTATGCAAAATTCAGGTTGCCCATCGCGTTCGCCTCTCTAGCTGGGCTGGAACCAAAATTTAACATTGCCTTCAGTCTGCCTCGAAGGTGGTAATGGAACTATTTAGCACGTTGTTAATTTTTAATTTCTTTCTGTTAATGTTTCCTCAGGTGACCTGTCATCAAGAAACCTTGATTCCAGCCAGGAAATGTTTCGATCTGGTTTCCAGATGTGTGCCAAGGAAATGCTGCAATACCTGGCGAAGCATGAGAACGGCAAGGACCTGAAGTCGTCCCAGCTGGTCGGCCACCTCCATCGAATGGCCTCCGAGGTGCTGCAGGGCGGAGCCGGCCGCAAGGCCGGAGACATCCCTCCTAAAATGGTGGACTCCAAAGAGAAACCCGTCTCCTTGACCAAAGTGGCGGAGGGACACGGGAAAAACTGCGTGCCCGTCATCCAGAGGACATTCGCTCACTCCAGCGGGGAGCAGAGCGGCAGCGACACGGACACGGACAGCGGGTACGGGGGAGAGCTGGAGAAAAGTGACTCCAAATCCGACCAGCAGTATTTCAAAAAGGATACCGAACTCAAGTACGCCGTCCAGGAGAGAATAAGCTCTATTAAGCAAGAGACTGAGGACCCACCGGCCAAAAGGAGCAGGCTGGAGTCGCCGGAGTCCGAGGGTCCCTTTGGCAGCGACATGATGGGCTCTTCCAGCAGCTTCCTGGCTCCCCACGGGCACCAGCCCCCCCTGTGCCTGCCGTTCTACCTGATCCCGCCCTCCGCCACCGCCTACCTGCCCATGCTGGAGAAGTGCTGGTACCCGGCATCGGTGCCCGTCCTGTACCCCAGCCTCCCAGCCTCCGCCGCCGCGCTCACGGGCTTCATGAACCCCGATAAAATCTCCCCCCCTCTGCTGATGCCCCAGAGACTCCCTTCTCCCGTCCCGGCCCACTCCCCTATCGACTCCTCGGCGCTGCTTCAGGCTCTGAAGCAGATTCCTCCTTTGAACTTGGAAACCAAAGACTAATCGCAGTGTGACTTTTTTTTTTTTCTTTTTTCTTTTTTTTTTTTTTTTTTTTAGTTTGAGACTGTTTCACTTTTATATATTGGCTGGACTGAGGTGTGGGGATAAGGTTCACTGTGCATAGGAAGCGAAATCCCCTTTTCTCTGACTTGTCAGGTAGCTTGGAGAAGGATGAAGGATGTGCCTGGGTTAGCGATTCAGAACTACTTCCAAAACTTAAAAAAAAAAAGGGTTTTCTGCTTTACCCCTTAACTTCTTCCCTCCCCGCATCTACAGAACAACCGTTGGTCGGCTGTGACTGTATTGCGAAGCTGTGAAAAAATATTCCATTGGGCAGACTTGGCTTTAGGGTCCGCGGCTATAAAAATACGGTACTTCTCATAAGGGCTTTTAAGGCAGCGGCCACCGTGCCGGTAGTTTGAGCTGAGCTGATTCGGTGCCCCATCAATCGCCAGCGTCGAGGTGACCGGGGTGGCGGCGGTGGCGATGCCACCCAGCGCGTCGGAGGAGCAGAGCAGCGGTCACTGCTTGGTCGTGCACAGTCAGGTAGACTTCAGACGGGTTTCTCTCCACACCTTTGCTGATATATATATATATTTTTTAAGAAATAAAAGGTAGATGCTGCTTGGAAGCTTTACATGGCGTACATCTAATAAATAAATTAACACGCGCCCCTTCCTGTAAGTTGAGCTGCTAGTTTGGGCCGGGTAGGGGAGAAAAATCTCCTGAAGATCACTTTGCTGCACCTGACTCCAGGCCTCTCTCCCGCTGCTGCTGGGCACTTTCTCCGGGCGTGTTCCGAGGGAAATCCCGGGGGTTTCAGGAGTGCCGGCAGTGGGGGACCGGCCGGTGACGTCCTGACGCGTGGCGAGTCCAGAGCTTCGTGCAAGAGGGGGCAGTTCGGCCGGAACATGCCCCCGTCAGTGCCTTTGAAAAATGAAGAGGCTGGGATTTTCAAAGGAGTCTAATCCCGGGGCGGCTGGAGCATCTCCATTCCCGAGTCTCCTTGGCAAACCCTGGCCCACATCACTGTATCAAAGAGAGAGGGCTGGGGGCTGACACTTGTCCCGTTAAACTGTGAGGGTCTTTCTGCACAAGAACATCTGGTCCGATTCGGCTCTTTTTTAATTAAAAAAAAGAAAACTTCACTGCAAAATGCAGTGCGGTTTTGTTTTTTTTTCTTACTGGTTTGGAGAACTGGTGTCCAGAAACCCTGTTGGATGGATTTTCATTTCGCCCTCCCATTGCACCAGCTGTTGAGATGCACTATGCTTGATTGCAGATTGTGTTCTAACGTTTATTTTGTTGTTGGTTTTTGTTTTGGTTTTTTTTGGTATACAGTTGTTGCCTTTATTTGTAAAATCCTGTTATAAATATATATATATTATATAAATATATTAAAAGGTAAAACGTTTCAGATGTCTATTATTTGTATAACTACTTGAGCATAAAGAAGTGAGAAATATGAATGTATTCTTGTTTCTGGGTTGTCTTTTTTTTTTGAAGAGAAGAATTTTTTTGTTTTTTCTCTAGGGAGAGGTACAGTGTTTATATTTTGGAGCCTTCTTCAAGGTGGGATATTGTACATATTTTTATCTTGAGTAAATGTTAAGTAGTTGTTTAAAAATACTTAATAAAATAATTCTTTTCCTGTGGAAGATAAGGGTTTGCCTCCTGTGCCTGTCAATATTTGAGCAGGGTGATTTCGTGTGGTCGATGGCGGGCAGGCCGGCGTGCGGGGGCTCCCCTGGCAGCTCCTGTGCCCGTCACCCGTGTCCCCAGGGATGTTATTTTAACTCCTTTGGGCACCTTGGGGTTTTTGTCTCCTGCCCGATCCGAGGGAGGTGCCGGCAGAGCCTGCCTGGCTTTTCTGCTTCCTCCTTACTTCACTTTCTGCCCTCTGCTCTGGCTTTTTGGCTCATCCGCCCCAAGCTGAGCGGGGAGGAGGAGGAGGCAGCCCCTTGCCGGGAGGATGCCTCTTCTCTGCAGCCTGGCCCATTCTCTGGAGGAAAAATGGGCTTTTTCGAGCAATGGGCACTGTGGGCCTGTGCGGGATGAGTGGGAGGACTCGGTTTCCCAGCGGCACTGCCCGTGCATGGACGAGGCACAGGCACTTCCACGGGATACTTAAGATTTTCACAATGCAGATGAATCCCAAAACCCGGCGAGAGGTTTAAATGCCCGATTTGGTCCCGGCTGCTCAGTCTGTGGGACCCACTGGAGGAGAAGCCAGTGCCTGGGGTCTGCTGTTAGACTCTGATTGGCCTTAGGTTAAAGCAACGTTCGCTTAAGTAATGCTCGACAAAAACACAGGGCTGCTCGTATTAATTTATTTGGGGCCTCCATACCTCCTGACGTTTATGTTGTGTTTGTTTTAATTAGGGCTAAATATTGATCGCGCTGAAGGCGACTGTAAGTCACCCCATTTTGGGGACAGCTTTTACTGCACGTTTACAGCCTCGTTAGCGGCTGCAGTTCTGGCTCATTTCCATGGCTTTCGCTCCCCTTCGGTCTCCGTCTCCTGACCCACCTTGTCGCGTGGCGGGAGGACGCAGAAGCTGCAGATCCTCAGTCAGGGAGGGAAAAAAAAAGTACAAAAACAAATTGTAAAAAAAAATGTAAAAAAATAGTGGAAGAGATGATGTTTACCCAGGAAGTGAAGGCTAATTATGGGCTGGGGATAATGTTTGCGTGCCCCACCGCCATCCCACCAGCACAGTGAGGAGCAGGGATGCGGTGGTGGGTGACAGAGGAGCCGATCCCCAGCACGGCAAGGAGCAGGGACACGGCGGTGGGTGACGGAGGGGACGATCCCTGGTGTGGCCGATCCCCGGTGCGGTGGGGAGCGGGGACATGGTGGTGGGTGATGGAGGGGCCAATCCCCAGCATGGTGGGGAGTGAGGACACAGTGGTGGGGGACGGAGGGGCCGATCCCTGGCATGGCAAGGAGCGGGGGTGTGGTGGTGGGTGACAGAGGGGCCAATCCCCAGTGTGGTGGGGAGCATGGACACTGTGGTGCGTGAATGGAGGGGCTGATCCCCAGTATGGCAAGGAGTGTGGACGCGGCGGTGGGTGACGGAGGGGCCAATCCCCAGCACAGTGAGGAGCAGGGACGTGACGGTGGGTGACAGAGGGGCCGATCCCCAGCACAGTGAGGAGCAGGGACGTGACGGTGGGTGACAGAGGGGCCGATCCCCAGCACAGTGAGGAGCAGGGACGTGACGGTGGGTGACAGAGGGGCCGATCCCCAGCACAGTGAGGAGCATGGACATGGCAGTGGGTGATGGAGGGGCTGATCCCCAGCACCGTGAGGAGCATGGATGCAGCGGTGGGTGATGGAGGGGCCGATCCCCGGCGCAGGGCCAGGCGGTGGCAGCCCGTGCCGCGCCGTGCCGGCGGGGCGTGCTGAGTTCCCCGGACTTGTTTTCATGGTCTCACCCAGCTCTGACCTGCCTCAAATGTTGACACAATGTCACGTTTCCGACTGCAGTCTTTCATGTGCAGCCGGAGGCTAAATACGGCTGCTGGTTCCTGGAAAAAGACGTGCCTGGCACCCTTTCAGCAGAAACCCGATCCCCATGCAGGCTTGGCACAACAGCTGAATAACATGGCAATAACTCTTTCAGCAGCATTTCAACCCATAAATAGGGCTTCCCGAGCGACTCCTTGAAGTCAGGCGAGGAGGATACAATGATTTTTTCAGAAAACGCAAAAAAAAATATAATAGAAGAAATAAAGCCCAAGCGCGTGAAAAGCGAGTACGAGGAGGCAGCCCAGTGTGGAGCAGATCAAAGGAGAGCACGGAGATGCTGAGTGTGGTTTGGTTAATACGAGCGCAGGATTGCCTCAAAAGGAAATAAATGCTCTTGAATTTTTTAATGTCTCAGTCCCGTTTTATACCAGCCCTGTGGAGGTAGGATAAGAGCCGTCCTGAAAGTGCGGGCCCTTCCTAACCCCGCTGAGGACACAGAGACACATAATTTTAGCCTTTCACCACCTGTTTGGAAAGCTCCTATACCCGAGTGCTGTGGGACTGGATGGTTTTTACAGGCATGTACCCCGGGAGCTGCTTATTTGCATTATGCATGGACCAGGGCCTAAAATAATCTGCAGTGACGCACATTTTTTTGCTGTGATTTTTTTTTCTTTCTTTTTTTTTTGCCTTTTCTTTTTTTTGCTTTTCCAGGACTCCATTTTTCTGAACGTGCCATGACTTTTGAGGACCCCGTGGAGCAGTTACCCAGCCCTGGGGGCTGCCGGGTCTCTGCGCCACTGGCACGTCCGCCCCCGGACACCCAGCGGAGGGGGGAGCGTTGCCCCCGGCCGCGACACCGGCCCCAGCGGGGAGAAGTGCCCTTCTGCTCTGCCCCTGGCTTTCATCTGCAAAGCGTGTAGCTGCAAGTGCCGCGTGTTTACAAATGCAGGCATTGCAAGATCCCTTGAACTGTGTCCTAGTACAAAAGAGGCTTTGAAACAAGAAACACGTTGTCATGGCATGTTCCAGGCCAGCAGCACCAGACTGAACCAGATAATTGCTGTTTTCTGTGTTAGCTGCTTCATCGTGGAAAAAGCAGCAGGTCTTGAGCAAGTCTTTTTTTTTTTTTTTCCCTTTAGACATTTGGTGTGATGGTGGGGACGGAGGGAGAGGGTTGGGAGTGCCCGGCAGGCGGGGGCAGAGGCGGGATGAGCCCAGCTGCGAGTCGCTCCCTGACTCCGCGGGGCAAAATTATTCTGCTGGGTTCAGGTCGCGTAACCGCAGCCAGTGGAGGCGGTGACGCTGCCCCTCGCTATGTGACACGGGGTATTCATGGTTTGTAACCCTGACTCGTGGCGTGCCGCCCGAGCCAGGGCTCTCACAGCCCCCCCCCCAGCTCCAGACCTTTCCCACTGCCCTTCTCCGGGCACTTCATGGCACTAGAGAAATATCCAAATACCTCCCAGTGGCAGCCAGCCAGATAAACACTGCTAATTGGCCCCTACATTGAATATGTCCGTTATCAGCCCTGGGCTCGATGGCTGGGCAGGCAGAGTCTTCACACCATTAGATGTGGTGGGTGCGATGGAGGGCGGTGGGAAGTGGGTGCCCACCCCCCCAGGACACCGCACTCCCATGCTGGGGTTTTAAGAAACAGAGGGTAATATTTCTACCTGGCATTTTGAAATAATTTATTTCTTATACATTTCACTTTCTCCTGGGTGTGTGTCAGGAGTCAGCTACTGCCATTACGCCCAGTGCCTTTGGAAATGGCCAAACAGGAAAGCTCTGTCTGGGAAGGGCTTTTCACTGCATGTGCCTCGTTAAAATCTACAAAACTGGGGAGGGCTGTGTAACACCACACAGCTGAGGAAGAGCACAGGAGTTTGGGAGGAGTTTGCAAGAAGCAACACCAAGGAATGCCTGAAAGTAGCAAGGTACATCCCCTATCTCCTCGCGTGCGTGCTGCTGCTCAGGGAAACAGGAGCTGGACAGGGTCTGTCCTGGGCTAGTTGTTCCCAGTCTCCTTGTACCCAACTTGTTCCACCCACATAGAGCCGGGTGGAGTCGACATGCAGTCAATCCTGCCTGGGGCTCAGGCTGCCGGCAGTCCTGTGGCCCGGCTGGGTTAAGGCAGGTCGGTGTGTGCTGCAGGATGTCAGACCCTCGGCCGGTTCAGTGCTGCCCCACGTCTGTACATGTCCGTCCATCTCCCCTCTGGGCTGTGGCCAGGGAACCCCACTCTGCGGGGTGAAACTGCTGCCTGGGGAAGAGCTGGGTCAGCGTCTGCAGCCTCGGGCTTGTCCCCAGAGGTCCATTTTATCTGCTCTCCCCACCTCTGCTTTTGATTCCATTACCCAGGGCAAGATGCCTCTTTATTGTTTTCTGAACAACAGCTCAGGCCAATAAATGGTGGCAACGGTCTGTCCTCAGCAGAGCTGTCCTACAAGAAGGAATAATTAGCTTTCTCTCTGCAGTACAGCTTCATGTCTCCTTCAGCCCATGGTGCTGCTGGAAGTATTGCAGTGTTCCCGTCTCACGTGCCGGGCTTTCCCGGTAGCCTCGCTGCGTGCCTCCTTTCAGTTTGTCTAGAAAAAAGGCAAAGATATATTCTGCTTTGAAAGTACCAATGAATATGCAAACAGTTAGGTCCAAAATATTACTTATCCTTGTCACGGAGTATGCACGGAGTTCATATTGGCACTTTTGCCTGAGGACGTATGCAACGCGAATGTGGAGCTGAGCAACTTACGGAAGATTTAACTCTTATTTCTATTCTTGATGCCAAATCATTAATAAGGTTATGGCCATGTTCAGGGCCTTTCCCCACACTCTCCTCCTGCTGCAGCAGGGGGTTTGGAAACCTGCCGGCGGAGTTCGACTCCAGCCATCGATTGGTGCGCAGCAGGGGTAATATTTCATCCCGAATGGAAGCAGTCACTGATGATCATTGCGTGGTATTAGCACATGTCATTGTGAAGCTGGTGTGATTTGAGATGAAATGTGACCTATGGGCATAGGCAGCCACGTTCTAATGTATTCTAGCTGCATTACGGTGCGCGGGTAACGCCAGGGCCTGATGATCTATTACTGTTGCCGGTACCATGCTGATTAAAAACCCCAGCTCACTCCTGCTCCCATTGAAATCAGTGGGAGGTCTGTCATTGCCTTCAGACAGTGTTGGACCAAGTCCAGACTTCACTTCACAGTATGCATTATTCCATAGGATTAAAGAGGCACAGGGAGTGGGATTCCTCGCTCTTACTGATCTCTGCCCACTTAGATGTTTGTCTCAGAGCTGGCCAGGACACGAGGTTTCGGACCGACCTGGTTTGGGTGTCTACGCAGGGAGGAGACGAGCGGTGTTTTCTCCACCGTGGCTGCAACAGCTGTACAAGCAGCAGCCGCAGTGGTGCCAAAATATCACGTTCCTGAAGGTCAGCCAAGGTTGGGGTTCTGCTCTAGGGGTGCAGTTCAACGTGGGGTCCTGGGCAGCCCCAGAGCATCCCTGGAAACCCCCATGAAGGAGCATCCCTGGTGGCATGGGGACAAGGTAGGCGGGGAGGCAGGGAGTCCCCTAAGCGTTGCCCATACAGTCGAAGCACAATGGAGCCCCCACTCGCAAATGAAAAAGGCTGAGTTTGCCCCAGGAGCCTTGGAGGAGGCCCTGGCTCTGCTCACTCTGGTCAGGAGTCGGCTGGGAAGGGGTTTTCTCTGGTTCTTGGTTTCAAACAAGCATTTGACCTCAGAGCCGTACTGGCTGCTCTGGGGCTGAATTCCCCTGGTGCTGTGGGAGGGCTCCTCGGGGCACCGTGGTGGCTGCAAGCGTGGATCCTGCGGGGCCCTGCCTGTCCCTGTCCTCTCGGCCTAGCCTTGGGGTGGAGGATGACTCAGGGCCCCGTGCAGGAAGGGCTGCGGAGGGAGGGGGTGGCAGTGACCCCCCCATTGCTGCTGGGGAACTGAAGCAATCTGTTTATCATGGAAAAACTGCTCTTTGCAGTAATTCAAACGGAAACTTCCCAGAATGAGTGTTGCAGAGCTTTCCCCTTGAATCACCGCGCCTCCGAAGTGCCGCTTTCTAAGACGATGCCCTTGGGAAAGCTGTCATCGGCCTTGGCCATGCCGCGGTGGCTCCCTCCCTCCCTCCCTGCAGCACAGCTGGGCTCAGTCTCTCCTCAGGCCCGTTTCTATCAGAGCATCTCTGCTGGCTTTGGCTGGGTGGCAGCATCTGATGAGCAAAAGCAGGTCCAGGAGTGCAGGACCCCCTAAGGGCCATGGGCTGGGGCTCAGCTCTGGGTGTCCCACGAGTTGTACCGCTTGGTTTTAGAGGATAAAAGGCCAGAGGACGTGGGTCGGCTCCACAGCAGGTGCTAGAAGGCTCTAGGGGTGATGGGCACCACGTTTGCTCCAACTTGGGGACCACCCCAGGATGGAGACTCTGACAGCAGCACCCACTGCCACCTCACGAAGGCCGTTTGCCTGTTTTCCCTGCCCGCTGGCTGCCCGTCCCCCTTTCCATGGTTTAAATGAGTGTCCAAAGGTCATGGAGAATTCAGCCTCTGCCCGGCGGCTCACGTAGCCGAGTGAATAAGGAGTGAGTGTGCGACGCCTGACTCAATGCGCTCCCGCCTGTGAACCCGCCAGGTGCTTAGCATCCCGTGCTGACGTGGCCGCTGCAAAACCCGTGCCGATAGAGAGCACGGACCACGTGCATCGCCTGCTGTGCTGTGCCCCATGCTCATGTGCCTTGCAGGAGGCCCTTCGCCCGGCATATGGCTCCCAAGGAATGCTCAGGGTGGCCGGTCCCTGGCAGCAGGCAGGGCAGTAGGCAGGCAGCAGGCAGGGCAGCGGGCAGGGCAGCAGGCACGCCGCCTCCGCCGCAAGGCATTTCCGAGCCAGCATAACCACAACTGCGTGTCAAGCTCTGAGTCGTCAGCCTCGCAGATTGGGAAAAGATACAGAGGAGCTGGGTGTCACAAGGGGTGGGCGGCCATGGAGCTGGGCAAGGGGCAAGGAGGAGGGCAGGTTACAGCACCCCACTGATCTCCGCTGACGCCCTTGGAGCAAAGCTGCTGGGGATTTTTATGCATTTATTCCTGTTGTCCCCGTGGTGCTCATCCCCATAGTAACATAGCAGCCTGGCACTGCAGCACTCAGTGACATCCCTGGTCCCCAGGCAGGAACCAAAGACCTGCAAGGTCTCAACACCTCGATGGGGCACACAAACCTGGGGATGGCTTTCCTGCACTTTTTCCTGCATGTCAAGTTTTCCCTGTCTCTCCTTACCGGCCGAGGGGAGGGTACAGCTGGGCAGGCGTGGGGCTGGCCAGGACCTGGTAGGAGCTTGCCCAGGGTGAGGGATGGCTGGTGACGGAGGCTTGTCCCCAGGGCTGATGGTGGAGGCTTCTCCCCAGGGCTGGCTGGTGGCAGATGCTTGTCCCCGGTGCCCCGCAGCATGTGGTTGCATGCTGGGGCTCATGGGACAGGCTGGTGGTAGTGCCATGCCGGCAGTCAGCTGGGGACCAGCAAAGCCAGGCACTGTCACACATGTGATGCACCAGCCCTGGCTGCTGCGTGCTGGTGAGGCATCAACCACAGAGGGGTTTTTCAGCTGCAGCCCAGCTCTGGCAAACACCTGGGCACTTGAGGTCAGGAGGTATTTGCAACACAAGCTTTTTGAACCCAGGAGTGAGGCAAAGAAGACCGGTGAGACCAACAACTCTGTGCAGATCCTGGAGCTGCTCATAAGATGAGTCAAAGGATTCCTGAAACAATTACGGCTGTGAGGTGCCGCAGCACCGACACATCCCCCGTCAGCAGCACTGCTGGGCTCCCTCGGCCAGCTGCTCGTGCTTTCCATTTAATAAGACATATTAGGCAATTTCCCATTAAAAATGTTTATGGGAATATATAAATATTCACTTATACAGAAGTTGCCTGGCCCTTTGTGCACAGAGCGGTGATGAGAGTGACTTGAATTGTTATAAATCTATCAAGAAAGCTTGAGATGGAGCCTGCTGCACAGCAAGGAGATCGATGTCCTGGAGCCCCTGTGGGGACTGAGATCTCCCGTCCCGGTGCCCGGAGGACCTCACTCACTGGTCACCCTGTCGAGCAGGACAGGGCCACCACGGGACCTTCACCACGTCCCTCAGCGCCCAGTCGCAGGCAGCATGGGCTGGGTTTTCCCTCGTGTGATTTCCCAATGGCCGCAGGATGAGCATGCACAGACCTGATCTGGATTAAATCAAAGGAATTTTTTTTTTTTTTCATTTGCTGTCTTACGCACTGACCACCAAACCACATCCTTTGAGCCTGAGACCAGCACAGTGAAACAAAAACTAGGCCAGGGCTTTTTGTGCTTTTTTTTTTTTCCTTTCTTTCTTTTCCCTTCGTGCATCAGTTGGGTGCAAAGTTGGCACACGCCTCTCCTCCAGCCCCTCTGCTCTCCAGGGAACCCAGCGCATCCCCACAGAACAGCCCCCTCCCAGGGCAGCCCAGCATTTCCCCCACCCTGATTACCCCGAGTGAACCACTGGCAGCTCCACGTGAAATCTGGGAACTATCCAGATTATGTCCACTGAGCACAGCGTCAGTGGGGAGCAAATATAGAGGAATAATAAGTAATGACGTCCTGGCAGGTCGTGTTGTCAGGACCTAATAAGACGCAACGTGGGGATTGTACTTAGCTCTCAGCCGACTGCATTAAGCAGGCGAGTGTTTTACAGAGATGGGAGCAAACTGGACGGGACCCATCGGCAAAGAGCCCCGAGTTGCTGGCAGAAGCGGTGGCCGCAGTGTGACACCAGTCCCCGGGCAGCATCTCGAGAGCAGGGCTTGCATCAGTCACGATCTGCCTGCATAGGGAAGTTCTCACGTTTATAGAACAGAGAGCAGCTTTATTGTTTTATTTTGCAAACCAAAACCAGCCGGGAGTTTCTGAAGCGTCTGCCATCCCCGCAGAGAGCTGTTTAGTCATGCCTGGTGTGTATGCATGTGAGACGGAGTGTAGGGGAGGGAGTCTCTAGGACTTTGCAAAGATTAAAGATTTATGCTGACCCTTGAATCTGATCCAAGGCTACTAATCTGCCCTGATCCTATCGTCTGCTCAGGGTGGATCTATTTCACTTTCCTTTATGGTACTCCTGACTCACTCCACTCCCACTCCAGGCCAGCCCAGTGGGAATGGGAAGCACTACCACATATTTGTTTGGGTTTGCATTTAAAGCTCTGGACCTGTAGTGGGTGCAGCTCATAAAGGAAACCAGCGTGGATAAGATATGGGTGAGCTGAATGCTTGGAAACCACTCCCAAACACAAGCTGAAGTGGTTTGAAATCAAGGTGGAGTGATGTACAGAAGGCACAATACTTGGCAGCTACGCCCAACCTGTGAGAAAGGTGTTTAAATCCAAGGTGGGAAGGTAGGCAGGGCATCCAACCCGCTTCCGAGGGAGACGGCTCACTGCCTTGTGGGGTCTCTAATGCCGGGTGTAACCTCTCCAGCAAAGAACGGGGTACTGGCCCTTCCACCTGCCCACCCACCCTCTCCCACTCTGCACTTGGCATCCCCGCGGGACCGCTGGGGGCCTGTGGGGATCTGTGCTGGGGTACTGCTGGGAAATGGTTGCTTGTGCTCCATCACCGTGTCCTGAAACACTCCTGATGGCTGCTGGAGAGTTATTATGAAAAAACAAAGCATAGAAGAAAATACAGACTTGATTTTGTTGAAGGCAGAATTAATCTCCTCTGCCCTTGCAAAAAAAAAAAAAAAGGTGTGGCAGAAAGAGAAATAGGAGCTTTCCATCTCCCCCCCCCGCCCCGGCTCTCCTCAGCCTCAGCCACACGTGTCAGGCGGGGTCTGGAGGAAGGCTGGGGATGCCAGTGCAGCTTGTCCCACGTGCCAGCCGGGCTGGGGACGGATAATATTCACCCAGGCACCGCCGGACCCACCGCAGCCACGGGCAGCCAAGCAAACACTGTCGGTCATACGGACCTGGCCCGCGGCTGAACTGGCCAGGAGACGAAGAGTGTGGTGTATCCTATTTCAGATCCCCTGGGACATCCTGTTCTCCTGATAACTGATGATATGTAAATATAGCAAATGCAAAGCCAGGCACTTTCCTACCGTGCCTTGCTTGGGCTGCATATAGAAAGGGGCTGAAACCTAGCAGCGCAGTTGGAAACACCCATCTGCAACTGTGAAATAGGCATCATGCTTTATTTTTAGTTTAAAATGAAGTTCCTGTTTGTAAGGCCAGAAGGGTTACAGGAAAAAAAAATGATGAAGCGGGATCATTTACTGCTATTTTTCTTTTCACGTGTCCTTCCTTCCTTCCTCCCTCCTGAGAAATAGGATGTAGCACATCGCTATTCCAGGCTGCAATACTCGCTCACAGGAACGTTGGTTCCTGCTCCCTCCGAGGAGGCCCATTACGCCTTGTGCAACAAAAGACACCAGTCTCCCAACCACGCCAATTACCCTTGATTTCTAGTTGCTACATGAAGGCGCTTATCTCATGTAAATGAAACGCCGTCTTCGCACTGACTCGCACTTCCTTTCTCTTTCATCAGAGTTTTGGGCTGCCCCTGCCAGCCGGGGTGAAGGGCAGGTCAGGCAGCGGTGCTGGGCATCCTCTATCGCTGGATCCCCCTCCTCCCCGGGCAGCCCATCAGAGCCTGCAGCGGTGGGCCGGACCCATAGATTTGGTCAGATTAGCCAAATGAGCCTTTTTAACTAGGAAAGCCAAGCACTAATTAGCCTGGTGTCTAATTCCTTGAGCCAGCACCCAGGCAGTGAGTGTCTGCTCCGGGCTGGGGTCACCCTGCTGTTGCAGGAGGAGCTGCAGGGATGGATTGCGGGATGAGGGCTGCAGGGATGTGTTGCAAGAGGAGAGCTGCAGGGATGTGTTGCAGAAGGAGAGCTGCAGGGATGCATTCCAGCAGGTGCCCACACGTTCCTCTCCTTCCCCTGCCCTAGAAGGGAAAGGTAATTGTGAGCTGCTGATGGGAACTCCCAGCTGAGGGGTTTCAAGAGTGGTGGGAGCTTTGGCACATGGATTAGGTTACTTACATATACTACAGCGTGAAGGAAACAGGCGTTTTTTGCTAATTCCCTTGCACTTTAGTTTAATAAAGTAGGATTTGTCTGGTGGGAAAGTGTAACAGTGGGATTTAAGCTGTGTGAGTCTCATGACTGGCGCTCGCCTGGCGGGGTGGGAAGAAGGGATGCATCGTTTGCATTCTGTCTCTTCTACACTCCTGTGGTTTTAAACATGATTTCTGAGTGCCCACGGCTTCAGATGAGCTTTATTTGGGATTAAGTTTATTAAAAAAATCCATATGCAGATACTTGCACTAAATTATGTAGCCCATTTTTTCAGAATCCAGAGTGCCCTATGTCTAGGGAGAACCAAGACCTCTTGGTTTTTAAGTGCCTTATGCCAAGACTCACATAAACTGAAAAAGGATAAAGAGGGGGATGGACAGTATACACAGAGGGAGAAGGGGCAAATTAATATCTGGTACAGCCTCTGAAGGGAAAAGTGATCCTTCTGGTTTTAATGAGAAAAGCCCCAACGGAAATTTCAAATCTGGATCTGCATCAAATCCTCAAAGTTCAGGGAGTTTAGTACAAGGAGTTCGGTCCAGTCTGTCATGCATCAGAGCTATCTGCAAAAGTCACATCCTAACATTTTTTTCCAGTGATGAATTCTGCCAAAGATGCGTGCTTGGATGTGAGGTATTTTTCTTCTTTTTCATCCCTTTTGCTAATTTAATTCCCAGATCTAAATCAAGTTTTTCCGTCTCAGACTTCCACAAGCTGGGGTGCCTTGTTTGCAGTTATGAAGCTGTTGGGGCTTTGTTGTGCCCCGTATTGCTGCTTGCGATGTCGGAGGTGTTCACCTGCCTGCAATAGCGACAGCTGAGTGAAGGGGGGGCCTCAAGGTCAGACACTGGGGTGATTTATTAAAGTTTTCTGATGTGCCAACAAGCAAATCATTACATTGCTCCTGCCCTTCTTTTCCTCATTATTAAAAGAGGATAGAACCCAACCAATTATTGGGATATGCACAAATATGACATATATTTGTCATTGATGGGGGCCCTGAGCAACCGGGGAGATTTTCTGAGGAGCCTTGAAGCAGCAAGGCACAGAAGCCACATGCTGGGCTCTCCCTTATTTTTATTCTTTTTTGTTTTCTTGGTTGTAGAATAAGAGCTAATCAAAGTGATGCTCTCCAGCAGGCTTTTGTGTAAGGCATTACAGTAAAATTCTAAATTCCCTTTCCTGCTCATGCATATAAAGCAGGAAGAACCAGGATGGCTGCAGACTATTTCTATTTTGATTTAGCCAAGGAGAAAATAACTGGATGGCTGGGAGAAGGAGCAGTTGATAGGAAATAACCTTGGAGCGCAGCACTCTGACATGACAGCGTGTGAGGTATGCAGCTTCCTGAGATGACCGTGCTCCACAAAATCCCAACGGGGAATGTTACTTCCAGAGAAGATAATAAAAGACAAAAAAGACAACCAGAGCACATGGAATCCAATGCAAGAGAGACTGCAGAGTGGGCTGGGTGCTCCCTTCTGCTCCTCTGCTCCTGGTCAAGAAATGGTTTCAGCATCGACATGCGTAAAGTTCCTCCTGTGCAGTGTAGGACTCCTACCAGGTTGCTGAGGCAATGAGTTGAGTGTTTGGCTGGTGTGAATCAGTGCAGCTCAAGTGACTTGGTCCATGAGAGGATGTTTGAACCTGTAGGTGTGTTGCTTCTTCCCCAACCAAGGCAAAGACATTGTCCAGGACTTGCCCCTCGCCCCCGGAGCAAATTGCACACTCCCTCACTGCAAGGCAAGAGTGCGGGCAGCTTCTCCATGCTGCAGGACTGCAGCAGAGAGTCAAACCTGAATAAAACCCATGCCTCCTTGCGCATCGCTTCATAATATCTGGTCTGCAGCCTGCAAGTGAAACTGCAGCTCCCACCACCAGGGATCTGTGCCTGACGCCAGCTGCCTGCTGCTTTTGGGCACGCCGCTTCTCCCGTCTCTGCCTCAGCTTCCCCAACTGTGCGATGCTTCATGTAGCACTTTGAATTTCCCTGATTAAAAAGCATCAAATGAGACCGTCTTGTCCTTCTGGCTTGATGTACATTATATGTCCACTGTGTCTGGGAATAAACATCCCTCTGTTTGCCTCATGTCAAAGTGATACCCAGTTCCCAGGATTCCCTCCCCCCTTGTCCGTCACAACACTGGGGAAAACCAAAGATGTTCACGCTGTGGGGGCTGGGGCAGACATTTGGCCATCACGTCGCTGTTTGTTTTCATTCATGTAATGTTAACAGCTTACTGCTGATCAAATCCCTTGCTTTGGATCTCTGACACACAATTAAAAGGAAGATTTGCTGGACACCACGATGCCCATGTGCCCAGCAGTGCTGGGGCATGGGTGCCAGCACTGCCAGGCCAGGGGGGCTGTACTGCGTGGGGAGCCCAGTCCTGACGAGGGTGAGGATGAAGGTGAAGATGCAGGTGAGGGGAAGGATGAAGCGGAGGGCACGTGTGAAGGCTTTGGGCGAGGAGGCCAGTTTTGGTGAGGTTGCATCCCCCTCTGCTGGAAAACCCAAGCAAAGGCAGAAGAGCACCCGCCGGCCAGGGAGAAAACTGGGGTGAGAAAAAGAGGAAATAAATGTTCAAGGAAAGCAAGTGAGGCCCGGGATCCGCAGGAGAACAGAGAGAAGACATCGCGGGCAGCCAGCCTAAGCTGTGTCTGGGGGGTTGTCCGCTGCTGGCCACGATGAGAGGGCTCTTACCAGGGACAATCAGGCTCTCTGCAGAAATGGGGACCATGTCTCGCTTGTGCCAGGCATAGCCCCACTCCCCAGCATGGGAATGGGCAAGTGGGGCAGGGGCAGCGATGCTGGCTGCTGGCAAACACACACAGCCACTGGTCAGTGAGAGTGGAGATGGCTGGAGAGGAGCTGGGTACCGGGTGTCCCTGTAGGACTGACCTGCTCAGGGGTCTGGGACACCATGCTGGGTGACACCATGGGTCAGGCAGGTCCTGACTACGTGGCAGGCTCTGACAGCAGGCAGAAAATCATGACCATAGCTGAGCAGAATTGCATGGACAAAGTCAGTGCTTTGATACTGGATTCAAAGCTGCTTCGTAGCCCGGGTGGTGCCGAGGGGCCATGGCTGGTGGGCAGCACCAGCAAAATGCCTTGGTGGGACTTAAATACATAAGGAAATCTGAACCATAGGCACCCAAATTTGTCAGGAAGGGTCCTGCAGAGTTGTTGCTGGTTTCTTGCCAAGCAGCTAGTACAGAGCCCAACTTCAAAGTGGAGGCTGGAGAAAATGACTCCCCTGGGCCATCCTGGTGGGTCACCTCTTGTCCTCCATGGGGGGGAAGGCAGATGCTGGTGGCTGTCAGCCACAGAGCAGCATGTCAGCTCCCCTTGGTCTGGCACCCTCTCCCGCCAGGCTGTGAGGGCAGGCAGCTCCCCAGCCCCAAGCATTGCTGTTGGAGCTTGTTTCACCTCGTTTTCCCTTGTTTTTTCCAGGTGGGCTGGAACGCAGGGTTTGTGGTAGCCCCAAGCAGGGCAGGTGACTCTGGCAGCAGCAGGGGCTCACCACCATGGCCCTATGTGCACAGTGCCACCGTGGGTCCGCATGCACGGTGTCTGGGGGGGAGGGGGCAGCTCATGGCTAATCCAGGACCTCTGAGAAGTTGCTGCTACGGGCTTCCCCTTGGTGCTGGCTTCCTGTAAATTTGGTAGCACATGTGTCTGCGCAGAGCTGGAGGCTCAGGGCTTTATGCTCTTCTTTCAGAGGCTCACTTGGAGAGTGTTTGTGCTTAGACTTAACACTGGAAGAATGGTTTTGTTTCTTTTTGTATTTAAAATCTAAATTACAGAGAGGGTGAAATGCGGTGACTGAGCTGGCAGAGGCCCTGACTGTGCAATAAATCTGCAAGCATGGGCCTGGCTTTTGTGCAGGGGTCTGTGCAAGTGCCAAGGTCTCTGCTAATAAATCTAACTGGAGGACCAGGAGGAAACTTTTTTTTAACTTACTGCTAACAGCAGGCTCTTTTTTAACCATCATTTTTTCCCCGCTCCCTTCTGCTGATTCATGCTCCTGCTGCTTCGCCACGGGGAGACGCCAGCATTCCTGAAGGTCATCACTTGCATGCAGCAGCTCACGCTGCAAAGTGTTTGCCAGCATCTGCCAGATCAAAATGCTAAACCGAGTCGGATCATTTATATTTTCACTGCCAGTGACGGAAAATCCTACCGCTTGCCAGCCTCGTAGCTGCCACGTTTCCAGTCTGCTAGACAAGTAGAAGGTAAAGGAGGTGCTTGAAAGGTAATGCCTCCCAGCAAACCCGACACTGGGTCACCTCAGTGGCACGACAGCCTGCGGATTTTCCCCTGGGCTCACCTATAGGCAGTCCTCTCAGAGATTTGGAAAGCCTAGGGTCCAAGCATGCACCTCTCTGACATACAAGCCTGTCTCTCAGACAAACATGCAAGACACTGGGAAATTAGATACTTCTGCTCACGTCAGGTTTCACGCAGGAGTCACGCCACTGCCTGCAGCCCTGGCGTCCCTGGGGAAGTCGGGCTGCGCTTCCCTTTCTCGCACCTCCCTCCCATCTGTCTCTCTCTTCCCCAGACTTTGTGCCGTCCCAGGCTGCAGAAAAGAGTCAGGACTGAAAGGCATGCTAGCGGCATGCAAGCATCTCTAAGAAAATAAGAGTTATGTTTTAGTTTTCAAGGTGTATCTCCCTCTTAATGGCAAAGGATTATTTCTGGTTTAGCTCAAGCAACAGCAGCACAATAGACATGCTTCTTTTTCAGGAGAGCTGGGGGGAGGACACAGTGAAATCCTTCCTTTGCCTCTTCAGGTTCTTTAGTGAGTATTTATACTGTGGTAGTACCCCAAAATCTTGCAAAAGAGCAAGCCCTGAGTAAAGCTGTAGGAAAACACGGTGTTACAGGCTGTGTGTTAGATTTAGGAACCATTTACTTTAATGTCCATCTCTGTAGAGGTGAGTGCTGATCTTACGCTTTCCTTTAGGCATTTGTATCATAAGGACAACACATATCTCATACATGCTATTGTCCACCTCTGTTGCTTTTGACAATATTTCAAGTGGGACTTGAAAATGCAGAGCTGGAAACAGTCCCTGCCTGCTGGTGCTGCGGAGCAAGGCTCCGCGCCAGGGCCAGTGCATACGCACAGCCCTCCTCAGCTTCCCCGGCTCACCAAGTGTCTTCCTCCCTCGACAAGGAGGGACACCTGAGCAGGAAGGCACCCAAAGCTTCTAAGACATTTTACAAACGGCTGGCTCAATCCTCTTGAAATAAAATCAGTGTCAACGTGAACTGACAGCACAAACAGGGCATGTGTATCTGCCTCCTTAAAGTATGAATTGTGAACAAGCAGAAATGCAAAATCTCAGAGCAAGACTGACACTATTATTTTGCCATGGTTCCTTGCTCAGCAGCAGGGAAAGCGCCACACAGCAGGCTTCTGTAACTCATCAAATCAATTAGTTTCTTTGTCTGCATCAGCTAGTGGGAGTAGTCTTTAGCCAAAGACAAATTAAAGAAACGTCCAGTAAGATATTCTATTTTGAGAGGAGCTGTCCTATTTTCTCATACTACCGACAGACTCAGAAATCTGTGCACAATTTAGCTCATTATTAGAACTAATTGGTGCCAGGCATTCCATCCTCTTTGATACAGCTAACCATGGGTATGAAATTTTCTGAGTTAATGAACCATAAAATGGATTAAGAACTTTCAAAGTGCAGTTCATATCACAGCTTAATTGGAAGGAGTGTATTAGTTGGCTTTTTATGGATACAAAGGAAAGCCATGTTTTGGGGTGGAAAAGCACATGCACAGCCGCCTTCCCTGCCACTGGGGAGCTGGGAAATTTCTAATTTCAGTGCGGCAGAGTAGTGGCATTTGATGGCAGGCACCTTCCACAAACGCTCCACAGCACGCCCGGCCAGCCAGGAAGGCTAGAAACAGGCTTTTTTCTCTCTGCACGCAGTACTTACTATTCCTCCTGCATAACGCCCTGAGGAGAGAAACCAATTAGTACAGCTCTCCCAGCAAGGTCAGGGGAGCTGCCAAGCGGATAAAGGGCCAGTCAGGGTGGTGTGGATCCTCCTGACGTGGCTGGCATAGCTGATGCCAGACTATCATACCCTACAGTGTGGTCCCACTGGTTTTACACCAATCTTACTTTTTTACCTCTGTTTGACACTGTTCTGAAGAGTAGATTTCTCGTGTCCCCCCCACCTTTTCTTACCCATTGGCTCAGAAAAGGAATGCAATGTGATTTAGAAAATCTCCTTCTGGCAGCGATGGAGAAGGAGAACCCTTTTGCAGGTGTCCCAATGACAAATGTAGCTCACTGCGATGACTCAGGACCCGAAGGTTACCAGGTGAAACAGAATATCCACATATCTACACACACACCTCTTAGTGGTCAGCGCTGATTTGGCACCATATAATACTGATGAAATACTCCCTATTACCTTTTGTGGTGTCAGTACTTTCCTGAATGGGCATGGAAAAATCTGAAGTTTTTTGTCCTTAGTAGCAGTAACAGAGTATTTTTTCTTTTATTATCCAAACATTATGAACTTTTATGTTTCATCTGATGATACAGCAATATACCATTTCATGTTATTGCAGAACTTTCATAATTTAGGTAATTTGTAATTTAAACAAATGCCAAACAAACTGTGTACCGCTTCAAAATATATTTGGAAGGCTGTATTGTATCACTGGGTGAATCCAGTGGTTCTCCTCTTGTCTTGTGCAACCTCCAGAGAATTTCCAGGAAATGTCTAGACACAGAAAGCGATGATCTGATCCTGGTTTTCTGTGCTCGTTGCTTCTGATATGGCCATCGACAGACTGCTGCTCCTCAGGTGCCAGAAATATCCTGCAAGCCCCAGCATCAGTAATTGCACTGCTGTGAGTGCTCCGCACTACCGCACTAATGAGTGTGAAGATTCCCAGGGTGCTTCTGCAGACAGCTGAGGGTGGAAACAGGAAGCAGAGTCGAAGTCTGGAGGCCTGAGAAACCCTGGGTGGAACAGTCAAAGAATTATGCACCTGATGCTCAGGTTCATAATTAGCGCTCAGTGCTGCCTTTCTGATCACAGTGAAAGGCACTTTGGAGAGCCCCATAATTTGAGGTGAATGCCAAGAATATACTATTAACTTAATGTAATTAGTTTTATCATTCCTTTGAGTTTAGACACACAGGGCTTTTGTTATGTTACATGTTATATCAGGATTTTATTGGGAGAAATATTCATGGTGTTCGAACATGGACGTATGAGAACCTGAAATACGCTGCAACTTCACCAGGCTTGAGAGAACAGGCACAGCATCCCCATTTGCTGGCACTGGAAGTAGCTGATAGTAAATCACAAGTCTGTTGCCTGAAAACACACCACAAATGAGAAGAGATTTCCTCTGCACAGAATTTGCAGTCCGTGTAGAAAGTGTCTGTGATATCTTTGCAATACAGGGAGAGGGGCATCATGTTGTTGTTTTCAGCTATAAAAGTGCTCTCGCACTATTTTGTTCCAGTGGGTGAATTAGCAAATTGGATTTGCTCCCAGGAGTAAAATATTCATTTATCATTTCATGGAAACCATGACTGCCGTGTAAGATGTGCTGTTGCCTGTTCCACATCTGTTTGTGGTGAGCTACGACGAGTACCTCAGGAAGCTTTTATCTCTGAAATAATGATGGACGTGCAGAAGCAACTGACCACGCAGACCGGCTCCTAGCTGGCGCGGGTAATCAGAGTGCCTTGGCACAGCTTCTGCCTTCTGTGAACTCTTGAACGTATACAAGCGCAAACCACTTTGTCAGAAAGGCACTTCTGGAAGGATTATTCTCCTGTGCAATTGTGTGACAATTAATAAAGAATATTATGGGCTGCCAGGTCCTTGGACAAGGAATGAAATATACACAACCACTTGTTATTTTGCCTCCTGCAGCAAACCGAAGAGTGCCCCGCACCCCAGTGCGAGCTCAGGATGCTCGGTGTCTCTTCAGATGAGACCTGTGGTGATAACGATGATCAGTGATGACTGTACTGGGATACGCCAATTATGTTTCTTGAATGTTTTATCTGTCCTCTTAAGTATGTCCATGCTAAAATCCACGCCTGTGCTGTGCAAGTGTTACGTCTGCATTTACCTCATTAATGCTGGCAATGGAGGAGTGCAAACCAGAGGAAAGCCTGCAAAGGCACGTGGAGGCAAGCCATGCAAAAACCACATCTCCGCAACGGGCTGATTCTACCTCAAAATACGGTTGGTGTCAGCTATTAGATGTGCTGTTCTCACATGTTTGGGACAAACTGTGATCTTGACACACTAGAGGGGAGAGCGGAGCCGTGCTGCCTCGGGAGGGCGGTGCATGCGGTGCTTGGCTGCCCAAAACTCATCAGCTGCACACGCCGCCGCACTCTCTTCATCCAGGAGTAGGAGGGCTATCTGCCAGCTGCATACATTACATCATGGCCTGCCTGTGTTTCAAAGCAGTTCCTATATGTGATTTTTGTTAGCCAGGGACTAGGCTAGCTAAGCTGTAGCACTCCTCTCAAAAAAAGAAAAAGGCCTGTTAGCTTCTGCTGGCACTAGGTTATAGCCAGTGCTGTATTTGCTGCTCTTTGCAAATATGAGCAATGACAAAAAATGCCAAAATTCCCAAGTACTGCTCGTCCTGCTTCCTTGTGTGCTTTTTTTGCACCATCTGAGCTGCTTGGCCACTCTCTTCATTATTCAGCCTCCATAAAACTAGTTAACCTGCTTCCCCTGCTCCCCTGGGAGCTGGGATGTCCATAACCAAGCAGCTCGGACAGGGGCGAGGGGCGAATGGAGCCCAGCCCATGCTGGTCCTTCCTCCACCAGCGTGGTGCTGGGGTGGGGAGGAACGGCCTCTCCCCTGCCTTGAGCGAGTCCTTCGGGGTTACAGAGGCGGCAGGGCTGGGCAGTCAGTGAGCGTCCAGAGGCAGAAGGTTTCCAGCTTTGCCAGGGCTACTTTGCACTTCACTAGGGAGGAAAGTCATCCTCAGCCTGATCCCAGTGCCCTGAAAAATGCTGCAGAATTAATGAGGCACAGCAAGCTAACAGAGCAGGGCAGAGAGCCTTGACTCTTCATGCAGTGGCTTAGGTCCTTAGTATTTGTAAAATATTTTGAGAACCATTGCAACTGAGGGCAAAACAGTAGCTGTTTTCCAACCTATAGACAACCAGCAAATCCTGTTTAATATCCATTAATATCTCTTAATTTGCATCGTGTTTTTCTGCAACATCGTAAGAAATCCTGAAGAAAAAGACTGTACTTCAGGTGAATGGAAAACATTCTTATTCCTTGGGCATCTTATAGTCTCCTCACAATTTTTTTTCAGCTACATCTTCATTTGCTCAGCTCATGTCCCTCCTGCCTTGGCCTCACGCTGCAAAAGTCACCGTGTAACTACCCGGGAGCTGGCAGTACATGATTTGTGAACGATAACAAACACTGGGATCCTCAGCGGTATCTCTCTGGAGACAGATGTTTAGAGAAGGTGTGGAATTTATTATGTAAATTAAGATGTTGACAGCTTGTAAATCTCTATCATTCTGATCACTTTTCCTTTTAAAGATCATGCAGGCGTGCACATTGCTTTGCTTTCTCATGCTGCTGTTCCTTGGAGTCGGGGGGTTTCTCATCTCCACCTGCTTTGCTGTACAGAACTGGGCTTAACTTGGCCACAGATGAAAATAACCAGTTACCACTACCTCACCGGCACAGCAGCAAGGTCCACAGCAAATCACCTGGAAAAGTTCATGCAAAACACATGGATTCCTGGCAAAAACTTCTAGAGAATGGCCGGTTATGTGAGAATAACTGAGGCTAATGAGGTCGTGTGACCTAACCTTTAGTTTTTTGGAAATTCTAAGGGCACACACAAGGTTTTGTGAGATATTTCACTTGCTCCAAAAATAGTCTCCATTTGTCACATGAAAATATTATGGTTAATGTTTCTTAAATATTAGGAAGGACTTAAGTCCTCTGCAAGCCCAGGACTTGCCTACAGGCCATCTTTCAGCTCAGTGGTCCTGGGGACAAAGAGAAGCTCCCAGGTGGCCAACCTGAGAACACTAACAAACCAGAGGATGCACCAAGAAAAGCCCCCACAGTTGATGTCCTTTATAATCAGAGCTTCAACCCACCACACGGTCTTGCTGGGGTCCCGTTTGCCACCCTGCTGGGTGGCAGAGCGGCCAGGGTGGCTCTGAGGGGCTCAGCGGGCGGCCAGGGCACTTCTGTGGGGCTGGGTGGGGGAGATGGCCAGGGATGGGTGACGGGGTGTAGGCTGGGAGCGCAGCATGGCTGACAGGGGACCATGGCCGTAGAGTTGGGGCATCAAACGTGGCCATGGCACCACGGCCAGGCAGCCCTGAGGGGCGGAGACAACACCCTTGCCTGTGGCTGCCAAGATTACAGGGGTGAGGCGGTGTGAGCAGACACCCCCTTCACCGTCACCTGCCCAAGGTGGCAGGGCTGAGGGGGTGTAAGGGGAGACCTCCCTCATCTGCCCAAGATAGCAGGGCTGAAGAGGTGCGAGAGGATGCACCCTTTGCCCTCACCCACCCAAGATGGCGGGGCTGAGGGGATCTACAACTACAACTCCCTGAAAGGAGGTTGTAGAGAGGTGGGGGTTGGTCTGTTCTCCCAAGGAACAGGTGATAGGACAAGAGGAAATGGCCTCAGGTGGCACCAGGGGAGGTTTAGGATGGATATTAGGAAAAAATTTTACACTGAAAGGGTTATTAAGCATTGGAACAGGCTGCCCGGGGAAGTGGTTGAGGCACCATCCCTGGAGGTATTTAAAAGATGGATAGACACAGTGCTTAGAGATGTGGTTTAGTGATGGCTTTTGTCAGAGTTAGGCTGATGGTTGGACTTGATGATCTCAAAGGTCCCTTCCAACCTGGGCAGTTCTATGACTCCATCATTCCCTGTGACAGGACGCCCCCCACCCGCCCAAGATGGCGGCGCTGAGGGCGTGTAAGCGCTCGCCCCGCCCCTCGCAGCGCGGCCGCGCCCCCGCCCCGCCCTCCCCCCTCGGCCGGTCCTCCCGGGCGGCAGCGCGGGCGGGTGCCGCCAGGGGGCGGTGTGGCGCGGGGCGGGGGTTAGGCCGGGGGCGCGGCCCCTCTTGGTGCGTCGCGCGGGCCGCGCCGCCGCGTCATATGACCGCGGCGCGGGGGCGAGCCGGGCCGTGAGGGAGCGCGCGGGTGTGGGACAGCCGCCGCCGCCAGCCCCGGGCCCAGCCTGCCAGAGCCCCCGGCTCCCCCCACCGCCACCATGCTGGCGCTGCTCTCCCGGTTGCTGGACTGGTTCCGCTCGCTCTTCTGGAAGGAGGAGATGGAGCTCACCCTGGTGGGGCTGCAGTACTCGGGCAAGACCACCTTCGTCAACGTCATCGCGGTGAGCGGGCCGGGGGTAGGCCGCGGCGGGGCCCGGACGGGCTCTGCTGGCCGCCGCGGCCTATGCGGGCCCGGCGGGAGGGGGCTGGCGGCCTGGCCGGGCCGGGAGCGGCCCCGCTCTCAGCAGCCCGTGGTCGGCGCCTGCCCCGGCTCCGCCGGTACGCAGGCCTGTGTCGGGATGAACCTCTGGGATGGAGCTGTGCCGCCGGGGTGGGAAGCAGGCGTGTCTGCCCTTGCTGGGTGGGCTCGCAGGGAGGGCGGCCGAGCCAGGCTGGCTACCGTGCTGTGGCCCCGTGAACCTTTGTGTGCTAATGGGACCTCGCTGATACGGGACTGCACTGATAACAGTATGCTCTGAAGGCTTGTGTGGCTGGGCTCATGTTAGCATAGCATGAACAGTGTCTTCAGCTACTTTCTCCCATTTAACTCTTTTTTTAGTGGATCTCAGTAGGCAATTTAAATGTTTTCTGCTCATGGGTCATCTCTCAGGTATTTGCTTATCCTGACTGCTGGAACCTGTATCAAATAGTCTACTTTCTCTTAAGGTATGTGCTAAGAAGTATAACTTCTAAGTGTAACAGCAGCAGACTGCTGAACTTGGGCCTACTTATCTGATGATCTGCCTGGAGCAGATGAAGGAAGGGTGTGGGAATCCTCCTACATGAAGCTTTTCCATTGTCAAACAAGATAGAGAGTGGATTGCTTAAATGGCTTATTTGGCTTCATCAGTGACCTGTTCTACAGATGCATGTGACGGAAAACATTCAAAGAGTCAAGCTGGAATTTGGAAGCCCTTGTAGTGAGGCTGGAATGGGAAACACGTGTACCTTTTGGTTTTGCAAGGAGCATGACTGACTTGAGTCCAGTGCACCTGGAATGAGAAAGCTGATGTCCTCAACCTTAGTTGAGCAGGCCTTCAGCTTTTTCTTTTTTTTTTTTAAACTGTTTCCTTAATATTACTGAGTATTTTTATGAATGTATTTATGTGAGTGTCAGTTGAATGAGTTGCTGGATAGGAAAAGGACTCTCATTCTCTTGCAGTTATATGTAATCCTTGTTACACTGGCTAGTGTCAAAATATAACCAAGCTCTTGTGTAGTTGAGGATGTTAGAGTTCGCTGGGCTTCATGATAATCATGTGAAATGGGTCTGCCTTCATAAAAGGTAACTCTTCCTCTGCCTAGCTGTGTTGGGTGAAAGCTGCTGGACTAACCCGAGAACGTCAGAAGCATTTTCTTTCACACACAGTGGTGGCTGCCACTACCTCTGGGCTTGAATTTCTAAAAACAGAACTCTGTAATTATTGGACAACCTCAATCTGTGGCTGCTGAGCTGATACTGATTGGTGTGTTCATGCAACTTTGGGCACTGAGGTTACTCTACAGGTTTTTTTGTCTTCTAGAGTCCTGGATGGTGATGGCACTTGACAGAGTATCACTTTGCCATTCTGTCTGTATACTACCAGCAGCATGGCTCCTTCGAGGATTTACCCGTGGAACCGTACTGCAGATATGTGGAGCAGTAGAGCATTGTTGTAGTAGTTGCGTGTCAGTTTAGTCCATCTAAGTTGTGTCAAATAGTAAAAGTACTCCTAAGTAAAGCTTACTTCTGCATCCAGCTTGCTTTGCTAGGGGTTGAATCTTGCAAGATTTCAGCCGCACATTAGGAGCACACCCTGACATTTATCTGAGTGTCATTCAAATAGCCTTGCAAAACTGAGTGAAATAAGGAAGCTGTTATACATAATGACACAGCCTAGTTAGCTGTTTTAGGTTTGGAAGTAGCAAGTCACACTTCTGAAGTTTTTAATTAGGGAATCTAGTGACTCTTTACAAAAAACAGTGTGAGGGAACTTGCTCGGTTTTCTATTATTGGTTTTAAAAAGATAATAGCATGAGCTTCAGTTGTCAGCACAATATTGCTTTCTACGGAAGGAGCAGTGTTATCCATGGCATGAAGAGCTAACTTCCTGTTAGTTCCTTCATTGACTGACTTTAATTCAGAGTATGCATTTGGAAATTAGTGCTGGAAAAGAATAACTGCTCTCTGCAGGCCGGTTAATGGTTTGGATGGATGTAGCTGTCAAGCATTGGGATTCCATAAAACTAAAATGAAAGGAATGACACAGCAAGATTCTAGTCCTATAGAATAGTTTTAAAAGCTGGATTACATACCAGGAACTTGGTATAGCTTATAAGGTTGCATTCTGCCTACCGAAGGGCTGTTGCCAGTCTTTTGACAACAGTGAGTTTAATCTAATATAAATCTCTAATGTAATCTATGCCAATCAAATCAGGCCTATGTAACTAAAGGAAAAACTCAAGCCAATTACACAGGAGGCTTGATGCTGACACTGAAGTGGAAAGGCCATGAAAGGCAGGCAGTCCAGTTCCAGAATAATCTTTTTCTAGGTTGCTAGCTGGTTTGGGCTATATTTATTCTTCCACTGTAAACAAGTGCTTAGTTTGTAAATCAGACCAAAGTTAGACTAGAAGGTTTAAAAAACAACCTTAGCAGTGAAATGTAGTTATAGCTGGATACAACTAATGCAGCTTCTGCTTTGCGAAGGCTCTGTATTAGTCACTGTCTCTAATTAGATATTAAGGATAGGTTTTCCGTATGCGTGATTAAACTTGCTCACAAGGGAGGATATCATTTCTTCCTGGTCCTAATTTCCATAATGTAGATGGCCTATGGCTCTTATTCAGAGAAACTGCATGTCATCCCAGTATCGCATCTTGAATTGTTAGCTTCTTATCTGAGGGCTTGAAATGACCATTATTCACTGGAGACTGCAGTATCTTCTGTCATTTGCATCTCTGCAGCTAGTGTCTGTTAATAGGCTTTCATCAGACTTGTTGTCAAAGCTGGGAGTCCCAGCCACGCTGGTGTGGGGAGGTTCGAGAGGCAGCCCAGCTCCACAGCCATGTGACGCAACTGAAACATGACTCAAGTAAACTGACTCTCCTTCCAGGCTGCAGGCAGTGCATGCTGGTGAATGAAGGGACGCTTGTTCAGTTTCAGAAAAGTACTTCATGGAGAGCGGCGTTTCCTATTGTGAAGTCTTGCTTGAAGACCGGTAGATTGATCCTTGATCCAGGTGTTCGGCACTGGAACACTGAAGCTTGGTAGCCTGATCCTCAGTGAGCAGGAGAAGAGAACTGCAGGGTGGGAGGGGGTCAGACTTTGCTGATACAGTTGTCAGGTTTAAGAGCTAAACTCAACTTGTTCTGTTTGTGGTGATATGATCAGTAAGATCCTTTTTTTTTGGATTTGTGTCAAAGCATGCATTAGTATGGTTTGTTTTTTAACTTTGGAATATCTGACAAGTCTTTGAATGAGGCCTTGGTTTCTAGAGAGAGGCAATTCTTGAAATGCCTCTCAACAAAAGATAAGTTTGGCAAGTTGGGAGCTGTGACTTCCTTCCATCCTCATGACTGTTAGAAGTAACTTTGACTTCAAGAAGCCATACTGGAGAAGTGTGGAAAAAGATTGCTCTAAAGAGTTTTTCTGCTGCTTCAGTGCCTTCTGGAACACCCAGGTAGTTCATAAATAGCATATGTTGTCACTTCATACACATAGTTGAGTGAGAAGGTTGATACATAAGTGTTTCTTAATCACAAAAGTCTCATAAATGGATTGCCTCACTTTATTAGGTAATAAAGCTAATATAAGGTCTCATTCTCCAGTTAATACTCTTTCTTTGAGGTCCTGCTTGCTGTACCCCACATGGTCTGAAAAAGGTGACTGAAATCGGAATCTAATTTTTCCATCATGGCCTTAAGTTCCCATATAGGACTCCTGGAGAAAGATGCTTTCATGACTATCAGAGGCATGAAATGTCCTAAGCTCTTACATGACTGACTTCTAGATAGAAATATGCTTTTTTACGTCTTGTTTCACTGCTGTGTGGTAGCTACATGATAAGCAGCTCATGTCTTTTTAAATATTCCATTGAAGTCAGGGTTGGGGAAACAAAAATGTATTTTTTTTTTGGTCAGATACTGCTATTTTGCCTTCTGTAGCAATCATTCATAGAAGTGCTGTTGTAAAGCCTTTCAAGGGACTGTTAGATCACAGGGGTTGAAGCTTCTAAACTAGTGTTCAAGCTTCTAAATGTGGTCACAACAAGCAGCTGCAATACTGAAGTATTTCAAGAAGGAAGCTAGGCTACAGAGACTGGAGAGTTGACTTGTCCATGTATGATGCACTTCTTCGTTGAGGCTATGAATGTTGCAGAGGAGGCTTAGTGTAACAGTAGATTTATGTAATGCTAAAATGACTCTGTTTTTTTTATTTTTTTAAGAAGAGAATTGAGAGATGCAGTGTTTTTCTTAGTGTGAAAAGAAAGAAATTTAGGGATGAACAGCAGGGCTTAAGGTAGTATGCTAGTTCAGGTGGATTCAGAGTGGCCTGGCTGGAATCCATACTCTGATGATGTTGTCTCCTAGTTGGCTAAACTTGTTGGTGATCTCTTCTATATGGATGAAAAGTATTAGGAGTAAAGATAAACAAATCTTTGTTATGTAGTAACAAAGCCTATATGAAGAAATTTGTCCTCTAATGGTAATGAATCATGGTAGCTTTATGAGATGCACGCTAAGTGCTGCCCTGACCTTTTCTGTTGATCTACTTGTGCAGGCTGTGGAATCAAAATCTGGTAGCTGTGAATTGGTGGTTGAGGACCATGAGGATGGAACATTGTAGGCAGCATGCTTTCCAGTGCCAGCAGGAGAGTTACTGCTGTAGCTGGAAAGAAACAAGAGGGAGCACTGGTTCTACTGCTGCAGTTTGAGTTCTTTGCCTTTAATGGTTCCTTTAATGTATTGAAATGAATATTTAAGGAAGATACAGGAAGTAGGAGTACCAGTCTTGCACTCAATTACTTGATCAAGCTACTTAGGGTTTGGTGCTGACAGTCTGGTAAGTGTAACTCCCTGGAAGTTGGCAGTCTTCTGGCCATAGCTTATGGCTATGGAGGGGCAGATGAAGTAGCCAGTGTGTGGTTTATTTTGTGTTTGGTTTTTTTTTTTGACTCAAGACAACTGGAAATAGTAGGTTTAGTAAGCAGCTTATTTTAATATTAACTAAGTATTAAAGAAGACTAAACTTGCATCCTTTGTATGCTTCTGGAATGTTAGGTGACAGTAAGTTAAACACTTGCCCGACCCTCTGGGAAATGAACTGTACCTGTAACTAGCATGCTGCTGGCTTGTTCCTGAGGCAAGACTTCTGCGGGTGCTGGCTGGCAAAGCTGCCCCTGGCCTGGTGGTGGGCTGAGGGAGAGGGCGCAGACCCAGAGTTACAGGTAAAAAGCAGTGTTTGTGGATGTGGCCGTTCTTCGGCATACGTGTTGGTGTCTCGGAGTGCACACCAAAGCTTGTGTTAGCTGGTGTGTTAGAGGTGGGCCAGACTTGGATCTGGTAGTGAGATGGAGAGTGCAATTCATAAATGTTAGTCTGTGCAAGAGTTGTGCTAATGCTAGATACAAGGTGAGCTGAACGCAAACTGATTCATGCGGGTAGGTGTCGGCATGAATGGTGTACTGGAATACAGAGCAGGGACTTAGTTCAGTCTGGAAGGAGTGTTGCTCCTCTGAATAATCCTTATCCAGTGTAAGTACTCAGGCAGGTAAATGGATTCATATTGCATTAAAATCACGTGCTTGGGTTCTCCAGGAGAAGGGAGCATTTCTTAAACTAAGACTAGTCCTGCAGGTTCTTTCTGCACGTGGTCTCTGAAATTTGGTGTTTAGTCTCTCTCTCTTTCTTATCTTTCACATAGGGTCTAGAGTTAACTTTTGTTTTGTGACCTTCAGCAAACAGTTTGTATTAATGCTGTATGGTCTGTATGACCTCAGAGCTAATGGCTTATTCATAATCACTTCTAGTACACAAAGCTGATCTTCCGGGAGGCCTGGATGAAGTACAGTGTCTGTCTGTCTGTCTGAAATATTCACAAGTGCTGAAAACAGATGCTATTGCTAGATTTGTAAGCAACTACTCTGGCTGTTCTTGATGAGTGTTTGAGCAATGCTTACTGTGTATGACAACAGCCGAGCACTTTCGGATTGGGAATTGAAAATATTTCTATGCTTATCAAACTTGTTTTAAAGCTGCTGCCTATTTTAGAAGGAGAAAGCATCGTATTGTGAATACACAGTGACAGGGCTGAGTAATCTGCTCTAGGGGGGATGCGGGGAGTCTGATTCAAACAGAACTGCCTACTAATAAAAGCATATTCTTCTTGTTCTGCTGTGCAAGTAGCTTTTGCATATGAATACTCTTAAGATGCAGCTGAATTGCTGGCTTTTTTCCTCTGTAGAGGTAGTAAACAAAAGACCTCTAAATTCTAGGTTTAGAGAACCCTTTTTTGGGCCAAGACAGTTGGATACAATAGCAGAATCTATCAAAGGAGATCAGTGCCTGCTAGCAAAATCCATTACAATAATTTTAACCACTTTTGACCTGTCTTAAAGAAAGGTACTGGCAGTCACCTTGTAGGTACACTGTGAACGGAGGAACACCCACACTTGCGTCAGAATAAGGTCTTTCAAATTAAGATCTGAGTTGATCAATATGCTCAAAACCTGGTCAGGTGTGCCTCTCAAAGCTATAAAGTGCCTGCCTCATCTCAGAATCCAAACTTCCTCTAGAGAGAAAGGGCATGCTTGTGTTTTGGAGGCAGTTCAGTGAAGGCACCTGCTACCCTTCTGTTTGTGACAGTTTGGAAAGTATGTCAGATAACGTGGGCTTGTCTCACCTACAAAGCAGAGCGCAGAAAGCTGTAACTCAGGTTGTAACTGAGCCACTCTGTAGTGTAGTTTATAGGCAAGTTGGAACAAGTTTTTATGCCACCTGGATGTGTAGTGTGGATAGAAAGTACTTGGAAAGTAATACAAGGTGCAGCAGGTTTTATGAAGATTCTGTTAAAGCTTCCTTGTGGTGCATCACAGTAACTTCTTCAACATTAAGCATGTGGCAAATGAGGTGCTGCTCCAATCTGAAGGAATCTGTATCTTAAAGGGGCGGTGAGAGCGCGTGAACTGTAGATAGGAACAGCTCTTGAGTGAAGAATCTGGAAGTATCTGAGTGGGAATAGCTGACAGCACATGGGGTAATATGAAACAGCACAAAGAGACGGAGGTTCAGGGAGTGCTTGGGAGATGTTTGGTTAGAAGATGTGGGTGTAGGGTGTGACTGTAGAGGCAGGAATGCAGTGGTTCTTGAGCAACCGTGGCAAGCTGACCCTTCAAAGGCAACATTGGCAGTGCATGCTTTATGACCTGAACTAAACTTCATCAGACATGGAAAGCATGGTTAACCATCAGCTGCTGAGCTACATGTAATCAAACTGGCTGAAACGGACAGCTCATGCACTGGGCTTTCAGGACAGGAAGGGGAAGGTAATGAGCAGGCATTGAGGTTGGGCACCTACCTTGCAAAGTAAGCAGAAAGGTTAGAGTAGTTTCTAAAACAATGTTGCATGAGACTAAGCTACACAGAAAAGTGTATATCAAACAGTTGAAACCTCTTTCAAATGAGAATGCAGAACACCTACCTAAGGAGGTTTAAGCTGTCCATTTTTCAGGTCATCACCGTTTTTAATGTTGCATTCCTCGGATTCAAGGACTTAGTTACTTTTTTTACTCCTTTTAAAAGACTGTTAGTCTGTATAGCCATGCATCTGGAAAGCAGATCTTAAATGTGAAAAAACACCACCTGTTCAGGGGACTGCTGGCTTCAAATCCAGGCTCCGGATGTGTTTCTCTTTTGGAGGTCAACAGCAAGATCAATGTGGCATTTAACTGAAGGACTTTGCCAAATAAGGACAAATGAGACTGCTATCATCTGTATGTTTTCAGTTGGCTTCTAATGTTTATCAGCATTGTACTGGAGTTTTTATTGTATGAAGTTTGCATCTTTGGTTTGCTAGTGGAAGCTCACAGGGTTTTTTGGGGGGTGAGTAGGGGGACCAAGCTGAAGGAAGTGCAGGCTTCTAGGCATAGATGTGAATGACAAAGTGTTGGTATTAGAATCTGATCATCTTCTGGTTGCAAACTCTGAACAGCCTGTACTCAAAGCATGTCCAGTCAGTATTAGTTACTAGTTCCAGCTTGTGAGCAGTAGGGCCCTAACTCTATAGGGTGAGTTGACGTCTGCTTCATAGATCCTAAAGGGCTTTCAACTTCGGCTAGCTTCTCTGTGCAACATCAGGGAAGAGAAGCAGGCTTTCTGCTGCTATGATATCAAATGCTAATTAAACAACGGAATGCATTTGAGTCGACCTTTTTTCCAGATCTGGTTGACTGTCTGGTTCTATTACACATAATGGATGTAGTGAGATACATAATGACCACTGTGGCTGAGATTCACCTTCTGCCAAATAGCTGAGGGAGCATGGGAGAAATCTGTGCTGCAGTTGATAACGCTTGTTATGGCTCCTGGGTTAGCTACAGGAGATAGCTGTGAACTTGGCTCTCAAGCTGTTGCAGATAAAAGTGTAACAGATAGTAAAACATCTGCCACCAGAGAACCTCTCTAATGCAACGCTGTTTTGCAGCAGTTATGTCAAAGCGATGCTGAGCTTCTGGTGGAAATGGGCTGAAATACTCTCCAGTTGCATTTTGATTGCCTCTTCCACTTCTGAACAAGTTGGACACTGTGGCCAAGCAGGAAGCAGGCCTGTCAGGTCCTTCCACTTTCCAGCCTTTTAAAACCCCTTAGGGAGTTAACCCATCCCTGTGGGTTGGAGGCTTACTCCACAAGAGTGATTTATTACTGTAAATGTTGTCCATGGAGTAGCTTGCATCAGAGGAAAATCTTCTGGATATTTCTAGCTTCCAGGTAACTAAGAGATCCTGACGTACAGAGCTTGGCTTCAGCAGAAGTAGGTGAACGGCTCTTTTCCTATGCTTGCCCTGGCTGTCCATCTGTTAAGCTATGCAAAGCACTTCTCCCCAAGTAACTTTGCTCCCCTGACTGCCTCAAGGCTTGAAAAATCATTTAAGTGCTTGTAAGAAATTACTTGACTGACTTCACACAAGCTTCAGTACACATGAACACGGTATCTATGACTTCTTGGCTATAAAGCCTTCAGTTGTAAGGCAAATGGTTAGAAAAAGCTTATGATATTTTACTATGTAAACTAGCTGTGTCAGATAAGCACTAAATTTAACTTTTTTTTTTTCAGTCAGGTCAATTCAGTGAAGATATGATTCCTACTGTGGGCTTCAACATGAGAAAAGTTACGAAGGGTAATGTTACAATAAAGGTATGTTACCATTGTTGACTGTCTCTGCAAGGTTGTCTCCAGCTTCTAGTTTAAAATATGTATGTTTGCTCTGTTTTGCTTCCACCATTGGGACAAATATAGGAAACTGAAGAGGCTCAGCTAAACCTATCAAATAGCTTAAGAATACGCTTATGTTCACGGAGTTTCTTAAATGAGAATCTGTGTGTGATTTCTGGGTTCATGGACTAGTTAAAGCAATGTTGTTATAATGCTGTTTGGCTTTAATTGGAATTAATTTTCACATGTTTAGGGCCCAGAGATCCTCCTCTTCTGCTCATCAGTATTGCTTAAGGGAAGGCTTACATCAAAAGCAAAGTTTTAAGTCAATATGTCTTGTTTTATTTTCTTGTATACTGCAGTATGTAAACATAGTATACAGGTGTGTTCTTGCATCTGGTGTGAGATGCTCTAGTTTGCATCTTATGCTCTTGGGCCTGTAAGATTTGAGGAGCTGTACAAGGGATTATTTCTCTTCTAATATGTGAGAGGTCCTGCAGCTGGCCTAAGGAGGAAGGAAAAACTGTGTTTTGATTTCTTCTCTTATTTTTGTGTGATGTGTTTAAATATAGCGCATGGCTAAACTGTCTTTTTCCCCTTGCCTTAAGATTTGGGATATAGGAGGGCAACCACGATTCCGAAGCATGTGGGAGCGATATTGCAGAGGAGTTAATGCTATTGTGTAAGTGTCGTCTTCCTTCAGCTAGTACGTAACTTCAGATGTGCTTCTCTTCTCTGTGTAGCCTTTCTAACAGTGCATGCTTGGCTCGGTAGTACTAGTTTTAATTTTGAAACTGTACTGCAACTGTATTGACCTTCTTTTACCCTTAAGTTCAGGGCTCAAGATGGGTTATTTTCTTATCAGTGTCTGATCTGGAGTACTAACTACTTCCTGTCTGAACTGGGTGGCAGTGCTGTCTAACTGAAAGAATCTTTCATCTACTCTGTTCTTAAAGAATTTTTTTAAAGAGCCAAATTCTTTGCTCAGATGACCTAGCTTTGTTTAAAGCCGTGTTGAATGTGCTCAAAACTGACAGTGTAAAGGAAACACTGCTGTTTCTGAAGTAATTCAGTTTCACTGACCTAACCTTAAATTCTTTTTAAAGCTACATGGTAGATGCTGCAGATCGTGAAAAAATAGAAGCCTCTCGAAATGAGCTGCACAATCTTCTAGATAAGCCACAGTTACAAGGAATCCCTGTAAGTAATATTGCCTTACACAGTATTAAACTTGCTTGAGCAACGTGCATGACTTCAGCAACTCTGAAGTCAAGTGTGAGGCCTAACCTTACTAATTGGTGTAACAAGAACAATACCTGCCCCTAGTGCCTTGAATCAAATTGTTGACCTCAGTCAATCCTTCAGTGATCTAATTCTTGTTTCAGTGTGCACAAAAAAAAAAGAAATAAAATTGGAACAGTAGATTAGAGTATTCCACAGTATGAGCTTATTCTCTGTTCTAGAGTCTACTCTAGTACAGGTTAACCAGAGTGTAGTACAGAAATATACAGTAAGTTTGGAGAATTTCAGCTGAAAGTCTACTGGGATTGTTCTCAGTTTTATCAGCTGATGCGTCCTCATGCGTGATTTTTGCGCATAACAGTTTACTTTTACCCCTCTTTACCTGTGACTACATCAGTCTTCCTCCTTGATCTGGTTTAATAGTGAATGTCTCATTCCATTAGATTTAATAGCCTAGTGCAGACTGTTTGTCGGACTCCCTTGAAGTTTGGTGTTTGTGGGTTTTTTTGTTTTTATGGTATGGTTATATTTTTGTGTTTTGCTTTTGTTTGTGTTTTTTCCTGAAAAAATGAAAGCTGCAACTATTTCCTTCTGCTCTGGATTTCAGGTTCTAGTACTTGGAAATAAGAGAGACCTGCCTAATGCTTTGGATGAGAAACAGCTAATTGAAAAGATGTAAGTCTAACCCTTCCTAAGAAAGGCTACTTGAACTCAATAAATGAATTTTGTGTACATAGTGTTGTTAGATCAAGAAGCTTGCATTTGTAAGTAGAAAACCCAGCAACAGGAGGTAGCTGAAACATTGTGCAGAAACAAGTTATGTGGAGAAGATGAAGGGGAACAGTTTAGATTCTCAGTATAAGAGTCCTTGTTATAAGTAAAGTGTATGTTGAAATTTTCTCTCTTTCGTAGGAACCTTGCTGCTATTCAGGACAGAGAAATCTGCTGCTACTCAATTTCTTGCAAAGAGAAAGATAATATAGGTAACTATTAACCTAAAATGCTAAGCATTATGAAGGATGGATTGGGGGATTGTAACTTGTTAAACACAAGCTTCCTGGTTTGAACAAATCAAAGAACAACGTGTAAGTGCACTGGCTAAATTTGGTATAACTTCTGATGGCAGTGAGCAAGCTTGACTGGTATTAAAGTTGTAGGGGTTGTAGTTATTGAAACATATGTTAGTCTCCTGTGAAACCTGCTGCCTTTAAGTAGTTCTCAGCAAATAGTCTCACTTCTAGCTTGGCTTAAATGATTTTATTCTTCTATTGGGTACTCTCAACTGGGCCTCACTTCATGAGGCTAGCAAGTACTTGCAACAGTCATTCCCTTGAAATAACCATCTTCCCGTACTCTCTTATCAAAGTGGTCCATGTTGTGTCCTGTGCTAGTGACTATTCCATGCAGCCAAACAGTAAATTTTTCTGGTGTTGACATAAATTGTTCTAGAATTTCTGTAGTTCAAAGGCAGAAACCATGGTGCTGTGTAGTACCAAGTACCTGACGCTAGTATTGTAAGTAAACTGAGTAATCTCAACTGGATGAAAACACAGTATTTAACACCACTTGCCATCCTTCTCCTGATACCTTCTTGTGGCTGCCATGAGATTAACACTGGTTGATTGGCAGGCTAATGTGAGTTTACTGATGAGGGGAAACTTTAGGCTGGTGGTCACAGGAACATGCTATAGAGGGTAATGGAACTCCTTCGTATGAAGGACTCAACTTCTTTTCAGGAAAAATGAACAGCCTGTGGAACTCTTCTGGCGGCTTCTCCAAGAAGCCCCTGTCACCTTACCATCAGTTAAAGACTCAAACATGGCAGATAGGAGAAGCAGATACTCCCTTCTGTCATATCCCCGCACAAGGCGCACAGCTGAGCATTGCTGATGCTGTAGGGAGGGTGCTGCCAGAGGCATTGGGCTGGTATGACGCCAGTGCATTTCGCTTCCTTAGGAGACCCTCTTTCAGGCATGAAGGAGCTTGATGCCTTGTACTGTAGAGCTAAACTAACTTTGCTCTCATCAGGTGAGGAGAGGCAGATGGGCAAAATAGAGCAATGTTGATTGATCTAAAACTAATTATGTGAGCCATACCAAAGCATCAGATTAAAGGAAGTCTTTTTTCTACAAGTGTCGTTGACTGAGGAACCAGGATGTCTTGGCAGTTCCTTTAAATGTTACCTAAAGGATGCTGGGCAGTTCTAGGACCAAAGCACAGACAGCAAGTATGCCAAAAAATTATTCTGTTGATCTGTTTTGGACCATCCCCTAGCGAAGGGCTGGATATTCCTGTCATGTATTTGAGGACACTGGCATACCAAAGTGATGCTGGTTATACAAATACAGATAGACACTTGAATATGGACCTTCTCTTCTCTCTCTCCCTTCAGATATCACGCTTCAGTGGCTTATTCAGCATTCAAAATCTAGAAGAAGCTGAAGTCTTCCTGGAATCTCCAGTACCAGTTGGCCATAATCTCAATTGTCCACTTCCCTCCATAATGAGATATTACCCAAAAATCCTGTATCAAGAATCTGCCTTTTCACGGTTCATTTATCATGTGCACTGCTGAAGACTTGTATTCCTATTCTGTCACAAAACAACTAGAGTTGTCATGATAAAGTCAGCACAAATATTTATTTTACAACCATCTATGGCGGGAGGGTTGTGGGGGGGCTTTTTAAAAAAAAAAAATCTCTACCATGTTAACTATGATGGTACACTCTGTTCTGGTTTTTCAGGGCCAGGTTTTTATATGATTTTCAGCAAGTGTTTTATTTCTAGTGTTTAGTGGCTTGAAGATGCTGATGCTCGACAGCATTAAGATTCTGTAAGATGCCACATACAGTAGTTAGAAAACATTTAAGCGTGAGTTGTGGGATACTGATTTATCTCACAAATGCATGTGATGTGTGTATGTAAGCAGAGAAATGGAAACTTTGCAGAGGGGAGCACAAGGCATAGATCAGCATCACTAATCTACAGCTGAGATCTTATTCTGTCACTTGAAAAAGAAAACTCTCATGATGAATTAGGAAAGAGTCAACTGTTTAAAATCATTTTGTTGCTTCTGTTTAACATTTGTGTGGGGGATGGGAATGGACTGTTCTGTCAAGCTTTCAAATATTGGAGTATTCCAGCATGAAAACAAATTGCTAAGAACATCAGACTTTGTTCAAATACATTTTTCTATCTACAGATACCAGTGGTCTCTATCTGAAACCAGAACACGCATTCTGAGCAGCTGCATGACACTTAAATTACTGATGTTTTTGTATAGAGTCAGTTGTTGACCTTTAGCACAATATCTGTGTAATTGTCTAGTGTCTCTCCTGCTCATGAAATGGCTGGGCACAGTTTCACCTGGTGCTATGGAATATCTAGGCTATTGTGACAACTCTAGACCTGCCTGCTTTCTTGATGTAACCATGTACAAAGTCTGTAAGTTGCAAGATGAAATGTTCTACTGTGTCAAAGCACAAGAGAGCCAATGAATTGATCCTGTTTCTTGACTAGCTCCTACAGTATAGGGAAGTATGTATAAACTAAAGATTGTAATGTTTTTGTAGCTTTACTTTCTCAATGACTTCAGTATATTTAAAGGGACAGACTTGTTAAGACTAGTTTGTTCATACAGTAATGTCAGTGTAGCTTACTAGTGTATGCAAATACATGGTACACCTGCTCGTGTTGCCTCACACTGTGTGTGATTCTTCACCTAAATGTAGTTTGCATTATGTTGGAGTCTTTGGTTGGAAACACTGTGTAGTCCATATCAGTTATGACAAGCCAGTTTTAATTTAGACTGCCATGGCCTTACTGTTCTGTACCACCTCTCGCAGTGTTGCACAGACACTACATGCTGCCTGCATTCGGTCTGAACTTACATTTTAACTTTTTGTCCCCTTTCAGTTCTCTGAAGCATGATTTCAATTAATTCATACTCTGGTGCTGTAGAGGAGAGGGTATATTAACTTGCTACTGTAGTCCATAGTTCACCAGGAACTGCTACAGTTACTTTTATTTAGCAAACTTGCTTGTGCCTAAAATAAGGAAACTAAACTAGAATGTGTGAATCTTTGTGGGGGACCAGGTCACTGTTTAGTTAACTGGCCTATAGCTAAACTTGATGTGTTTGGTGTTTATATACTTCACTGCTTTCAGCGTTTATGGCATCCAAACACTACCAATTGTTAACCTGTGCATTACTCTCTGCATGTGAACAACTTATACAATTACTGAACTTTGTAAATACGTGAATTTTTTTATTTAGGTGGATGCATATGTTGGTTTACTGCTCTTCAGCTTTATTCAATAAACTTATGTTTTGAGGGTTGTATTGACACTTAACTGACTGACTTGAGTTGATGTGGCTTAACTGATGGCGATGTATTATGGGATGTCTGTCTCCTCTCCCACAAGATTACAGTGGGGGAAGAAGGCTTGGTAAATACTTGAGCTTCTCTGTTCTGTGGTTCAGCTATTCAAGTGAAATGCATATAAACCCACCTTTCAGGCCTGGGGCTTTCTCAGCTTCCACGAGCAAGCTTAGCTAGTCAGTCTCAGCAGACCTCAGTGCTTTATTATGTTTATGAAAAGCACTAATTAGTCAGCTGGAGGATCTTAAGTAGGGGCAGCCTCCTGGAGGTCTGTTTTCAGAAGAAAAACGTGTGTGTCTACAAACTTTTTTCTTGTCATCAAGTCTAGAGTAAAACCTCTGCTTTTCCAACACAAGTGTCAGAACTAGGAGTGCTTCATCATTCACTGCCAGTTAAAGCGTAAATATTCTGATCTCATTGGAAAGCGAGGCTTTCATTGACTGAGGTCTTGAACAAAATCTTTGCCGTGATTTTAATCTGAAGTTACCCTGACTGTTCTTCCCAAATGCTGTGTTTCATTAATTTCTCTTGGACCGTTGATTAACTTGTAGGACTGTATGTCAACATCTTCCAAGTAATCGTAACAAACTTGCTGTCTTCTCTTCATGGCCTTCCTCCACGTAAGCTTTCAAACTTGCTGAGCTGTAACGGGTTAGTTTTTAGGCCTGAGTACTGGTCAGTTAGCATCCTTCATGTGTAACTTGGCTGATGGGAAGGGCTAATGAACTGTTGAGTAAAAGATCGTGTGCATATTTCTTCAGTTGATAGGGTTTCCAGTGTGCAGAACAAGCTGCCTGGAGTTCATGTTCAAAGCAAAATGCCTCTAGATGCAAAATCTGAAAACAGTATTACAGATGTAAGATTGGTCACACTGATTGCTCTGATACCAGTACTAATCACTTAAATCAGCTGCGGTGTGAACTTTGCCAACAGCTGTTTGTCTGATGTGGTATTTCAGTAATAGTTTCTACTTCTAAATGTAAATAGCAAGGAGGGCCACACTGTGTGTACTCTAAAAAGTATATTTGCATTACTTCATGAAATGACTCAAGTGAGATCTTCACAGCTATTCTTGTACAGTTCTTCCAGATGTGTAGAAATGTAGACCTTGGAGAGGCTATTTGAATCCAGTGACACTTTTTCTGGTTGAGGGCCTGATTAACTTCACTTTGAAACAGAAGGGAAGTGCAGTAAGTCTTTCCAGAGAAGTGAGGCTGTTCTTGCCACCTTTCAGCCTTGGACTGAAAAAACTACTTGCTCATCTGGCAAAGTTAAACCTTTTCTGCTCTAATAAAGCTGTAGAGCCTAAGATAGGCATTAGCAGTGCTATCTGCTGAACTTGGGTGCTGTAGCTGTGTTCTGCTCCTAGAAATCTGTTAAGTCAATCGAATCTCTCATGATGATTACTTGCCTCAGTCGTGAGCCCGGACAGTAAAAGGAGACTGATTAAATTTCCCATTCTCTTAACAAGTTGCTCTTAGGGGTTACATTTTAGTATTATAAAATATTGTACTCAAACATCAGTAGCTGTAGTCCTGAAACTCTCTTCTGATGTATCTGCAATAGACCTTGGCCTTTAGCATATTAAGAAAACTGGATCTTGTGAAAAGGCAAATACTGAGTTGGAGAGAACTCTCGATCGTGAATATGTATGCAAGTTAGACACCAGGTCATACCTTTATAACCTGATGATGTGTTGGTATTGTATGGCGTCCCGATGATTTAAAATAGCTGTCAACTCTGAAAACTTGGTGTCAGTTTTGTTCAGTACAAGTTTTGTTTGTTCAAGATCTTGCTGATCACAGAGCAGCATGGCTCTAGACTAGACTGGGAAGAAATGTTTGTGCGTGCACCCACAGTACTGAGCTGTGCGGAGGTTTTCTTTGGAGTGTTAATGTCCTGTCGATGTTAGTGTGGATGGTGGTTTCTTTAAGTGCAATTACAGTGCAGCATGATTCTCATCATCACCCCGAGCGTGGCTGAGTGTCTTAGCAGTTGCACAGAGCAATTCTGTCCTACCACTTGGCAACATGAAAAATGCACAAATGTGGAGCTGTTTCATGATCTGTGGAACTAATAATCTAGATTCTTATGGATTTGTGTTTTTTTTTCTTTGCATCTTTATGGAAATGGGCTGGAAAGATGGTCCTTTTTGGATGCTGACATATAAAACTGCATAATCTTCACTTTCTGGTAGAAGAAAGGAGGCCAAAGAAAATGCCTTAAACAGTCTCTCTGGTTAAATTAATACAGGAATGTTGTGCAGGGATCTATAATAACTTGAAGTATGATTTAGCTGGATTAACAAGCTTTTAACTTTTCTACGGTTTAATTTTATAGTTACTGTGGCTGTGCAATGGCATGTCTTGAGTTTGCTTTGTGCGTGTTTACTGAATGTGAAAGAAATGCGCTTTCTCCCTGTAGCATGCCCCAGCGCTGCTCCCTGCTGGCACTGCTTTGGCACTGACCCTGACCAGAGAGCTGTGTGAATTCCAAACCGGGGGGGTAAATCAGGTTATTTAAGCTGTTTTACTAAGCGCGGTGCGTTCCCAATTGCACGAGCAGTAAAGCAATGAATTGTGTTAAAGGAGAAGTAGCGCGTGAATGCCTGAGCCTGGCATGTGCTTTCAGGACTTTTATTCTCAAAATATGAGTGTAAATGACTTGTCTCACTAGATCATAAACCTTCAATGAGTAGTGTATTGCTTTAGGACTACAGATGCTGAACGCTAAAGTATGCCTTGGTGAAACATTGGGGTTTTCTTTTACGTGTCACTTAAATGACAAACACAGAATGTCACTCAAAGGGGGTATGCACATACTCTTTTACAGGAGAAGTAAAATATTTGATGTTTTTATTTCCGTCACAGTGGAAGGTGGGTAAGTAGACCTTTGTGCCAGGATTAGTGCCTTTTAATTATGACATTATAGGTTTTATTCTGTTAAAGGCAACATCTATCTCTGTGATCGTTTTGAAGTGCTTCAATAAAAGTGTTGTTGAAAAACATTCTTTTGCATATTCATCTGTAGTACTACAGCTGCTTTTATTACTCTTCACAACATACGAGAAGCCCTCATTGCCAAGTTGTGTGAAACACTGTTATACTCTAGCTAAACTAAATAAGTCTATGCTAAAATGTAATTCTTTAGATATCTGTGAGAGGAGCAAACAGGTTGACTCCTTGAAGCACTCTTCTAACAATGAAGAGAGTAGGTGGTATTGCTGCTGTGCAGGCGGATAACTTGCCAGTAGTAAATTCAAGAAGTCTTCCCTAATTAGGGAACTTCACATTTTAAACACTGTCATGAGTGAGGCTAATTCAAAATTAATTCTAAATTTCATGTTTTTGTTTTTAAAAAAATAAGTCATTGAATGCTGTTGCCTGGTCAGTGTGTGCTGTGTGTTAGGAGAGCGGTTTCTGGGGAAAGTGTAGGAGTGTTAACTGTGTAACTTCATCTTGAGAGAGTGACCGTAAGCCTTGTGCTCCGTGGGGGGCAACTCTCTGTGTAGTCGGTCAGTGAAACTCTATATAATTTATGATAGTGGCTTTGCTTTAGATGCTGAAAGCACTTACTGGTCTAATTTGTGTTTTCCTCTGAAAAGACCAATCAGGGAGAAGTTCATAAACCATATTATTCTACAAACAAAGCAGATATGTGAGTAGAGAAAGAAAAAGCCGTTGTGATATGTGAAATTTAAAGCTAAACTTGATTCGCACAAGAGTCTCAGAGTGAAGTAAACTGGTAAGTTGCTTCTGTGTAACTGTTAACCTGGGATGTGGGAAGATATTTCAGTCTTTTCGACAATGAGGAAATTTCCTTATTTTCTTAGAGTCAATAAATGAATCTCCTTTTTGGTGTGAACAATATTTCTGGTGCATAAGGGAAAAAACATTAAAAAGATGCATGAATTTGACGGATTGAGTAAAGGAGTGTGAAGAGCAACCTCAGGCTGCTATGTTTGAACAGGCTGGGGGATTTTAGCAGGAGTCAGCATGCAGAAGTCTTGGTGGACCCCTGAATTGTAGGTATTTTTTTTTAAGATTTACTTGTTCTGCTCTTTCTGTTGCAATGAATATAAAACAAAGGGCAAGATCTGACTTCTGAAAAAGAATGTGTAAAATACAGGCTGAAGACAAATCAGTAATGTCTGGTTGTCTGTCTATTGTTGATAAGTCTTAAAATATTTTTTTCTTCCCGTATGTCGGGACCTTTTGTATTATTTCTGTCAACTTTCTTGGTAACAAGTCATGACCTTTCTTGCTAAAAGGATGCAATGCTAGAGTGAACGCCAGTCCTTAGCTGAGCGATAAAGCAGTCGCGTTACAGCCACAGCTACTAGTGATGCTGTGAAGGTTTCTGGGGTGGCTCAGAGATATGTGTCTCCTCTCTACCTTCCCCCAGCTGTGGTTTCTTTGCTGACTTTTCTGTTCTTTTTGCTGCCTTTTGAAGGGTTTTGGTTTTACCAGTACTGCCTGACTTTATTTTCACTTTCATATCTACAATTTGCCAGCGGCATTTACCAGCTTTTCTATTTATGCTGCTTTCTGAAAACTCCATCTGCCTTGGAGCTTGTTCTTTGCGCTGTCGCATCGAAGGTAGGTCACCGTGCGCTGGGTGCTCCTGTGGTCGCACCCCGTGCTCCGTTTTCCATCTCACTGTTTGAGCGGGTTCTGCTGTTGTGTGAAGGGGAGCCCTGCGTCCATCTCCATGGCCCTCGGCTCCCTCTGATTCCCCTTCTCTTCCCGACCTGCCCTCTCCTCAGGTGCGGAGAAAAGCTCATCGTGGCAGCAGGGAGGACTGCTCCACAGACCGCAGGTCACAGCGAGGACCTCCTGATGCCATCTGTGAGGTAAGCAGGCCTTGGGAGGTGCTAGTTTGCAGGAGGATCGCAAACTTTACTAGAATCCTTGCGTTTTGGCGTTTTTTGTTTTATTTTTTGGTGTTTGTTTGTTTGTTTGTTTGTTTGTTTTTCCTGGAAAACCTCCTGTTTCTCAGCTTTCGCTTTACCCCTGAGGGCGACGAGCCGCCCGGCCGAGCGGAGGCGCTCCCGTTCCCCACGTCGCCGTCCCAGGCCTGAGTCCTTCGCCCGGGCGGGGCCGGGGCCGCCTTCCGGCCTCGGGCCGTGCCACGACAGCCCCGCGGCACCGCCCTTCAAGGCTCACAGGGCTCGGCCCTTGAGTGACATCGGTACTCGCCCTATGAGCGGAGGCCTGTCCAGCCTCCGCACCGTCTCGGCCAATAGGAGCCAGGCGGGGGCGGGCTCCGCTCGGTGTTTCCCTTCCGCTGTTAAAGGAGACGCGTCGCGGGGGCTGGGGAGCGGGCGGCCCCTTTAAACTATGCGCGCGGCGCGCGGGCCACCATGCAATGGCGGTCGCTGGTGCTGGGGCTGCTGCTGCTGAGGCTGGGGCTGCAGGCGCTGCTGGCGCTGCTGCCCGCGCTGGCCCCCGGCCTCTGCCTGCGCCGCCGCTTCCCCTTCCCCTTCCCGCCGCCCGCCGCCCTCGGCCCGCCCGCCGCCCCCGCCGGCTCCTCGCACTGGGGCTCGTTGCTGCGGCGGGGCGGCGGCGACGGCGGGACGACGGGGGGGGACGAGTACGAGCGGCGGTACAGCGGCGCCTTCCCGCCGCAGCTGCGGGCCCGGCTGCGGGACGCCGCCCGCGGCATGTTCGTCTTCGGCTACGACAGCTACATGCAGCACGCCTTCCCGCAGGACGAGCTCGACCCCCTCCACTGTCGCGGCCGCGGCCCCGACCACGACCCGTCAGTCGCGGGGCCGAGGGGAATGGGTTGGGGGGGAGGCCGCGCCCTGTGGCGGCGGGGCCTGACGCTCGGCCCTTCTCTTCCAGCTCCAACCTCAACATCAACGACGTCCTGGGAAACTACTCGCTGACGCTGATCGATGCGCTGGACACGCTGGCGGTGAGTCCTTTTTTGGGGGGGTGGGGGTGGCTGGGGGGGCACCCCCAACGGCGGCCCTGGCCCTGAGAGGCTCGGCACCCGTCAGCTGAGCTTCGTTTCTTCCTGCGAGGAAGACTTCGGCCCTTCGGGCTGCCGTGTCTGTGCTTTGCAATACGGGAAGGCTGCAGAGTTGTTGCGTTGCCCTGTTGGGATAAATTGAATCAGGAGGGGAGTTCAGGAGGTTCCTGTTAGCAGCTGGAATGAAAAAACTGGGTTTTGCAAATTAGTGTAAAGGTGTATTAATGTAGCTAGGATGTGAGGGGTCTAAAACTGAACACAGAGGCCACACCTCGAGTGCTGTGTCCAGTTTTGGGCCCTTCACTACCAGACAGACACTGAGGTGCTGGAGCGAGTCCAGAGAAGGGCAACGGAGCTGGTGAGGGGTCTGGAGCACAAGTCTTGTGAGGAGCAGCTGAGGGAGCTGGGGGTGTTCAGCCTGGAGAAGAGGAGGCTGAGGGGAGACCTTCTTGCTCTCTGCAACCACCTGAAAGGAGGGTGTGGTGAGAGGGGATTGGTCTTCTCTCCCAAGTAACATATGATAGGATGAGAGCAAACAACCTGAAGTTGTGCCAGGGAAGGTTTAGACTGGATGTTAGGAAAGATCCCTTCACCGAAAGGGTTGTCAAGCATTGGAACAGGCTGCCCAGGAAGGTGGTGGAGTCACCATCCCTGGAGGTATTTAAAAGCCGGGCAGACGTGGTGCTGAGGGACATGTTTACTGGTGGCTTTAGTTGGACTCGATGATCTTAAGGGTCTTTTCCAACCCTAAATGATCCTATGATTCTGTGGCTGAAGAACAACTCTGCTAATTAAACTCTGAAGGCAGTCTCTTAGCAGGATATGGACATTAATGTCTGAAAGGCTGAAGTCAATTGGATGAGAGAGTTTGAGTGATGAGAAACCCTAGATGTGCTTGAACATGCATGGGTCTAGCTTGCTCCGTTGTGGTAGTCTGGCTGGTAGCAGTGAAATGGGCACCTGTTGCAATTCACCGGGTGGTTTATTCCCAACCCCAGTGTGGTAAACTGGAAGTCAAAGCTCGGTGGTGGGCAGAGAGCTTTGTTTAACATGGCTGTGAAACTGCAGATCTTGGATGTGGGATGGTTGGATTGAAGTGGGAGCGTGGTCCTGAGCTGTTACCTTGATAGTAGCCATTGTTCTAGAATGGATTCTGAATGAAAGACTTAAAAAGGAAAACAAAGCTAGTGGAACTGAAGAAGAGGGCTACTTGGTAGAGAAACTTGGTGAGAAGTTGAAGGAAGACAGGTACGGAAAGTTTCAATCTGGATGGAGTTACTCCATGGTATCTTCCAAGGACTTGCTGTGGGACTAGTGCTGTTTAGTTTTTGCGTGTTAGTGGTGTTACTACAAAAGGTGCTGATGTTTCATGCAGAGCTGCTGATAGAAATGGAGATCAATTCTTAACGTGAAGAGCGGGTGAAATGACATCATGAGGAAGCAACTAAAATTGTAATGAACTTCAGCAATGTTAAAGTAAAAGGTTTAATAGTTTGTAAGTGTGAGGTTATTAAATCTTTCACTTCTGAGGAGAAGGTGGTGATGGTTGTACAGCTAACAGCTGGATCACATGCTAGCAGTGCGTTACACGTGCAGGGAAGGATAAGAGTACGTGGGGGATGTATCAGTAGAGATTTCCAGAAGAGACAGAGGAAATTTCTAAGATCTTCCCCAATGCTCAGGTGAGATCTGTTTTGGAATACTGCCATCACTCTGGTGTTTAGGAAGGGTGCATTTGAACTGGGACGTGCATGGGTTGCTGAGAGATATGTCAGGAAGAGAGTTTGTCTTATTTGAGATGACTGCAAGAGCTCTGATTGTTTTGCTTGGCAGAGTGTGCTATAAATCTGTATGAAGAGTGGTGAAAGGAAGGAGGGGAAAAAGCTGTGAAGCTGCTTCTTGCCTGCTAAAATAGACCATCATATGCATTTCTGGTAAAATTTGAAGATAATCTGAGAAGCAGTTTTATGTTAGTAGTAACAATAATGTGGTGTCACGGAGAAGAGCCCCTTCCTTGAACTCCTTATGCATATTGAGAAACCCTCTTAAGTTTCATGGCCTCATTTTTGCAGCCAGGTCAGGTTCTTGGCCTTCTGGAGTGTCAGGACCAGATCTGTGGTGCGTTTCTCTCTCTTTGTGGAGAAGGTGGTGTGTGCAAGGACTGCATGGGTGCTTCAGGTTATGAAATACTTCCCATTGCTGCAATGGAATTGCAGCTCTAGGTGAGAAGGTCTCAACTGAACATGGCAGCAACGAACAGAAATGAAATCAGGAAGTGAGTAAAACGTTGGTTTTAGGGATCTGCGCTATGTGGCTGATGATGGTGTGGCTAAACAGTTGCCTTCCTGTCCTCAGAGTCCTATCCATACCTTTTGGAGCAGTATGTAACTCTTTTTCTTAAACTGAAAACGTTTGGTTCTTAGTCTGTTGTGTTTCAGAAGCTTCTGCGTGATGAAAGCCTGTTTTGCTTTTCATCTGCTCAGATCTATGTGAATGCTTTCCCACTAGGTCCGGGTATTGTAAAGAGCAGACCGACTGGTGCATGGTGTTTTGACGGTTAAAGAGCTAGGTTTCCAGCCTTATTGTGAACTTACACAGGCAGAAACCTGTGTATTCTGTGTTCCTGCTTCCTTTAAACTGGGGCTGAATTTACATCTGTCTCTGGATATAGTGGAAATGAATTGTTGAGGTGTACCTATAGCGAACTGGCTTGACAGAAGTCCTGGGCATGGCATGCAGTGTTAAGTCAAAAACTTGAAAGGTTGGACTCCCCTGGTCAAAGAAATGTCAAATCAGACTTCATTCTTCTGCAAGTTGTGTTACCTTTTAAGCTAAACTTAACTAACTGATAGTTTAAGCAGTTAAAACACTCAGTGGGGTAGATCTTAAGATTTTTTTAGACTCCTGTTCTAAGAGATCATCCACAAGGCTGATGCTGGGGGTGGAAGAACATATGAGTGCATGGATTAGTATAACGGACAAAAATACATCTTTGTGGATTTTCCTGTTTTAACATACTTTTTGTAAAACACACTCTTGCATGTCAGTAGGATGGGTAACTTTCTGGAAAGTCTTTTTAGCAGGAGTTTGAAGTACTCTGTTCTGTATCTAGTTAATATGACTGTTGGTCTAAAATGTGAACTTGCCATTCTCTTCCCCAGCCCTCTTTTGAAGCAACAATTAGACAAAATAACTTTGTTTTTTATGTAAAAGGTAATGGGAAACTCCTCAGAATTCCAGAAAGCAGTGAAGTTGGTGATTGACACGGTTTCATTTGATAAAGACTCAACGGTCCAAGTTTTTGAGGCAACAATCAGGTATGTCACTCTGAGTTTGTCTTTAAACAGTAACAAGGTTAAAGACTTGGTACTTATATATGGGAGAGCCAAAGTGAAATCATTATCAGGATATCTTTGTTAGGCTTTATTCCATAATTGTTCCTGGAGTAATTTGTTTTCTAACATTTTATGAAAATATTCCATCCTTTCATAATTGAAATAATTTTAATGAGTCACATGTGAGTCACATTGTATCATTGAAGCAATGATACAATGGTAGTCTCAACAGTGTTTGGCTTGCAGAATGCTGCTTTTTTGTTATTGCACAGCAAACAAGCCTGCTGACAGGCTTTCCTTCTTTTGGTTTTCTTCATGGACCTTCTGCTTGCTTTCACTTTCATTTTAGATGAAAAAACAGGCCTCTCTGTCTTAGAGATGAGTTTAAGATACTGTCTGATTTTAAATAGCGTCATTTTCTGAATGTCTTAAACAGTGTTTAACTGGATTTTGGGATTAGTGTGGGTGGCAAGCAATGTGACTTCTAGATGTTTTCACTGCTGGTGGGGAGTAAAGTAGATCTTTCTATAGTGCATGTAAATGCACAAAGTAATACTTCTGTTAAACATGATACTGGTAAGGGTTTAGTTGAAGAACTAGGTTTAGGTCGGATTTAAAAACTGAAGATCTCTTCCTTTTCCCGCAGGGTTTTGGGAAGCCTGCTTTCTGCCCACATAATAATTACAGATACCAAACAGCCTTTTGGTGATATGACCATTAAGGATTATGACAATGAGCTGTTGCACATGGCTCATGACCTAGCAGTGAGACTACTTCCAGCCTTTGAGAACACCAAAACCGGAATTCCATATCCTCGGGTAAGTGAGCACAGCAACACAGTGGGGAAATAATGTAAAAGTAGTAATTCATCTGTCCTGCCGCTTGAATTCTGTGCCCTGTGTGTGCCTTTATTTGTGCGCTTGGGGTATTGAACCTGCTCTAAGTTACATTAAAATGGTGTGGGGGTCAAAACTGCACTAAGTTATGGTGACACAGATGATATATAAGTTGCGTCTTATGTCTAGTAAATGTTTTCTTTAGCCTGTGTTTCCACAAGGTATATATTGCTCTGTATGGGTCAGTAGTCATTTGTTTGTGTTTTGTTTGGCTGAAATGTGCCCTGCCCTGCACTTTCTTCCTATATATCATGGAGCAACAAAACATGCTGTCATTAAGAAGATTAACAAGAAATACTGTAAGGGCAAATAGCCTAGGAAAGTGACTTTATTGGTGACTTGGTACTAAGGTAGTTGTGATAAAATGAAAGTAATCTAAAATATTTGTCATACTGGGCTTGGAATTTGTAATTTTCTTGAATACTGCTCAGTGAGTACTCAAGAATACTGAGGTATTCTTGAATACTGCGTCCTCTTGTTTTAAGTAGATGCAGTTTACAAGGAGGGTGTCAGTTTCAGTGGAACAACTCTAAGCTCTAAAAGTAATAAGCACTTGCCTGACTGTTTTTAATTTCTGGGGACAGCAGCTCCGCTTTTGCATCAGACCTGTCAGGCTGTAGAAACATGAACTTTCACTTCTGCTCAGAGTTTGGTAAAGCATTTGAGAGTAGTGTAACTTCCCATCAACGTTTTGTTCCGTGGGGAACTTGAGGAGCATTCACTGAGGAAACTCTTGGTTTCAAGAGCACTAAATGAGGGGAGGCGGTACTTGCATCACCCTTGGAAGGACCTGAAAGTTTAGTAGACATGATGAAAAAGTGGACTGAAATTTGGAAGGATCAGCAAGTGTAAGAGTAGCAAAATTAGGATTGCCCACCTTGAGCATGATGTTATAAAGTTGGAAGATCAATTTCATGGATTCTTCAGGAAAGGTTTTTGACCAAGCAGTGATACGCTGGGTTTCTAACTATATGGACATTGCACACTACATGTTGCAAAAACAAATACAAAGCTTTATAATAAACATCATACTGCACAGCTGTATGAGGTGCAGCCTTTCTGCTTGCTGTTAGTGCTCTTTCCGCTTGCTTCACAGGTCAATCTGAAGAAGGGGGTACCTCCAGACAGCAATAATGAAACTTGTACTGCAGGAGCTGGTTCCTTGCTGGTGGAGTTTGGTATCCTTAGCAGGCTGCTTGGTGATTCCACATTTGAGTGGGTGGCCAGGAGAGCTGTCAAAGCGCTCTGGAATCTCAGGAGCAATAACACTGGACTGCTAGGTAATGTCTTCTGAGGTGATGCTGTATTGACTAGCTCCATGTTTAAACTTGCCTCAGTCTCCTGTAGCAGAATGCCATCATGCTACAGGTTTCTTTCATGTACCATAAACTTCGTAGATCTGCTTCCTCTGTAGCTGTTAAGTCATGCTCCCCTGGTGTGCTCATGGTTTGTGTTGACCAAATGGCACTTTGTAATTTCATAAGAAAAACGGAGTATCTGAATGACTTCTTAGGGCACAGGTTTCCAAAGACAAACTTTTAGTGAAACTGGGAAATGAAACTGAAGTTCTTGTATTTGTTTCGCCATTAATAGAATTTAGATTGGCAGATGACTACAAGTACTTAACTGCATGTATGTGCTTGTTCCTCGGATGAATGCATCGTAACACTTTATTTGGATAGTGATCTTTGATCATTTCTCCTTAAGACTTTTGAAGATTTCTAAATTCTGTTTCTTGATTGGTTTTTTTCTGATGTACTTGGCAACTTTAGACTAAACTTTTTGTCTGTTCTGAAAGGAAATGTTGTGAATATTCAAACTGGCCATTGGGTTGGAAAGCAAAGTGGCTTGGGAGCAGGGTCGGATTCGTTCTATGAATACCTTCTGAAGTCTTACATCCTCTTTGGAGAAAAGGAAGACTTGGACATGTTCAATGATGCTTATCGGAACATTCAGAACCACTTAAGAAGAGGGTATGTTATTTGCTATGAGTATCAGTTCCTTAAGCGATGAGTACTCCAGCAAGATATGAGAGACTGTAGAGTGTTTTGTGTCATGCTCTAGAAAGTCTGTGTTCTCTTTTTTTCTCTAAAAGACGAAGTCTTATTTCTGTGGTAGTCACCGTAGAAATAAATTTTAATGTTCACTTCGCTCCTTAGTCAACTGATCTGAATAGCATTATTGGCACAAAGAAGCGAAACTGGTTACAGTCCAGGTTAGTAAACGTCAGGCTGAGAAAGGGCTGTAGAACTGCAAAGGAAATGTATTAAATTAGCTAGCTTAGTACTTAAGGCCTGATCTTACCTAGCATGACTTTTTGGTAGAGATTCTGCTGACATAACTTAAGCATATGATGTGCATACCTTGATGAATTAATTTTTCTGGGAAGCATGACTGACGATTTTGTTCTTTTCAAAATGGCTTTGGTCATACAAATCTGTGGCTCATTCTCTTTGCTGTGGCAGTGCTGTGAAATGAAAAGTGCAGTGTGTTCTGAAATAGTGAATATTTACACATGCTTATTATTACTTGGCAGTCGAGAAGCTTGCAATGAAGGTGAAGGTGACCCTCCTTTGTACGTTAATGTGAACATGTTCACAGGACAGCTGATGAACACGTGGATTGACTCTTTGCAAGCTTTTTTTCCTGGACTACAGGTAAACTTTCATTCTGTTAAAGACCGAACGACACAGTTAAAGGGTTTCAGAGAGGCTCATTTGAATTCTAGGCTGTGAATGAATCTGAGCATCGCTTCTGAGATGAGCTTCAACCTTTGGGTTTACATCTGGCTGCTCTGATAAGAGAGTCTTAGGGCGGTCCAGCTTCTGCATCAGCATAACAATATTGGAAGGCCTAGCCTGCTCTCTGCTGGGTTTGAGATACTTTTAACTTTTCTTCTTCAACATCAGCATTTGTATACCATGCTGCAAGGCTGAACCGCCCTAAAGCTTTTAGTGCGAAGGAATTAATACATCAGCTTTTTTGGGTGGAGTTGGGTTATTTTTTTGTCTCTCCTTATGAGGGGAGTGTTTTATTATATGGCATGTTGTTGTACAGAGTGGAAAGCAATTTGCTGGCTTGCAGTATGATGCGTGCATGTTTACGGCTGTTGTTATGCCTAGGTATTGATAGGGGATGTGGAAGATGCTATTTGTCTCCATGCTTTTTATTATGCCATATGGAAGCGATACGGAGCTCTCCCAGAAAGATACAACTGGCAGTTGCAAGCACCGGATGTTCCCTTTTATCCACTGAGGCCAGAGTTAGTGGAATCCACATATCTCCTTTATCAGGTACTTGAGTTTTCTGAGCTTACAGCTTGTGTTTTGGCAAAAATGGTTTCATTCAGAAAGTCCCTTTTTCTACCCCTAGCCTCTGGCCTGATGAAATTTGGTGCCTCTGGATCTGCCTGTTCTTATACAGAGGTCCCTGTTTGGACACTGATTGTTATGCAATGTAGTTGCTATGTTGTTTGCTTAAATAGCCTTCTTTATAAGACATACAAAAATGAGACTAAACAACCTTTTCAAAAAATAGCTGGCAGATTTTTACAAGGTAGAGACTTGTGACTTCTTAATAGAAATTGCTGAAGTAAGTGTAGTAGCTTTCCTTGCTGTATTGTCTGGGCACAGTCTCCAACTGGCAGAAGATAGAGTAAATGAAAATAACTTTCTGGCTGCAAGAAAAGCTATCAAAAAGTTTGAATTTACCACAAGTTTTATTAGGATTTGCACTAAAGCAAATGTGAGAGGCTTGCACAGAGTAATCCGAGTCATGTTCCTATAAAGATAAGTTTACTGTAATACGTGAGAGTCTAACACTACTCAGGCCTTTGTTGTAAGTGTTATTTTTACAAGATTTCGAAATTGCTGACTCTTAACTCTTGTCTGTCTTCCTTATTCAGGCCACAAAGAACCCATTTTACCTTCATGTGGGAATGGATATTCTGCAGAGTTTGGAAAAATATACAAAAGCAAAGTCAGTTTTCAATGTTCTTTGTCTTCTCTCGCTGCTATATACAAGTATTTTATTATATAAATATTATATAGAGTCCAATCTGCCAAATGTAGGTAAACCAGAAAGCCACAAGTGATTATTTATTTATTGAGCAATTATTTCTTTCTCATCTGAAAATGAAATTATAGTCCAGTGCCTTCAGAATTTTATAACTCCCTTTCAGAATACATTGTTGATAATCAGTTGCTAAAAACTGGTAAAATTAGTACATGGGTTTTTTTTCCTATGGATCCTGCAAGAATATTTCTGGGCTTGTGGTGTTTAGGGATGGCCTCTAAGATGCACGCTGTTGCATGTCAGCTTTTATCTCAAGACAATAACAGTGAATCCTGACAGTAATACTGAGTATCTGAACTTCTTGTACGATTCAGAGGGAAGACAGTGAATTTTTATTTTACTATTTGCATTGACCACAGGGTCAATGATTATAGTCTCATCAGAATACCAGAAACCAATAATCAGTGCTTACTTGTAAAAGAGACTTGTTTCATTTTAACTTCACCCCTAGTGACAATTGGAATGGTCTGAAGTTAAGGAATACCTGGGAACCGCTTCCAGATCAGAATGCCTGGGAACTAAACCCAAACTAATATTAAATCTTGCAGGTGTGGCTATGCCACTTTACACCACGTTGTAGAGAAGACGAAGGAAGATCGAATGGAGAGCTTTTTTCTCAGTGAAACATGTAAATATTTGTACCTGGTGTGTATATGTTCTTTATTTCAAAGATACTCTTGCATGCATGGGGCACAAATGCAGCACAGCGAGGAGGCAGGATGTGGTTAATTAGAAACTGCTGCACTCTAGGGAAGAGAGGAGTTTGGGTATCAGAATGTATCAGAAAATGCATGGCTCTTCTTTCTTTCACTCTACCCTGACCTTGGAGGTTTGGGCAGCTGCTAGCTGTAGAGCTGGCAGCTCTTTGGGGGGGAGCTGGAAAGGAGAGGAAGCAAGACTGAAGCTACTGCTCAACTCTGAGCTAAATTACTGCTTGTAGCCATTTTGCCTGCCTCGCAGCAGCCTCCGATTTCTCCCCATCAGGCTTTGGCAGTCACAGGAGAAAGCATTTGAGCCATGCTGCTTAAGCTACCGTTCTCAATCTCCTTTAGTGCAGAAAAACAAATAAATCTGACCGAATGGCAGCAGTGGATGCCAGCCTAGAAGTGCCTGCCATTGTGCAGCTTAGAAAAATAAGGGCGGTTTAAGTTGTGTGAGAAGTTTTTCTTTCTCGGTCCTCTTTCAACTGTTAAAAGAAATCGCTTGCATTAAAACTATTTATTTTCATTTGCTTTAACAGTAGTTACCCATTTAGCACTAAAAGCTGTGCTTTTTGTGTGATCCTTCAAATGCATGAGTGCATGTGCTTTAACTTAGTGTTGATGGGACATGACAAATGTTGCGTGCATACTATAGCTGTCTCTCCCCTCTCTTGTTTAGTTGTTTGATGAAGAGAATCCACTGCATAAATCTGGAAATAAGTATATGTTTACAACTGAGGGACATATTGTGTCTGTTGATGAACGTTTTCGTAACTCGCTGTGGAAAGACATCCTCCCTGGAGAAGAGGACAGCGCAGAAAAAATTAAACCTAATGAATTAAAGGCAGTCAACTTCAGTTCTAATGTAAGGAATACACAGAGTGTTCTTGGTTGTGTTGCTGGAGAAGGGGTGTGTGTTAAACTGGGTTAGGCAGTAGAAAAAGAGCCATTTGGAAGTGTTACTTTAGGGATCTGTAGGGTTTCCTTTATAAATGTCAATATCTGAGAACCTCCCTTGTGAAAAAAACTTTCAATAGTGGAATGAATGGATTAGGATAATAGGAGTTATTATGTTGAAGGTGAAACCTGTCCACTTTTAAGTATTTTGCAGCAATTAGTTTGTTCTTTGTTAATTTATTTCCAATTATTTTTTTCCCTTCCCCTTTTCTTTGCCCTTAACATCTTCCAATGTTGCTGTGATGGGGAAAAAGGATTAGAGTGTGTCGTTTTAACAGAGCTTTTTTCCCCTCAGAGTGGTTTTGAGGCATGTAGAGGTGACCTTTCTTAGCTAGGCATCAGCTGAGGAGACAGCAATAGATCCAATGCCTATCACCAACTGAAATAGATATGTGTTTAATACAGAACAATTTTTTAAAATCTCTGCTAGTAAGTTCTAGCATGATTCCTTTCCTCCACCCCCCAGTCCTGCAGAAAAAGAGCATTATTTTAAAAAACATTCACAGTTGTCATAGTGAAGGAAGTCTCAGTTGAATAACAAGCTGCAGTAGTTTGGCGTGTGTTTGGAAGCTTGCAGCCTGCGCTGAGGAAACACTTGCTGTTCATTTCTGTGGCTTGTGCTGTAGTTTGCAAAGAGTGAGGGAGAGGTGGGACCAAAAGCACTATTGGGTACAATTTTCTGTACTGGGAGGAAATCTATGGTTACTGATGCTGAAACGCCTGCTAGATTACAGAGGGTATGGGATTGCCTGTTGTCATATTTGAGTTCTTAAAAATATTCTCATTTTGTTAACAGTGTAACAGGGTTCCTGATGAGAGGAGATACTTACTGCCATTGAAGAGTAACTACATGAGACAGATTGATCGGATGGTGGGTTTGATCTGAATGGATCTTCGGAGTAACTTTTATGATATGTCAGGAGGAGCATGGGATTTGGCTGCAGACATTCCTTTCCTCTTCAGCTACACACCTGCATCTGCTGAGTCACTTGGGTATCCCCCATGCTTGTTAGTTTTCAATTCTGGATGTGAAGGGAGATCAAGTTCTCCCACGAGTTCTGTCTTCTGAGCTGTGGTAACTCCATGTGCCAGCTGAATAGAGATTTCTTGTTTTAAGACTTCCTATGAAAATCGTTGTTGCAAATGAAGGCTGAATATACTTCAAAAGAAAAAAGAAAAGAAAATTGGCACATGCCACTTAGCTACCTCTTCGTAGCTGTATTACAAATGTCCCTTTAGAAAAGGGTCTAGTATTTAATTTGAAATGATCTTGGGATTGGGGAAGGAATGGGAAAGTGCAATTTCTTACACCAAGTTTAATCATAGAATTATTCTGACTAGCAATACAGAACCTTAAGTACTACTCAGGTAGGAACCCACTGGTAATGGGTTTTGCTGAAACAAAAACGCTGTATTTAGAATAGGACCTTGGAAAGATAACTCCTGATCGTGTAAGAAGCTATCAGTATAATAATAATGATATCCCTCATATCCACAGTTGTATAGAACTGCACGGTTGCAAGAGCCTGTGGCTACAGAAACAGTAATAAAACAAATTAGGTGCCTTTTTTGGTAAAGGAGTAGGGGGGGAGGGAAGGGGAAATGGCAAAGCCACTCAGCTGTCCAAGCAGCTAACTTTATGTAGCTTAGCTGAGCAGAAGTTCCAAAAGTTTAATTGCCACATATCTAGTGCCTTTTCAGGAGAGATGCTGCTAAGAACTGGTATAACAGTACATGAAGAACAAACTATTTCACATTCCTGACAGCATTAATATGTTAGTGCCTTAAGTCTTCTTCGCTAGCAGGAAAACCTGAGCTTGCTTGGGAAGGTGGATAAAGTATTTCTGATTAGCTGGTTACAAAATACAGTGGATCCTAAAGTAACTTAAAAAGTAATTTACATATGAGATGACTTTTCCTTTTCTTTTTTTTTTTAAAAAAAAAAAGGATACTGGAAAACTATCAACTGCTGTGCCCATCCCAAAGAATACTTGCGGGCTGGGTTTGTGGAGTGGAGTTAGTAGGAGGTCTGAGCCTGCAGTATTCTAACTTCTCTCTGTCACAGGTTGGGTATGTGCCATCACGACAGGGTGACGGCTGCAGCAGCTCTCGATGCTGACTGTGGGGCTGTGCCATCGTGACAGGGTGACGGCTGCAGCAGCTCTCGATGCTGACTGTGGTGCTGTACTGTACCTGTGTACTGTGCCTTTTCGTTCTAGTGAGGAATAATGAAACAATGCAGTTGCTTCATCCCACCATCTTGAAACACAGTTCAGATATGTCTGAGAAATTAACTGTCTGTGAATGTTCAGGAAGAAAGCAGTTAAATTCAGGCAGGGCTGTTGAGGGATGAAAACAAACTGATGCCAAACCAACTTATTCTAAATATAACATATTTTTTTTTCAGTGACTCCCCATTGCTTACATACTTTTTACTTTTGACTACAGTTGAAGTAGTTGAATGTTACTGTTGGGTTAATTTTTTTTTAATTAAGGCTTAAATATAAGGGCAAACATGATCTGCTGTATTTTCACCTTCTTACGATAACACCGGTTTATCTTAAACCATATGTTGCAACTCAAAACATTTCTAATAAATATGAAGTTAGTGCTGAAGAGGTTGTTTTAATCTTTTAGTGTACAGTTGCATCTCAGGGACTTCATTGTAGAATCTTCTATTCCATGATAGCTGTATCATGTATTCAGGCAAAAAGTAATAATAATCCTGTCTTCTTAGTCTTATTATGTGTATTTTAAAGGGGGGAGGATTGGATGGGGGGAGAGGGAAATACATTGAGATTTCCCAAAATGTTGCAATAGAATCAGTTACCTTGATATTTGAGGCAGCTGGCAATTGCAATCCCTGTAGATTAGGCTTTGCAAACCTATTGCTGGAAAGTTTTAGTTGTCTATTTCAAAGCAACACATAAATTCAAGATGTTGCTATCCAAAGAGGTATTGGGAGAGGTTCAAGGTATAGCTTCTTAACCAGTAAACGTTGCCTGGGTGTGCAGGTGTGCTTCAGTTTGTAAACATGTAAAGAAGCACAGGAGGATGTGTAAATGGAGTGGTTTCTGCCAACCGAGGGAGGCAGGAAGCAAAAAATGGCTGGGCTTTCTGAAATGCTGCTGCTGGGCCAGATCTTCTCGTAGCCCTGCAATGAGAAGAGCTTGGCTGCGCAGAAGCCAAATGCAGTGTTCCACAACTGGCCGTTTAAAACCCTGGTGTAGCAGATGCCAGGACGGACACTGCCCGAAGTGTGTTGGTGGCTACTTCTGGGTAATGATCTTTCCCTGACTCTCAGTGTAGCTCTGTGAATGTGCGTTATATACCTTGGAATTGCCTCTCAGCGTTTTGTGCCTTCTGAAGCACCTGAACCCTGGTCAGGGCTCCAGCCGAGTGTTATGCACAGAAATCTGTTTCAGAGTTTTCCTCAGAGAATTACACGATTATAATGAAGTTGCACAACTGTTCTGCCAGCGTGCTTTTCCCGCTCTTATATTGCCAGAAGTTGTGGGAGGTGGCTGTAGGGTGGGAACAGCATGGGCAAGTATCGCAGCCTTTCAGCCCTTAGCGACTTGGGCCATTAATTAAGGTGCCAAATAGTATATGGTCAGCTCCTCGTTAGAAACTGCATTGAAATTTGTGTTGCCAAGGTGATCCGACGGTTGTCTTTCCATAGGAACGGTTTTTGTCTACAAGGAGACTGGTGCTGACTATGTGGTAAAAGGGCTTTGTCTTCTTTAAGGAGCCAATTTTTCTTCTTCTTTGTGTTAAAAATGCTTTGATACATTTTTACTCTGTAATGACAGGGCACATGTTATGCACTAAAATTAAAACTTTTGTATAAGTCAATGATATATCAAAATGAAATTGATAACTGCTGGAATAACTTGCTGAAACAGACTTTTGTATTTCTTGGTATAATGTGCAATATCAATATTTCCTAATTAAAAATGCAATGTATGCTTAATTGTTGTTTTTCCATGAAGTATTTAATTGGGGATGGGAAATTTTAAAAGAGGACCAAATGCTCTGTCATGAAATGTCCTGAATTCTCAAAACTGAGCTTAAGTTTTACGAATCTGCATTAAAAAATGGTGTATTTGACCACTTTTACGTGTGTTTTTCTTATAGTGTAGTTCTTGTAAGGCTGTCACGAAGCTTGCAGGGGATCTCCCAAACGCAGGGAAAAGATGAATTTCAGTGTGTATTCCTGATCTTTGCCATTCACCAGGCAGGAAAACTTCAGCAGTTGAGGGTGACCTTGGGAGTAGGGGTGAGTAAAGGAAAACATATCTGTAAGCAGATTTGTGGCTCTCATTCAAGTTGTCCCTGACTTGGCCCCTCGGAAGAGCTCCAGACCTCTGACTTCAGTAACAGACGTCCCCGGTCAGTTCTCCAGTTCTGTTGTAGGTGTCTGTGGCATCTTGTGTGTGGAGAATGTAAGTCTCTGACCATGTGCCCCAAAGACTGTAGGCTGGGAATTCACTTTCTTTAGGAGCCAGCCTTAGTCATGTGCTGTCATTGCTAAGAGCTTTGCTGTCTACTGCAGCAAATACCATGTTACTCAGCTTTCTTAGAGGCTGGGCGTGCTGCTGGGTACTTTGGGGAGTAAGGAAAAGGTTGCCTCAACCAGAACTTAACAGTTCTTTGTCTCCAAGGATAACTTGGCTCTGTCTTTGCCTTAGACCTGGTTTGTTCAGGAATGTGTAATTGAGGTGTGCGAGAAATAGCTTTTATTTTTCTTGGGGGAAAAAGAGACTTCTTGACCATATCCTCACGATAGCACACAAAATCAGTTAATGGTTTGGAGAATGGGTTACCGTCTGGTGAGAGCTTTCTTGCCAGCTCCATCTGCCATGTCATGCATAGACATGAGGTGCCTTCTTAGATACGCTGGATTTTCAGGGGACAAGGGATGGCTCCTTACTGCAGGAAAAAAGACCCAACACCCCACCTCCAAAACAAAACGCTTCTTTCTTCTACCCCCATCCCTCTTTCATTTTTCCTGTGTAATGATTCGAGGGGCAGCCTGCGCTGAGAGCAGTGATTTGATGTGGAATGAAGAAACGGAGTGTGGCGGCACCAAGCTGTTGGCCTCGTGAGCAGGTAGCTGAATCTGAGTAAGCACTGCCCTACTTGCTGCTGTTCCCAAATGTCGCTTTCTCCAAGTTGGTCCATGAAGAACCTGGTGCAGGTGGGAATTCTGCGCCGAGAACCTTGCTGGGGTCTTTCCAGTCTGTGGATAACTACCCTGGGAAATAGCTCATGCTGTGCTCAAAAACAGAGGAATGTCAAAACAAGCTATCACTTCTTTGTGATACAAAGACCATCATTTTGATTTTTTTCTTTTAATTTATTTTTTTTCCTCCTGGATTTGTTTTTGTTGACTGACGTTATCTCTTCTGTTGTTTTCTGTTTTGTAGTCCTGACTCAAAGGCCATTGAAGCTGACAGGGCACTTTTTGCTTGCCGTGATCAAACTCCAAGTTGCAAGAAAATGTCTATTGAATGTGAGCGAGTGGATTTTTGTAATGTTTTGAAAGTTCCTCTAAATTTTTGGATGATGAGGTTCTTGCCTGTCTAATGCTACTTTTGCTGGGTTCAGACTTGCAAGTCTCAATTCTGAAGTAAGCGTAAGAGAGCTGATTTTGGGGAAAGAACCCGAGCTCTAGTGTTTTCACTGTGGTTGCACATTTACTAGTGGTGTCACTGCCCTGAGCAACTATTTGCTGTCTTTATCTTGGCTTCCCTCCTTATCTGCTGTTGAGAAGCTGGTTGCTCAATGTGTGACAGCTCTCAAGGGGGACCGAATGTTCTGATTGCAGTTTCTTGTAACTCCGCATTTAAGAAAATACCTCAGAAAAGCCACTCTTCCTGTTCTCTGTTTTCTGGCAGACTTGAGTACAGTAAGATCGTATGTGGTAAAAGATCTGAAGTCCAGAAGTGTGCGTGAGAACTTATTTTTTTTTTAGGATGTAATGCATCAGGCTCACCTAGTGTTACGGCTAAAGAGAAGTGACTTCTGGTAGCTGTGGGCACAGGCCTTTGGCTTGGGTTGCCCTGCGTTTGGTGGCACTGCTGTAGATCCGATCTGCTTCCACCAGAGACCACTCTTGTGCTGCTGTTTGGAGATTTCTGCCTGTTGTGTAGCAGCAAGACAGCAGTAATGTCTTGAAGGTGGAGGGTTGGAAGATGCAGTTCTGTAGCTTCGTGGAGCACTGTATCTCCTGTCAGGGGATCGGTAAGGAAAGTGGAGTGGGAAAGGCAAAGCTGTGCTGTGCTGCCAGCAGCCCGTCCCTTGCTGGGCTTCTCCCCACGGGTGCAGAAAAATTGTCTCTTCTCGTTCCTAGAGACCTTTACCTTTGTCCTTGCTTGAAACTTCTTTTAGAGAGAAATTTTGTTTCGCTGATGACCGCTGGTATTGTTTATTCACCTAAAAGAGATCAGCAAGTACTCGCTAAAAGCTGCTTTGTACTGCTTTTCCCTTATTTGTCCCCTGCTTAACTTGTACTGCTGAGAAGGCCATTTGATTGCAAAGATTATATTGAAAAGCATCTTTTTTTTTCCCCCCCTAAAGATAATGCAATTTCTGTTGCCTTAAATTTTGCATGGCTATAGCAGATGACAGCCTGGGAGAACTGCCCCAGCCGTGTTAGCGCAACTTGGCGTGTCAGTGATGAGAGTCAGTTGTTCCCGTTTTCCATGAAGAGACGGCAGATTTGATTCTTAAAATAGTAACTCTATGAAGTTCTGTGAAGTCATTTTTTATTTAGGTAGTGCTAATAAGGGTGAAAAAGGTACCTGTATGTCCCAGCCCGTGACTGGTGAAGACGCACCAACCTCCTGCGAGCTGCGCAGGTCACAGATGAGAACACTGCTGATGGTGCTGTGCAACGGACCCGGGGCAGGAGCTGCCGCTGTGGCTGGGTGAACTGGGAGAGCTGGGACCAGCCACGCTCCATGCCGTTTGACCAGGGGTGGATTTACCGGATTGCAGAAGGAGCTGGAGGAGCTTCAGACCTTTCTCGCTCCCTCTCCATCTCTCTTCCCACCTGGAGATGCAGCTCTGCGTGTCTCAATGTAAGCATTCATCAAGTGGATACTTAAATTATTTCACCTGCCATTTCAAATGAAAAATACACGCAAAAAAGCTTCCTGAGCGCATTGCAGCCCGGCACTGTATTCCAGTCTCCGGGAGGAGCAATAAGCATGGCTGGGAGTGACCTCCCCTGTCCCTGGGGACAGAGATTGTACTGATGGCTCCCTTGGCCAGCCTCTCCTTGGAGGACATCATTGGGCATTTTTAGAGCCAGAACACAATATGCCGCGGAATTTGCACACTCGAGGCAGGTGCTCTAAAAATGTGAAAAAACAGATTAGAAAAATGAAAAAAAAAATTTTACTTTATTAATATTTTTGAATAATTGAAATTACTTGCCCTTTAAGGCCCAGAGCCTTTCACAATAATGTCAATCTGCCTACTATTAATTTTTTATAATGATCATTTGGTGTAATAAGTAATTCTTAACACTAATAGCTCTTGAAAAGTACCATGAATCAATTATCTTCATCATGTAATGGTAGTGCTAGCAATCTGGCGTTATATGGTTTTGTCAAGGAGCTGCGTTGACTTCAGATGAACTTCAGATGAAATTCAAAACTCTGCTTTGAAAAAATATTGCTTTTTCCTCCTCTTTTACAGGGGAGATTGATTTTAAAGCAGCCTTCAGGAGGAAAAATTAACTCTAAATGGAGTTTTTAAATAAGCATTTTTAATAGAACAAATACCTCCTTGCTCTCAGATGCTGCTTAATGAAAAAACAAATTATGCGGCAGCTACAGTGTGGTTTTTTTTAATTTTTTTTTTGCAAGTGATTACTCCTCCTTTCCTTTTGCTTCCATCCCTGCAGCTGAGTGCCACGCACACACCGCAGCAGAGGCTGGATCTGCATTTTACGCACATCAACAGGCTTTTTGCCATTTTAACGTGCTTGTCATTAAGCGGTACGGTACTTTGCGGAGTGTAGTAAGAATAATTAATCCATAATTCGGTGAAAGAAAAATCAGATCGAACAGCGTTGGGGTTGTTTTTTTTCCCCTAGCCTTTTTTCTTTTTTTTTTTTCCCCCCCCTCTCTTTTTTCCCCACTATATAAGCCCCAGCCAGCGCGTTTTGCACCTGACTGTGCAACGACTGGAGACTGATGGCTGAAGCTCCTTGCGTGACGTTAGGCAAAGCTGCGATAATCTGCAGTGATGCCTTGATGGCAGTCTCACGCTCGCCGGGTCACTGGGGCTGGGTGGCTGCTCTCAGAGATAGCGATGGAGATGACTGGGGCACGCTGGAAACGAGAGGCTTCGGTATCGCCACCTGTGGAGCAGGGCATGTGGCAGTGTCCCCGTCCTGTCCCCCGTGGCTCAGCCAGGGAGGCTCCGTCCGCTTCTGGGGCTGCATGGGGGGGATGCGCTGGTCACTGCTTGCTGCAGCCGCCAGCCAGAGCCCCTGGGCACCAACCTGCAAAAAAACCCAGAGGAAAACTCCTTAAGGATACTGGAAATGATGCTTTTTATTTAAAATGGGTGAAATTCCTGAAAATGGTTAAATTATGGCACGGATGCAATTGTGCTTTGGAGTAGGCGGAATGTTCTCTCTGCTGCTTCTGTGACCACTTTCAGCTTCCTCTGTGGCGGGGAGCTGGAAGGGCAGCCTTCCCAAAACCTCTCCTCACACCATGGCAGCTTCCAACCCCATGTGAAGCTCAAAGAGCAGCAGCGTCCCAGCCATCGACGAGAAGAACCCTCGAATGATAGCCATTGGGTATGACCCTTCGTTCCTGTGATCACCAGTAGCAGTTGGTGGGAGCAGGACATGGGGCGCTTGGCTCAAACACCGGCAAACTCGGGGCCAGAAGTTCTCTGTTTGTGCTCAACCCATCGATGTGAAAAATCCCTCTTCATTAGGAAATGCAGGTGAGCGCATGGCCCCTTTCCTTGTTTCATGGTCCTGAGAGGACATTGTGAATGAAGATTTGAAATCTGGTTTGTCCACCCAGCAGGTTCCTTTGGGCTGTGCTTCCTGGTGGAAATTGGTGGTATGAGTTATGTCAGTTCTTTGCACAGGTCTTTGAGCACTGGTGCAGGTTGCCTGGAGAGGCTGTGGAGTCTCCACTTCGGGTGCTCAGGAGCTGTTTGGGCAAGGTCCTGGGCAACCAGCTCTGGGTGGCCCTGCTTGAGCCAGGGGGTTGGACCAGGAGACCCCAGAGATGCCCCCAGCCTCAACCAGCCTGGGATCTTCATGGTGACCGCGGAGGCTGTGGTGAGTGGTGCTGGCTGTACAGGAGGGGTCAGATCTGAACCTCTTGTTCCCCTCAGACATGGGGGCAGCCCCAGGCTGCTGTCTGAATTCCAACTCCACTTTAATTGCAAACAACAGCGTAATGGGTGGTAACGGCGGCGGCTTTGATAAGGTTGGTGACTCCTCAGCTCCTGAGATGGCTCTCCTTAAAATAGCCTGAAATCTCATCGTCTGGCATGGGCTGAAAATGTGCGATAAGGAAAAAGAAAGGAGATCTGATGTTAATTTTGAGATTCATTGAAGTTCAGGCAGTTCATGTATGAATGGAGATCACAGTGATTTAAAAAAAAAAAATGCGGAGGTTCTTCTGTCTTGGTTTATCCGTGGCTGCCTTCATCCTGGGGATGCATCTGCAGCCACACGTAACGCACATGGCTACAGCAAGGGTGGGACTGCGGAAAGGGGTGTAAAGGGACAGATTTAAAACTTCAGAGATGAAAATGCTATTAAAAATGTATTATTCATAATGTGAAAAATGTAGCTTTTCACTTCTGTTGACACACAATTATTAGGTTTGGAAGATATTACTGCACCTGAATTTGTTTTGCTACTGACACGACACAAATGAGCACCAGGATTTTTTTGAACCAAGGAAGCGATTTAGTAATTGGTAGGACAGTCAGGAAGAACAAACCGGCCTCGGCTGTTTGTGTGTGCTGGCCCTAAGGACCTGCAGCAGCGATTTCATGGGTGACCTGTGCTGTAACGTGGCCCTGACGATCCCGAACGGAATGCGGATTTGTATTTTGATTGCCTGCCTATTAGCAAAAGGAACGAGGTGTTTTTTCTAGGGCCGATCCGTTGGGATGGGAAGGCGGCCGGGATGAGATGTGAGGGTGCCGCAGCAGCCAGCGCACCCGCGGGGGAGCGTGTGTGGGGTTTGTGTTTCTTTGCTGACAGAAGCCCTGCAGGCTCTAAACCAGTAAAACACTGGGGTTTGGCTTTTGTGTCCATCCGCCATGGGTCATCCCAGACCTGGCATCCGTGTGACATTGTATTTGCGTCACAGCCCATGTCACTCGTCCCGCTTGCTGCCAGAGCTGCTGCTTTGCCTTCTCCTCCCAGCTCCCCCCAAAACACCTTTTGGGGAAGAAAAACGTGCTCTGCCCGTCCTTTCCCTGTCTTTTTCAGTGGTCTCTCTGGCTTAGCACCAGAAAGATTTCTCTTCAGCGGGTGAGGAATGTTTCGGTTTTGTGATTAATTAGTATTGCTATTAATACAAGATGCGATTCCATTAGATTAATCTATCTTATTGGTCAGGCTTTAATTAATTAGGTAATAAAAGCGACCCTAAAAAAAAAATCTTGAACGCTGGTTAATGAAACCCATGGATCTACTTATTAAGAATTAAAACCTTTCTCCCTTTAATATTTTTCTGCATTATTAAACCCTGCTCAGTTCCTTTGTATGGTTTGTCCCATCAATAACGAGAGTCTTATTTCTGAATTGCTTTGTGTGAGCCAAGAAATCTAATATTATCTAATTAGGGACAACTCTTCCTGCATAATAAATACAGGAGCAGCAAAATCAATTTGTTCTAGGCATTTTGTGTTACTCTTAAAAAAAAAAAAAAATCCAGTCTGATACACTGTATACCATTTTTCATAGGAAAAAAAAAAAAAAAATCTCTGTCTATGAAGAGCTGGTCCCGTCCCTGGGGCTGGGCAGCCCAGTTTGGGATGTAATTTTGAAGAATTTGCACAGTCTGACCGCATCCCATCCCCTCCCAGCCCCCGTCTTTTCTGGTGCATCTTTATTTTGGTCCCAGCAGGTTTTGAAGAGGTTAGTGCTGGCTGGAGCAGTGCTGCCCGGGGCCGGGATTCTGCTGGGACTTGCTGCCGTAAAAGCTCAGCGAAACTCATTGCAGGAGCAGTTTTGAGGCTTTAATACCGCAAGAACGCAGAGGAGCTCTTTTTACGTATTTCACCCTGATGTCCAAGCATTTCTGGGCAGAGCTCGGAAGCGTGGGGGGATTTCGGGGCTGAGCTCAGGTGGCTGCCGGCGTGGCGGCTGGTTTTCCCTGGGGACAGAGGGGACAGAGGTGACAGGGCAGGTAAGTGCTGCAGGGGACTCCTCGGGTTAAGCCCCTGGTTTTGGCTGACTTCTGGTGCTACAGCTCCTGCCTGAATTAGTTTTTTGAGGAAAGGAGGAGACTCTAATCTCTGTTTAAAGGATAATTAAGAAGATGTAAGTGGATGCAACATAAAAACTAGATAAATACAAACAATGAAAGGGAGAGAAAACTAGGAGGTGTCAGTAGTGCTCCAGCCCCAGGGGAAGTCAAAACCACTCCTAATGGCAATTCACAGTGGAAAAATGACATTAATCATGCAATTAATGGCAGTAGTTGCGGGCAGACGCAGGATCCCTCCTCGCCCTGTGGCATCTGCTGGGTGTCACCAGCGAGTGACAGTGGGGCCGGGACAAGCCAAAAGCAGCGCAGGCGTAGATGTTTAAACCTTGGAGCTCACGTAGGGATGCTTTTTGGGGGGGGGTAAAGCCTAATTTATCACTGCTCTTTCAAGTGGGAGATCGTTTTTCTAAGCAATAGTAAGGAAAGATTTATTTTCCTTTTGTACTACAGTTTGTCATACGGTGGGTTTATGAAATAATCCCCCTGACGCTGTGCATAAAGTTTTACAAACTACATACCCCTCTGCTGTCGGCAGGTGGTGTTGCGATTGACTTTACTGGCTCCTGGGCTTGGCTGTGTAAAAGGAAAATATTGTAGGAAATAAAAAAAATAATCAACTCATTAGGCAGCTTGACATTTATTTCTGAGTAATTATCTTTGGCGATAGCCTTCATTTTAAAACAAAGGTAAGTGCCTGTAAAACAACAACTAAGCCCCTCAACTTTGTATAAATTACTGGAATTGTGTCACCAGTTATCACAGAACCTCAAAAGAAAAAATGCTATTGCTGGGTAAGCTGCTCTGTAGTTTGAAAAACACTATTGTAATGCTACAACTCTCGGATCGTTCTCATCACAGAACTGTTTTTTTTGCTAAGAAACCCAGATTCATTAAGAAATGAATAGAAAGAGAGACAAAAAAGAGATGCACATTTAAGGCTTCCAAAAACTGTAATTTGCCCAGGGGTTGTGCTGAGGGAAAGGTGCTTCCATCACTTCATCTCCTCCGATACCGCTCGTTCCAGATTGTGCTGCCTGCCGACACACCTTGGGAGAAAGAATGTTGGTGCTTTCACCAGCGACTGGGAATGGGAAGAATTTCTCATATGATACCCAAGGGATTTTTCTTCGCAACTTCTACTCTGGAGGACGCTGCTGCAGCGATGTTGGCGGCTGAACATCGCTTTTAGCTTGTGAGTCTGGTGCCAGGAGGGTGTGGGAACTGACGGCTCGTGGGAAGGGTCCCGAGTCCCTGGGGCTGTGCTGTGCCGGTGGCCGGACTCGGGGACAGAGCCCGGGCTTGGAGCCACTCTGGCGGGAAGGGCAGGAGCGCGGAGCTCCTTTATATTTCTCAGGTGTGAATATACCCGAGAAACAGCCTCAGGTGAGTGGGGAAGGCGGCGGGCGTGCAAACCAGCGTAAATGCAGAATGGCACCGCAGGGACGGGAAAATGCAGGTTCTGCCACCTGGAAATGGGGGAATGAAGGGAGCCAAAACCTGGAAGGAAAATGTCGCACCTGCAGAGATACGGCATTAGCTTTTATAATGTAGCAGTACCAGGCACAACAAATAGCAGCACACTGAAATTAAAATTTCCTATTCAGGAAGTTGGAGGCTTGTGCTGCTGGAAAACCGATCATGAAGCAATTACCTGGTGATAAAGCTGTGGGCTTTTAATCAATACTGGAGGCTGTGTATACTTGCCTTTTCAATTTAGAGGTTATGATTTTTAAGCGCTATTCTAAACCTTACTATTAGATTAAGGACCTGTAGGAGATCTGTGGTGTGAGGTCTTCTGACTGATGCTGCTCTTGGTCAAAAAGAAATGATTGTTTTATGCTTCCAGCTGCTGTTGTTGGGCAGGAGGAGGAATTGAGAGCCCCTGTGCAGACCCAGGTCCCTCCAGGAGAGCGGGTGGCTCCTGCTCCTCCGGCAGCTCTTGGTCCCTGGAAGGAGGTTTTAATTCCCAGCTCCGCGGCTGCTTTTCCTTCCTGAATCGCACCAGTTATTCCACGCTTCCTTTTGATTCTTGGGCCTCTTATCTTTTGCATTGTGGACATCACCTACAGCTTAAAAGCAGGAGTGGTTTATTTTCTTGGGAGGTAAGCGAAGAGGCTTTAGGGAGAACCTTGGGCCTCTTCACACCCAAAAGCTCTTCTGTTGCTTTTATGCTCCTGGTGCTGATGGGGAAATGCTGGTTTTGGAGGAGGTCTGCTGGTCTCAGCACTGGTGGGCACGTCACGACCAAGGGAATTGGGAGAAAACGTCAGCGTGACCCATTACATTTCACTCAGACCTTGAAAAAGACGACATAAACCCTGATCAGTAGGAATTTGTTTCAGTTGCGCTGAATATACAGATGGATGAGAACGGCCTTTGAAGTAAATACGCGACAGCAACTTAATTCTAAATCTGTTTACATGAAATACATTTTGAACAGAGAGATGAACCGCACTCCTTCGTGGTGTGATGCTCCGACTCCGACTGAGCCGCCCTCACGCTGTTATTTCTGTTTTCCTGGTAGTGAGGTTTTGGGGTCCGACCTTATTTTCCTTGGCTACGAGCAGCCTGTGTCTGTTTTACAGCTTCCCTGATGCAACTTGCAGGCTATTGTAGCGCTGAGCTTGCCGCTATAATTACAATGTGTAATTTATCTTTGCTTCTCGGCTTCTCCAGCGTAATTTCCTGGAGGGATAACTCAAATGATAATGAATGTTTGGTTATGGAAGTTGCGTTGCCTTGTAATAACTGCAAAAATGAAAGGTAAATTAAACAAAAACATATTAGGGCACATTATAGCGGCATTCCCCTCCGGTTTGGGGTGAGCTGCTGCTGGGGACACCCTGGTCGGCTGGAGGGGGTCCCCTCCCAACACGCCAATCCCTGTGGGCTCTAACTGGGCTGGAAACTGGCACGACTCTTGGCCCTGGGGAGGGAGGGGTTGCCCTGGGGTTGGAGCTCATCTTGGGTGGTGTGTGGGGGATATATTTCTGTAAAATGATGTTTTATCAGTAAGGCAGCTACGGATAAGGTTACTCTAGCCCTGGGTTCTTGCAGTTTGTGCAAATCCTGGTTTGTAAGAACCATACGGTTGGACTCATGAACACAATCCTAATCAGCCGCGCTGCCAGCCCTGAGCGGGGCCGGTAAGAGCTCCTGAACCTGGATTTACGAAAGCTTTGAAAAATTAAAATTGTGCAAAAGGAAAAGCCGGGGGGGGGGGCGGGCGTTGAGGGAGGAAAGATTGAAGGGGTAGAGAAGGGTGGAAAGGAGCTGTGGTGGTTTTGCCTGCAGAGGCTGCCCTGCGGCAGTGCTGCTGCTGGGTGTCCCAGGGCAGGGATGTGCACCACTGTCACCCACCGCCCAGCTGTCACCCTGTCAGTTTCCTGCAAACTCGAAGGTATTAAGAAATCCTGGGATGATAGGTCAGCACAAAGCTGGACTTGCGATGTGGGATGTCTCCCCATGAACGGTGGGGGAAACAAAGCGGCTCCCACCGGGCCCTCAGCAATATTTCCTGATAGAAATCACTGCAATTAACTTATACACCACCATAGCTTCACGTCTGAAAGATATGATCTACAGTGCTGTAAATCACAGTGGAAATTTCACACTGCGCTTCCTAAGCAGAATGTGTGCAGTATAGAGCTGTCATTTCCTCATTTAACTATCGTTAAAATTAAGTGCTGGCTGGAATTGGTGGTATGTGAAGGGAGACCTTGTCATTAAGATTGAACTGGAACCTCGGTGCGTTATACGAATTAATTGAGCTGAGAGCCCTCAAAGGAAACAAAGATATAATTAACAACTTCAGTATCAGTTCTAACAGCTTAAAAAGAAAGCTGAAATGGGATGCTTTTTAAGCATGGCGGAGGCTGGCGGCATGGCTCTGCTCTCCTCATCCTTGCTTTGCTCTCTGCCTGACTGGGAAGAGTCCAGGCTCGGTGCTGGCAGGCTGCTGCAGGGTTAAACCGAAAGCACTCTGTTTTCCGCTGCCACTTTGGGTTGTATTTAATGAGAAGGTCCTGCTTTGGTCATGGGGCTTGTCCAGGGCCCTGTGGGCTGGGTGGTGATGGAGGCCCAAGCCCCAGAGCAGCATTTTCAGGTGCTGCTGGCAGGGTGCTGGTCTGGCTGCAGGGACCCTTTAATGACAAGCGGAGTATTCCTCCTTAAGTGACATTTTCACAGAAGGTATTGAAGACCTGAGTCCACTCAGACCTTAAATGCTGTCCTCCAGCCCCAGCAGAATCACCTGTCACCACTGGTTAAAAACATACTCCATGAAGGAAAACTCAGTTTGTGGTGCAAAATTACAGCATAAGCTTTAGGACAAAGGGAATAACAGCCTGCGATAGCATATGTTTTTAAGTTAGGGCTTTGCACAAAGTCCTCTGATATCGGCAAAAGCAGTCCCTGGGTGTTTTGTAGGTGTTGGGTCCACAAGTTCATCTCCTTGGCATTGGCATGTAGTGTTTGTAGGTGTGGAGGTGTCTGCTCTGCACGGGGCTCCAGAGCCTCAAGCTCATTACAGGGTCTTCATTAATTTTAGTAATCTCACATGCATTTAATCTCCCTGACTTCTGAAAACATCTATGGTTTTAACAACTTTTCTCACTGCTTTGTCCCGAGTCAGGACCAACTGCAGGAATCATCTTTGGAGAGCCACCGAGCTCTGCCCCACTTCTCCAGCAGCACTGGGGAGTCAGCGAGGGCTGTGCTGTAATGTCGTGTCTAGCGACAGCTGTCTTCTGCTCAGTAAAAGCTCCTTCTCTTGATGACTTACGTGACTTACATTTGGTGCTGGAGTGAGTCCAGAGAAGGACAATGGAGCTGGTGAGGGTCTGGAGCACAAGTCTTGTGAGGAGCGGCTGATGGAGCTGGGGGTGTTCAGCCTGGAGAAGAGGAGGCTGAGGGGAGACCTTCTCGCTTTCTGCAACCACCTGAAAGGAGGGTGTAGCTGGGGGGGGTCAGTCTCTTCTCCCAAGGAACAGGCGACAGGACAAGAGGAAAGAGCCTTAAGTGGCACCAGGGGAGGTTTAGGGTGGGTATTAGGAAAAATTTCTTCACTGGAAGGGTTATCAAGCATTGGAACAGGCTGCCCAGGGAAGTGGTTGAGGCGCCATCCCTGGAGGTATTTAAAAGATGGACAGACATAGTGCTTAGAGGTTTGGTTTAGTGATGGTTTTTGTCAGAGTTAGGTTGATGGTTGGATGCAATGATCTGAAAGGTCCCTTCCAACCTAGATCATTCTATTATAAAAAAACCTACCTTGATTTCTATATTTTCAAACGTGCTTTTAAAGACCAGGGTATGTTTCTGACTGTATCCTGGCCCTGCTGAGTGATACTGGTGTAAATCACTTCAGCTCTCTCAGACTGGCTCTTCATTGCTTTTCAAGTTTATTTACTCTGCAAGGCCAGAGTTAAAATGCCAGTTTGTCTATTAGGACAGATGGCAACAGAAGGTGCAGGAAAGCTTTTTTAAGAAATAACGAATTTGGAGAAAGGCAAGGAGGTACAAAATTATTCTCAAGATCTAATTATTCCAGGGAATGAAAAAAACCAGGCTTCTTGAACTTGCCTTCTCAGGGTTATATTAATATGAAGCATTTAATCATTAGGAAGATGAAATTAGTTCACCTAGATTGATCTCTAAGCTGAACTGGAAAGTTGGACAAAATAATCATTTCATAAACTTCCTTAGAATAATAATTTTCCTGAACAATTATGCTGAAGGACATCAGCCAGTAACCTTGTGGGGCTCTGATACTTGCTTATGCTGTGTCTGAGAAGAAAGAGAAAAAAGCCTTGCTGTTGTTTTTTGTTGTTTTTTAGAAAGAAGAGTGGGAACGTTTTGCCTCTGATGCACACGTGCACAGCCGTGGATGCTGAGGTGGGTCTCAGACCTCATGGGAAGGTCTCCAAGTTCTTCAGTGTTTCTGCTTTTTCTTTTGTTTTTAAATGGAAAGTTTGGTTTGTGAATATTTAAGGAAAGTCTTTCCCCTCTTAATTTTTAATTTCCAGGGAGGAACTGTGATTTTAGCAGTTTCTCTTCATTTTTCCGTCCTGGGTGCAGGCAGGTGAAACTGTCAGAATTTGTCTGAAGGGTGGAAAACCACAGAATAATAATTGAAGAAAAAGTCATGAGTTGCTACAATTCTATCACTAAAAAAAGGGGAATGTGATTACCAACCAATCATCGGAGGGTCGTCGCAGGCGGTCAGGACCCACACTTCCAGCTTCTCTTATCTTCAAGGGACTTTGCTGCTAGTAAAACGCTGGGGAGAGGTTCCTCAGCGATCAGGGCTGGAGGCTGGGGGTGAATCGAGCTCTGGGTTGCGCCCATGGGCATGAGGGCATTGCACGAGTTGAAACAAAAGGTCTTGACCCATCGGCTGGATTACACTAAATGCAGTCTCATTTTCACAAACCGTTTTCAGGTCAGAGGAGGAAAATATGCAGTATAAATGCAAGTCGTCACCATTGCTTATTCTTATGCACATGATATAGGCTGACGTGGTTGGGCTGTTCTTCCCACACCTAAAGTTTACAGAATATTGGTCTGAGCATGGCAGGATTTCAGTGAACGATTTGCCTTTCACTGGTTTTAGCGTTTAAAATTAGAAGCAGTATCGGCCGCGAGCCAGACCTGGTGGTGGCTGTGAAGCAGGGTGCAGAGCCTTGCCGGCAAGGAAACGGAGCGTAATTCTGGATTTACCCAACCTGTGTGCACTGAGGATTGGCAGAGGTCTTCCAGTCCGAACTGGGAGCCGACCAGTTTGACAGTTGTTTGTTGTTTCGGAGCACAGCCAGTTGGTTACCTGACTTATTTCAGGTAAGTGCCTTTCAAACTTTTCGAGTGGGAAGACTTTCTGTTTGTTGTAAAAGTTTAACATAAGAAAAAAGATTATTTATAACCTAAAAAATGACTGTAGGAGAATCCAAACCAGCGCCTGAAAATACTGGAGACCGTTGTTACCCGTATGTCCTTTCAGCAATGAAGATCAGCTGTATAATCTGCAGCAGCAGCTTAAAAATGTATCCCAAGTGATACTCTGAAGTCGCTGTATTGCCAGAATTAACAAGGGACCGGTGGAAAATGGTGTGTTTTATGGTTTAACTCCTGCAGAAGGGGCTGGGCACTGGTGTCTGGAGGAGACAGCCCCGGCGAGCGTTTCGGGGGATGTTCTCGTAGTAGAGCTTTCTGGAGGAAACAAAAAAAGCCTGTAGCTGGCTATTGCCAGATGACTCAGAATAATGACAGTGTTAGCAGTAAACAGTTTTAATTTATACAGGTGACATTTAAAATGCAAATCAGACCTTAAGATAATTGCTGGAAATAAGGAAGCCTCTGTTGGTTTAGGGAATATTTCCAGTTTCTATGGAAATTATTTATAATGCAGCGAGATCAATGAAGGAGCTTGTGTCTTAGAAGACTTGGCTGGAGTCGCTCCTCTGTGGAGTCAAAAGGCTGGTTTAAAGTGAGTGCACGGGGACAGGAGCTGGCGGTCAAGGTAATACGCTGGGAATAAAGTACTCAAATCTGTTGAAAAAGATAATTTTTCTCTTGACATTACAAATGCAGATGGGCCAAAATTAGACGATGTTACCACAGACCTGTGTGCCTAACTCTGCTCCCTGAATGAAGCTGAAGTCACACATCTGCTTTCAAATTTAGGGATTATTTTTAACTTTTATGTGTCTTTTACGTATGCTACTATAGCAGAGAGGCCTAAAGACTGAAAGTGCATTTTGTTGATCAGCCCTGGAGGTTATCGTGTGGTGAAATACTCCGCTTATTTTTGCAGGGTCCATGAAATGCGGCTTAAGGAAAATACCCTTTTTTGGGGGTTTGCATGCAGTTGATAAGAAACGATGCTGTGGGAGGGCTGTGGGGCTCCACCGAGCAGAGCCAGGTCCCGGCTGCATTTCTCCAGCACTAAGATCAGCCAGATGGTTGTAAAACTGCCATCTGGGCAGCCGTTTCCAGGGGTGGACTGGTCCGTGTATCCCCTCGCTTGTGTTGGCAGAAGGGGACTGAGGAGAGACCTTGGTGGCACCTGGGACCGTGCTACTCCCTCCGGTGACCTTGCGTTTTGCCTCCTGCAGTGATACTCGTCTTCCTTCTTGTGAAGCCTGGGCGGGCACATGAAATCCGGACTCACCTGGGCTGATGGCGCTTCGCATTTTAATGTGGTTTATATTGTTTAATGGGCTTTTGAGTGCTCTGCATTGACTTCCTCCGGAGCAATTATTTCCTCCTTGCGGTAGGTGAACGCTTCCAGAGAGCATCCTCTTGGGGACCTCAGCATCTTTATCTGATTTATAACAGATTTCTCCACTCTTTACAACCACCGATCTTGTTTTCTGCTTTGATTTCATCTTCCTCTGCTGAAGCTGGACTTTCTACCTAGAGGCCTTGGGGATTTTTTGCTGGTAATTCTCTGAGTGTTTTTTTTTTTTCCCATCAGCCTCCCGCAAACCCTTTAATTTACTTGATATTCATCCTTCTTTGTACCTTGCTTCCAGGTTTATTATTCCAGGTTTCAGCGAGCCATGCCATTTACCCAGTTTGCTGTAAGATACAATCTCCTTGTTTCCATCTGAATGGTTTCTCATTAGTTCATGTGGGTGGGAACGTGTAACGCGCGCGTCTGCGTGTGCTCCCACCACCGTGTGTATGAAAATATATCTTCTGGCTAGAGAAAATGAGTAAAAATGCAGTTCGGAGTAGAAAAAGGACAGCCTACGTAATTTTTGCTTGCAGTTTGCTTGTGTTCAATGCATTTGCAAAGTGTAAGGTTTGACGGGCAGACAGTGAGCGTGCGCGGCAGAGATGGAGCCATCTGTGCTCACACACACACACTTACACGGGCACGTTTAGGGGGATGAATGTTCAGCAGGTGACAGGGATTAGCTCTGTTGGCTTCCCTGAAGCAAAGATTGATGCCAGCCTTGGGTCTTGCTTCTCCCAGTAAACCCCAGACCCCGGCCGGTTGCTCCTGTGCTACTGGATTCGCTCCATCCCTGGTCCACGGGGCGGCGATGCCGTGGATGCCATGGACACAAGGAGGACACGAGGCCGTGTCTGGCTCTCGGAGAGGCGTTGTGCTGGGCAAGCCCTGCTGCGGGCAGGAGGGGAAACGAGTTTGTGTCTTCTCATCTTGCCCCAGCTGCTGTTCCCTCTTGGTGCCACAGCCGCATCGCCCATGACAGCATGCCGTGCTCCGCCAGTGGGGCTCTGGGACACTGTGGTACTTTAAATTAAGCCTTTATGGCTATATTTTCAGTAAAAAAATAAATATTCCTTTCCCTACCTAGGTGCTGCTGTGTAAGGAAACATGAACCGGTCCTTTTACCCCATTATTGCACTTGTATTCTTGCCCGTAGCCACTTACGCAGCCAGCTGCCCCCAGGGCTGTCACCCCCCAGCTGTCACCCCCCACGCCCCCCCCCACCCCGGAGCTCTTCTTGCCTGGAAGATTCTTTTCGGCTCCCACCCGAGGCTCTGCCTGACCTTATAACTTCCCACACAGCTCATTCCTCCAGCGCTCCTATTACCCTGAGACCAGGCATGCGGAGTTACTTGCAGTTGTCTGGGGCCAAACCCCTTGGAAAGGCGTAAATGGATGCAATTCAGTAGATTTAATTTATCTGCCTACCAGTGTGAGCTTGGAACCTGGAGTATGCAAGAGGTTGCTAATATATTATTCATTTTAATGTTGTCTTTTAATTCTTTATTCTTTGAGTCACCTATACTGAAAATACAGCGACATGCTGTTATGTTGCTTCTGTCTTTAATTGGGCCTTCTTATAAGGTTTAAATGTGTTTTCATAGTCACGTTAATAACTTGCAGTTGCACTTCACATTAATGTTTATATGGAATGATCAATTGTTTTTGCAGGTTAGAGAACTCAGCAAATCTGTAAGCTATTTATAATATAAGCCGTAACCACTTGATAGCTATTACAAACTATTTAAAATGAATGCTATTCGCATTTGCCGATGTTCATAACAGTTCTAAACTCTTAACCACTTATAAATAATGTATAAAAAGCAGCATAATAAGCATATCAATGTCTTTATCCACCTTTCGTGGCAACCTGTGCTGAGACCTGTGGATGGAGGTGAAGCTGAGGGATGCTCTCCTGACCCCGCTGCCAGTGACGGTGGTGGCTGGTGTCCCCGTCACCCACGTGGAATGATGTTGTGGCTGCAGATGCTCCTGAGCAGCCTCAGGACTGGCACCACAGACACGTCTTGTCTTTGCTTTAACGCTGAAGGCAGGGGAGGACTTCGCAGCAATGCCGAGTGTTTCCCTGCAGCGGGGGCTCTTAAAGGAGTCTTGTACTGAACCCCCAGCCCCCACTGAAAGGAATCTGGAGCAGAAACAGCCTCTTAAAACCAGCTGCTGTGTTGCTTTCTCACCACACAGGGAAATTCAGGGTGGGTTAAGGAAATAATTGTTTCTGTCCTAGAAAAAAAAAGGATGCGTCTGCTCCCTCTGCAAAGAAATTGCTTCAGGACTGACATCCCCTTTGGGGCCCGGAGAAGTCAACACCAGGCACCTGGTAAGGATGCTGTTCTGAGCTCTGCCACTAAAGGAAGCTCCTGATGGACCCAAGCGGGACAGGGTCCGAAGGGTTTTCATGTCGTTCAAAGCCCTGCAGTCACTTAGGCCGGTCTGGCCGCGGCTCTCTGCAGCCAAAGCAGAAACCACTGGTCTCTGGGGTGGGTGTTTAACTCTTGGGATGTTTGGTCAATGCAAGCCAAGTTTTTGGAAGAAGACAAGTAATTCATATCACCAGTGATTTATGACACATCTCTGGAGAATGCGCGGTGTGAAGGAATCGCTGCTGGGGTGGCTGCGATCCCGTTCCCCCCGACGGGGACAGGGTATTCTGGGATGGATATTTCCTTGTTACATATCTGCTCTTGTGCAAGTGATCAATAGGAATAGCACATTACAAATAATGACCTTCTAGCAGCTACTTCACTCTTTAAGGAGGATAGCAGCAGGCTATTTTTAAAAGGTTATTCAAACCCCAGCTCTATTACTGTAAAGCTGTTGTGAGCTGTCAGGTACAGAACCATAATCTTCACCAGTTATTGTACTTAAGAATTCAATATGAACTGCATGAGCTAAAGCACATTGATTAGAGGGTTGACTTCCACATGAAGCCAAATCATCTAATTTTTACACTGCTGGCTCAACAAGTATTAGCTAATCATCTGGTATGAACGGTTTCAAAATACCACTTTGCTACCGTCAGCCGGCAAAGGGCCACTGACAGATTATTTATGGGTGGAAAAAACCCCAGGCTATTGCTTACACCGCGACAGCACTTACAGTACCAAGCCGGACCGGGACCGGGTGCGGTACGGGTGCCTGAGGTGCCTGTCCTGCAAACGACTGGAGACATGCAGAAGGACAAAGGAGGAGGCAGAGGGATTAAATAAGGAAAGGGCAAGAGACGGAGGATTTGGTGTTACCCTTGGGATGGATATTAGTTTTAGCGCCTGTACTCAAACGATGACATGCAAATGCAAACAGCTTTCGGTGAGATGCTTGCGTTTCTTGTAGGAAAGGATTATAGTGGTAAAATCTGGTTTTGGGGGGAGCTTCAATCTAAATTAATTTCTCCCCTGTAAATAATGGCTTGCTGCTCTGGAGGTGCAGTGGAGTGTGTATGTTGAAATTGGCCAGCATGCCCGGAGGCGCTTGGGATAACGACAATGGGAAATCCAACTTTTTAGCTGAGGCTGGGGGAGAATTTCCAGAGCAAACGATCATGTTTAGCTGGGGGCTTATACTTGCAATTCTGTGTAATAATTTTAGTTTTTCACTATCATTTGGAAAGAGGATTACTGCAAAAGATCGAGGTGCAGGTTTCGAATGGTGAAGAGCAGTGACTGTGATCCCTAGAGCTGGAGCCCCGTGTTCCAGGAAAGGGTGTTTCAGCCAGCTTGACCTGTCTGTCCTCAATTAGTAAATAACTCCCTATTTGTATATTAAACTCTCACTGGGCAAACAGTAGAGTTGCAAAACATAAGTGCAAGAGCTTAATAAACAGTCCACAGGTGTTAAACACATTACCAAGTGTGCTATGTGCTACAGGGGGACGTGAGGGCACCAGCAGGACGCCTGCTTACCCATTAGCATCATTTGTAAGCGCCCAGCCAGCCTATAACTATCGATTTTTCCACTCATTAAAACCTCAGACAATAATTTATCAAGTCTTTGTAAAGTAAACCTTTTTTCTAAAGCCTGATGTCTTTGGTTTTACACCACGTAAGCACCTGTCCCTCTGCCTGCGGGTGCCAGATAAGCCCTAATTCATAGGTTTCTCTGGGAGCTATCTGTATCCGTGAACAAAACTTTCCCAACGAGCAATGTGGCTTATTTTTCCTGATACAGAACAGTTGGCTGTTTTAAAGAAAAATGTTTGTTTTCCAAGAAAAAATGAATGACTTCAGATGTCACTCTCAGATGAGATTAAAAACTTTCTTTCATTAGCAAAGATGGGTGATGGGTGCAGCCTCTGGGCCTCCTCTAAGCACCTCGCACTGCATGTATGGGGTTTTTTTCCCCACCTGAGCAAAGTCTGGATTAAATTGAATTCCTAGGAATGGAGTGGGAGGTGCAGGTGTCCCTGGCTGGGATTTGGTGGCTCTGGCAAAGGTGACCGCACCAGCAAGCGGCTGTTGGGAGCAGCAGGTGAAGACACAGGTAGATGTCTGGGAGGCGGCGAGGAGGCAGCAGGGATGTCACTGCCCCAGTCGCTCCTGCGGGAGCTGCCGGTGGAGTATTAATGACCATGGGCTGCCGAGACCTCTGTTTTACATATCATCTGAGTACACAGAGTGCAAAAGTAATTTAATTCAGGCATCACAATTAAGGAAACAATTATCTCTCATGTCTTGGGCTGATCTCCAGGTCATCTTAGCATTATCCCTTTTGATCTCATTATGAATTTAAAATATGCAATAAATTGGCTCTTAATTCTATAGAAAAGGTCAAGCTTGCTTTCTACAAGAGACAGAGGGTTGTATTTAATGGAAAGATCTCAAGGACAAGGGAAACATTTGTTAATAACTAAGGGAATGAGTGCCAAGCCCACCTCCTGGGGGTGATTGTGCGGGACTTCTGCACGTGTACAACCTTTCCATGGGCAAATCCCGCCTGAAGATGCTCTCCCAAGATGTAAATTCTGACCAGGGGAGCAATTAATTGTTAGTGTCTCTTCACAGATTATGCTTGGGTGATCCAGCAATGGGGGGAGCCGAACTTTGTGAAAGGAGTGTCGGGGTGACTTGGGGCTCAGGGAACTTCAGCGCTTCATTCCCTCAGATGATTTTGACAACCTGCTTGAGAAAGTGGCTTCACGGCTCATTTTGTGGTTAACAGGTCATTTTAAGGTTAACAATAGCCTTGGCAAGTGGAGTAAGATTAATTTCACTAAGCTGAGCTATGTTGACTTATCCCTGTTAAGTTCTGGTTTATGTAGTTGTTGCTCTTCGTTCTTTTTAATAAGAATTGTTATATGTTTATACCATTATGTCAAAATAAAAGCATCCATTCAAAGGAAACTTAGTATGAGCAAGATGCAACTTTATAACTTCCGTTTATTTTCTCAAATATATAATTACAGCAAAAGGGTACAGTGCTAACTATGCTGGGCACAACTGCTGGACGCTGTGTCACCGCCGGTGACACTTGCAACCCGGGCCTGGCAGCAGGACGGCCGTGCATAAACACTCACACTGGAGTAAGTAGGGCACAGCGCGGTCTGTATGGATTTCATAGCATCACAGAATGGTTTGGGTGGGTAGGGACTTTAAAGCCCACCCAGTGCCACCCCCTGCCCTGGGCAGGGACACCTCCCACCAGACCAGGCTGCTCCAAGCCCCGTCCAACCTGGCCTTGAACCCCTCCAGGGATGGGGCAGCCACAGCTTCTCTGGGCAACCTGGGCCAGGGGCTCACTGCCCTCACAGCAAAGAATTTCTTCCATCATATGTCACCTAAATCTCCCCTCTTTCAGTTTATAACCAGTCGCGCTTGTCTTATCACTCCCCTCCCACATGAAGAGCCCCTCCCCATCTCTCCGTTTTCTTCGCGGCTTCTCTAACCCACACCTGCGTGGCCTTGGAGCCCCGCCGTGGTTTGCCCCGTCACCCAACTGGCACAGGTGGATAAACTCTTCAGTCCATTCAATTGCATTTTCCCTAAATATCCCTTTTTAAATGCTACTTATTTTTATTTTCCCCTAAGGATTGGGATGTTCCTGTTGATCTGCGAGAGAGACAGGCCATTTCCAACGGTGTTTCTGGGAAGCCGTGGACTGTTACAGCGCGGTGGCCGTCGCTGCATCACACGTACTTTCTGGTCATTCCCTATGAGTTTGAAAGCCCAAAACACTGCACAAGCTGGATGTGATTCCCTAATGAGTCAGCTAAATGATGTGCTAACCACGCTGGACGTGGCACGCTCTGTAATTTTAGCAGTTGTGTTTCTGAGGGTGGGATGCGGGGAAGAGCCTATTACAAGTCCACGCTCAGTCAAAGCTCTGAGTCTGATAAAATGAACCGTAGGGCTCGCTGACTGATGGCTTCCCTCCCTCTGTCTGCCAAATGGAAAACACTTTATGGTGAAAAACTACCTAAAATGAAGACTGCTCTATCTCTGGTTTGTTCCTGCAAATGGAATTAGTTAAATAATAAATCCCGCTGATCAAGGTGTTAATATAAACATAGAAATCCTCTGAAGTGTAAAAGGCGCTGCTAAAATGCGGCATTTGTGTAACTTAGGTAAACTTCAATTTAAAAGAAAGAAGACGAGAATTTTTATCTTTCATTGGTTTTTATAGTCACTTCTATTTTTTACGCTTTCCAGAAGGCAAAAAAATAAATCAAAACTGGACTTATTGCAGTATTCTCTATTCAAACATTTTAATATACATTGCCTGGCAGTGCAAAGGACAGATAATGATGTAGACCTATCTTTTCTGCAGAAATTGATTATTTGTGTGCACGTTTCAGAAAGCACTGAGCATAGGAAGTCCTGGCTGTGGAGTGAGGAGCTGGGAACATCCGTCCATCCCTCCCCTCCTGGAGCGGCTCCTGCTCCAGCACCTGCCAGGTCCGGCGGACCCCAACTCTCCGTGGCTCACTAACGATGGGGTAAAACTGCAGACTTTGGTAAAACTGATGATTTAGTAAAAGCCGCCTAGTCAGACTCTGGTGAGCGGTTCCTGGTGATGTGGGTAATGTGTTCATGGTCTGGCCCATAACACCCATCCCCAGCTGTAGCTGGGACGCGCTGGTGGGACACGGGCTTCCCCTCTCACCCCGGGAGGGGGCTGCCCCTCTCTATTATACAATTTGGCCAAAATATCTCTATTAAGCTGGGGTAATTTTCAAAACCCTGGTGCCTAAGTAACTTCAGGGACATGGCTGATGTACCAGCATCAATTGTAGATGAATTAACTGACTGAAACAAATGTATTTCTGAAAGAGGTTTGGACGTGTGCCTCATCGAAGGACCATACCCTGTTTCTCTTGTGGCCTTTGAATTGTGAGTGCAATTTAGTGTTTACTGATTTTTTTTTTTTTTTTCCTTTTGTGCCATGATTTGTCAAGCTTTGCATATAAAATGGCAGTGGGTGGCAGAAGTGAATGAATTCGAGGTGGAAATGCAGAATTTCACCATGTGAATCCTGTCCTTTGGTTCCCCGGGGAGGTAACAAGAGACAGGAGAAGGGTTGGGGCAGGTTTAAAGCATTAGCCACACGTACCCTTCAGCCACCACTGATGTGGAAAGTGAAATAATGTACCAGGCAGTGCTCTCGGTAGCTCCGAGTGCCTGGTCTGGCGAGGTTTGTACGCCCAGGGCTGCCGGCAGCAATGGATGACAGTGTTGGGGCAGCCGGATCTGAGCACCTGGGCTGGGAACTTAAGGAGGGCGAGTGTGGGAATCCTGCCTGGGTGTCCGACTTGCTCCCTTTCCTTTGAGAATCACCACCTTTGCTTCGCTCCTGTGCTCAGAGCTCCGCGGTGAGGATCGGTACTAACTAGCGAGCCCCCAGGGCGAAGCATCCGCCTGATTTATGGCTGCCCGACCTTTGGAAGTACCTGGGGGACCTGCGGCTTCCGTGCGTGGCGATGCTTGAAGTGATGGATAGGTATGTAAAAAGCATGTAGGAATGAATCATGAATTGCACCGATGCATCATTTATGAATATCATACAAGCAAAACCTGAGTTTTCCCTGCTGTATTAGAGACGAAGTAAATCAATCATTTATAAGGCTGAGAATAAAGACACCCCAGACAATCTGGTTGACCTATTGGGTGCTGGGGATTACAAAGCTGGTTCAATATGGGACCAAGCACTTGGCTAGCATCTGCACTGCAATTTTAGGAAGGCAAGTACAATTAAAGGGGTGGGAAACCTGCTTTCTGTGGGCCCTGGGAGTTTTCTTTCCCCAACACAAGGATGATGTCTGAGGAATCATTTCCTGAAGACAAAATGGATATGGATACAGTTACTTTTATGCCCTCCATGCTTAAACAGTTCTTTCTGGGGACAAACTGCTTTCAAGTAGTTAAAAAATAAACCACAACTTTTTTAAAAGCTTCCCTTCTCAGCCTCCTTTGCAATAAATACTTGATGCGTTTGCCGAAAGATGGGGGATGCGCAATCAGTCCTTGTCCTTTGCTTGGTGAAAGCAGGTGGGATCACTAATGCAGCCACCTACCTGACAGGTCTGAAAGGCAAATCACCTTATGAATTAAAACCATTGTGTTTCAAACTGCTACTGAACCTTACTAAATAGAAAAGATGTGTATTATCTCCCCCAGCATAAAACCAGCTACTCTTCCTTTCCACTGGGGCTGCTCCAAAGGAGGCTCAAAGCTGAGGTGAGGCAGAGGCTCAAATCTGCTGGTGTCCGTGTGGTGTCGGACACGGGATGTTTTCCCTTCACAACTTCTTTTCTATAAGCGTTTTTATAAGCTCACACACGTTTTCTATAAGCTCACACACATTTTTTAGATAGGATGGGGGGTTTTTGGTTTCACGCCTTTCAGCCCGTCTGCGGCATCCCTACGATCCCTTGCAGGCAGGAGGGGACACGGTCCCACCTCCGCAGCACCAAACCTCCACAAAGTCCGCATTAGTGCTGCTGTGAAATCACCACAGCGCTGCTGGTGGCCTTGACCTCAGGGACACTGTGGCCACCCTGGCCAGGCCGGCAGGGAAAGGGCAGCTGGGAATTTGGGGATGAGTACGAGAAACCCATAGTTACATTAACAGCATGTATTTGCCCAGATAGGGACTGGCCTGAGGACAGGTCCCAGTAAGAACTAGGAGATACCTTGCCTGTACCAGGGTGTATGGCTACAGCCCTCTTTTCATAAATTATTTTGAATCCTAATAATAATGAACAAGCTTTTTCAGGAGATGTTTCATGAACTTGAAACTAAGGGAAAGCAAAGGGCTGTGTGTGCGTTTTCCTACAGTGAGCAAGCTGTAGAAAAAAACCCTGCAGAGATCCATGGATTTTTAGTGTTTGTTTGCTTTTTTTTAATATCTAGATTCCTAACAAGCTGCAAAGATGAAAAGTTTTCAACCTCCTTATATTTATCTGGAGCAATATTCCGTTGGAAAAATGAGATGGAACAGACTCATAGACTCATTAAGCATTTCTAAACTGATAAATATATTTATTGGCTGTGCCTGTTAGGGGTGTGCAATACCTATTCTTTCTGCAGATGGCTCATTGGATTTCTTCCGTAGCACTTAGCTCAATAATGATGTTAGACTTCTAATATCAAACTGTCTTGACAATGTTTGTATTTTACCTCCGGCTGTTCCGAAGATGAGGTGGTCTGGGGGTCTGGGCTGTCGCTGGGCATTTGCTGTAATGAAAAAACCAGCGGAGGGGGGAGTTTGCTGCACGCTTCAGTGGGGGCTGCTCTGGTTGCGGCCGTGATGCTGCATGAAGCATCATTAAATGCTGAGTGATGCGGTCGAGCATCTTCCCACGGAGGTGCCGCTGCTGAGCCCCCCTGTGCCAAGACCCCCTCGCCAGCAGCTCCGACAGCCCGCACAGCCCAGCCTGGAAAAATATTTAAAATTTACAATGGTCTCCTTGGTTTTTTTTCCAAGGCAAAAAGCGAGCTGGCTCTTTACCTCCTGCTCGGGTACAGCCCAGGAATTGGGCATTCCTGCCGTGGGGAGAAGTGGGTTGAGAAAACCGAGCCAAAGCCTGGTTTGTTTTTAAATTAGAAAAAAGGATGGGCACACCCCCAGCCCCATGGGAGCCAGGACCTCGTGCTGAAGGTGCCGGGGCTCGGCCCCAGGGAGGCAACGAGGAGCTGGAGCTGCTCCGGTGCTTCCCGGGCGGCAGCGAGTTTCTCGGGCTTGGTCGTGTTTCTGCTGTGGAAATTAGAAAGCAGATGCTCATTACTGTTCGAAAACAGAGGATAATAAAAGTTGGCTTACTTAAACTTCCAAGGGGCACTCTAGGGTAAGGTATTGTTTGTGTTAACACAATAAAATATATTTATAATTTTAATAATTAAAAATAATTGAGATATATTTTAGGATTATACATCAAAGCACCCTTTTAAAAGTTGTTTTTGTTTTACACCTGAGGATGTGAACCTATTTAGTTCCTAGAGAATGTCTGTCTGCTCATTTTGAGCAAACTTTTTTTTTCTTTGCTGTTTTTCTTGCCTTGTTCTTACTTTAAAGCACTTGCAACTCCAGCCCAGCATCCCGGCGGGTGCGGTTCTCAGGTGAATTTAGTGCTGTGTTTGTGTTGTAAATGCTTCCACCTTCATTTCCTTCCCTCACCGGTAAAAAAAATAAAAAGGTTAGCAGTGGAGAAGGCGAGAGTGCGCTGCAGTTTGGCCATAAAACCCCTGTTATTGTTTATAGCCATGGCCCTGCGCTGAAACGCCAGAGGAAAATGAGAGGAATTGCGAGTAACAGATATTAGATCACTCTGACAGGGGAGAGCTTTCCTATCAAGGAGATGCGCGGCCGCACATCTGCTCTATCAGCCAAAGTTACTTTTTAAGAAATTAGGCTTTACAAACCTGCGGCACCAGCGGGGTTTAACCTGCTTCTTTTTCTTCTCCCACAAACACCCCTTTTGCTTCCCTGGCATGGTGTGCTCACCATGGGTTGTAATTCTGCGGTACTGGGGTCCAGTGGGCACAGATAGGGGTTTTTTTTAATAGCTTTAGAGTTCTCCTTAATTATTCACCCATTAAACGTGGTTTAAGTCACACCTTGATCCCACAAAACTGAGTAATGCAGAGAGGACGTTGTGTTAATTAAAGCAGCCCGTGATGTCTCTCGTTGGTGCTGGAGGTTTTGTAGTCCGTGGTTTCTGGCTGGGCCCCGCAGGCAGGAGTTCGGTCTTCAGGCGCTGAACTGGGCACAGAAATGAGGAACCGAGCTGCGAATCAAGTCTTTGGAGATGGCTTTTTTCATACCCTCTGGTTTTGTTGCTATGCTGGCTGCTGGTGTGCTACGGGCTGGGCTGAGAAGGGCAGCTAGGAGCACCAAGACCCAGCCTTGTGACAAAGTGGTGGCCTTGCTGGCATGATTTCAGGTGTTTCAGAGCATTTTTGGGTGGTCTCATGGTTTCCACGGGTGTAACGTGTGGCTGGGTTGTCTGTGTGCTCCTCATGGATATCAGTCCCCAGCTGGTGTGGAGGGTCCTTACCGAAGCCACGGCACCGTCCATGGTGGGTAGCAAACAGGAGAGGGACAGGTAATTTCTGTGCTCTTCCTAAATGCTCTGTGACATGCTTAAACAACGTCCCATCTCTTTTTCACAAAAGACAAACATAAAGAATTCCTGCAAAGGCTTTTTCTGTTGAATCTGAGTGGCTCTGTTTGCTGGAGGTCATTGTTGGCTGTTCTTGGTCACTCGATGGATGGTGCCACCTCCGTAAAACCCTTCACTGCCTCCCTCCCGCAACTACTTCCCATTCCTCTGAGCCGCAGCTCTCCCCTTCTCTGCTTCAGATCTGTCCTGCGCTGTTTGTGGAGGGTTACCCCAGCCCTTTCCATCTGGATTTGGGTGACAAACTGCTGGAGCTCTCATCTTACCTCCCATATCAATACAATTCTAGACGTGTCAAACTGAACTCTTCTTTGCTATATAGCTTACGCGTAGTGTGACCTGCCTTGCTAGACACTAATTAAGACTACCTGTGTAGCAATTTGGCAAGGTACCGTTGATGGACAGCTATTTAGTGAAGAGCTCAACGGCTTTATTAACATTAATGAATGATGGTAGAGCTTTTTTTGCCCTTTTTACTAAGGTCACGCTCGAATCATCGCACTATGAGACTTAATTACAACAAGTTAATTTGTTGCTTGCCTGCCTCACAGATGTTTAGGAAAGCACATTTTGTACTTCATATATCATGCATCTATGTGTCGCTCTTTATGCTAAAGTAATATCGTTATTAAAGCTGGCCAAGGATGCTGGTGATGGGGATTGTTGATGAATTGTTTTTCAGTGCCTTGCCAGCCAAATCCATTAATGATGGTGTTGTACTTTGTACAATGCCACCCTTGTCCCCAGCTGTATGTCATATGTGCGTTTGCCTCTAGAAAAACACCACTACTACTACTACTACTACTAAAAATAATGGACTACTGCTGCACAGGATGTGCTGCTTACTGATCCTGTGGCATTGTACATGTCCTTTGGTGTGGAAAGAACTTTCTGCCATTTCTTGGTCCTGGCCATCTAAATTGCTCCTCGTTTTGGTTCTGCTGTAGGAGATGACTGTGCAGCATCCCGCACCTCTGCCACATTTTGCTGTCCCTTCTGTGTCCCTGGCTAAGAGCAGGTGGCACACCAGGGAGAAGCTCAAGTCCAAATCATCTCAGGCGGCGGCAGAGCCTGCTGATGTGTTTGTTAATGGAAGTTGAGTGATTGTTTCATAAAAACAATCTCCTCCCGAAGCAGCAGTGCCTGGGTGGGAGCGAAGCTCTCATGAAATCCCATCCCCGTGGGGCATCGCACTGTTCCCAGTGCCTCCGGACCCCAATACCCGCAGCGTAACCACCCACCCAGGAGGGTTTTTAAAGTTTTTGTTCCTGCTATGGGAGGAAGATGCATGGTTCATTCTGGGAGATGCTGCAGCTGGTGCCTTGCAGCGGGCTGAGCCCTGATCCGATCCTCCCTGCCAAGGAGACGGAGACAACCACATCTGTGGAGCCGGCAGATGGAGCAGCCACCTCAGGCAAACCGGAGCCAAAATCCAGCCCCACTGCAAAGGAGTGTGGAAAAGCAGCAGGGGCAAAATGAATGCAAACCCTCCCCGACCTGTGTGCTGATCTGCCAGCGGCCGTCAGAGAAGTGACAGAGAGCTCGGGCTTATAAAAAGCTAATAATTCACATTTATAGTCACTTTACATTCAGTATTTGCAAGCCCCAAAGGATCTTTACAGTAAATTAATTGGTAATAAACGGCAGATGCGTTGCTGCGGGGTGCACTGCTGTGGCTTGGCATGGGTTTTCCCCGGGCTGAAGGAGATGTCAGGTCGGCAGGCACAGGGAAAGGCAGGCAAACAGTGGCGGATGGCTGCTTTTTTTGCTTCCCAGCCCCGTTTTGGCAAGAAGTTCCCTGCTTCTTGTAAATACTCCCAGGAGACAGAATGAGTGCTGCAGTCAGATAAGTCAGCACGAGTAGAATCACATTTTGTGGGGGTTTTAGGGCTGTAGCTTATTATAATTATCCAGAGCACCCAGCCAAACTGTTTAAACACCGTGTGAGCCATGCTAACAGCTTGGCATAGCCCAGACGGTTGCTGGAAAGGCCATGGATAACAGGATCCACTTGGGGAAGAACTCTGCCCTTGCTCCGGGATGCCTCTGCCACACGCCGCAGCATCTGCATCCCTGTGGAGGGTGACGTCCAGGGGTTCCCCACTTCTGGCAACCCCTGCACCCCAATACTGCCGCTTCAATCACCAGCGCGTCTGTTCATCACCGAGCAGAGCTGGGAAGCCCAACAGAGAGGAAAGGTATATTTGCTCAGGTGTAATGATGCCCTGCTAAACTGATCCCGCATGCTCAGGGGTGAAGTTTGGGATCCTCTTGCTTCCTTCGGTCCCATGACATTTGGTCCCACGACATTTGGCCCCGCTTGCCGGGCTAGGCTCTCTTGGCTGGCATGGGAGAGAAGTCAAAACATGAGCTGTGACGTCAAAAGATGAAGACATAAATAGCGATAACAGGCTATTTCAGATGTGACTTGTTTTCATAAGTGGATGCCTGGATTTTGGAACGGAATTTTATGGCCTTTGTAAATCTTATTTTAAAGTAAATTTTGAAAATGCTTTCAGATAGTTACTGAGAGCCATTTTCTGACAATCATGTTAGAAAGTGATAAAGTGATAATTATCAGCAGCATGAGAAATCTGCTGCGGAGTTTCGTTGTGGTCTGGGAAGGGTGTGGGGAGGAGGTGGAGGGGGAGGATCTTTCTGTATCTTGATCTGGAAACCACAAAATAGTTAGCAAGGCGATAAAAAAAAATAAAGGAAAAGAGTCTGGCATGCTGTGCAAGCTCCTGTCTTCTCCCTTTCATGAAAAGCAGAGAAAGAGCCAGAGAAGAAAGGCTGTAGGCTTTGCTAGGTCTTAATTATCCCTTGATTATGCCCACAGCAGGGATGAAGTTTTCAAAAGTACGGTTTCTGTAGTAAATGCAGAAAACTGGCTCAGTAGTTTGATAGTCCCATTTATATGCCCAGCAAAGTGGTGGTGGGGCCAGACTCAATACAACGCTCCAGAGATGCGTGGTGCCCGAAAAGACAGATTGTACTAAAAGCTGCTCTGATTTATGCCATTGGATGTGCTGCAGGAAAGTTTTTTCACCTTCCTTTCCTTCCCTGCCCCAGGCAGGAAACCTGTTCCGTTCCGTTCCGGCAGTGTCTATAATCCTGCGTGTTTATTTAGCCTGGGACATAAAAGCCCTCACAATATCTGGTTTTCTATTTTTTTTTTCCCTCTCCTCCTTTCTTTGGCATTAAGGAATCACCAGAGCTATTTGGAATAAACCCCAACAGGACTGCCAGAGAACTAATTAACTGAAGTCCTCATGTCTTTCTCCAGGTACTTGAATTCTCTGGGAATAAGAGCCTGAGGAGTGCAGGAGGAAGGAGACATCCCACGTAAGCACATATCCATTGCCTGTGAAATGGATGTTTTATGGTTTTGCTTGTCTTAGTGCATTTTAGTCTATTCTTTGCGGCTCAGCTCCCCCAAAATGCTCAGGATCTGCAGCAATGTGGATTTTGGAAGGAACTGGGGAAATGAGCAATTTGCTGCGTACGGGCTGCATTTTCCGGCTGAGGGTGGCATTGATTTCCCCTGTGTGACAGAGCAAAGAAGCTCTTGTGGCTGGAGCTGTGGGGTTTCTTGCTCCATGGTCCTTAATTTAAATGTCCCAGGCAAAAGGCAGTTGAGACCCAGCCGTCCTCTCCCATCAAAGATCATCTGTTCTGATGCATAAAAAGCGACTCTTTGTATTAAAAGGGAAAATATAAAAAGCAAGTGGTTTATATTAATATATGATTCCCTAGATTGCTCGCAGAATGTGGCTTACTATGAGATGCGCTTACATCCTTCATGCTCCCAATAGCCACATCTTTCTGCATGACACCAGTAAGAAATATCTCATAAAAATAAGTGGTATATTGCGTATTTCTTATGGTAGGAGTTATATATGATGATGTATTTGGCTCTGCACAGGCTGTACTGCTAACTCCAGGAGCACTGGACACTGCTTTCCCACTATATTTATTTCTTGCTTTGTTAGGCAACATAATTTCATGTGATTCTTGTGGCAGAAATAAGATAATATCAATTTTGGCAGCATCAATTTTCAGTACGAATGGAACCAGTGCTCTGTGCTGGGCTCATAATGAGGTTGGTTGTGTTTGCATTTGGTGAAGATGGATACAAACTGAAAAATCTCCTGGCACATTTTTCATAGAGTTAAGTAAATACATTAAGTATACGCATAAATGCAATAAACACACGCAAATACAGTTAACAGGCTGAATAAATATACGTGGTCTCTGTACATTGACTCCCTCTGATGTCCGAGGAGCGCAGTCTGCTATGCAAGGAGCGTTAGTGCAAATATCTGTATCGAGTGGCAAGCCCCACGCTGGCGGTGAACACACCCCCGAGTGCTCTTTGGGAAGGGGTTATTACAAGGGGGGTTTTGGTTTATTCACTTGCTGGATTATTGGGCTATTAGTGGGCAAAGCGCCAAGCACTCTCGCACGTATTTAAGAATGTGCGTTACTCTTCAGTAGCAGTGAAGGCTTGTATGCAGGACAAAATTCTACATTATTAACCAGCAATTGAGGAGAATAAGTAATATTTACGCAATGATTTTTTTTTTCCTGTTTATAGAATATTTTAGTACCTGTTTAGTGTTATTCACCGGCATGTTTGCAGAGCACTTCTCTCCAGGCATGGCCAGGCATGAGTTAGGGTTGCTTTGCCATGGACCCTGCGGGGTCTGGGCTTGCCCCGAGACCGTGCAGCTAGAAATGCTGGTCCCTGCTGGGCTTCCTCGCAGAAATACCGTTAGGAGTAAAGTCCTACAAGGAAAATTCAGAAAAATGAGTGGGAAAAGCCCTGTGGATGTCCCTGAGCGAGATCCCTGTCACAGGGGGGGAAAGGGAGCACTGACATCCCTGTCACAGGGGCACTTGGAAGTCTTTGGGATGGCAAACATAGCAGGAATTCTGATATTCAGGTGGGTTTGGGAGTGTGTTGGCAGGATTCGTGCCCCAGGCTCGGGCAGGTGCTGTGCCTCTGCGCTGCAGACTCCAGGGACACAGGCTGGGGGACGCTGCGTGGGAACGCAGCGGATTGAGGCACCGCAAGGTGAAATCCTGAAGACTCGGGCGAAGCTGTTGTGAACACAGGACAAAAATACCCAGTTACAAAAACGCCGGTGGTGATCTTGTATTTTGTATTCTGCAGCTTCGCAGCCTGAACTGGAGCTCAGCGTGACACCTCCAGTGCTCCGTGAGATGATTTCCATCAGAGGCGTTTGGCAGCCTGTCCACATCGTTACCCGCGACAGAAACGAGCAGCCGTCGTGCGGGCTGGCCAGCAGATATTGCCAGCTACCTTAAGCCCATGTCAATTAACTTTTGCTCGGAGGAAGGTTCATGAAATGACAACCAGCAGCAATTCCAGCTCCTGGGCTGCCTGGAGAGGGAGGCACAGCCTCAGGAACAGCGGAGCTGTGTGCGGAGGTGGAAACCGAGCCCTTTCCCAAATCACCGGGGTGAGATTTGTTTTGCAAAAAATGCCCTTTCCGGGTAATCACTTAAGGCAGAGCAACAGCAACGAAGCAGCAACCCCTGCCCTGTGCCGAGGCTGTGTGTCCAAGCGCTGGAGCATCGCCGGAGGAGCGGTGCTGGTACCATCTTGGCGGTGCTGGCCACAAAGCAGTTTTGCCTGCGGTGCCCAGAGTGGCACTGCAGCAGGAGGGGCACTAGGCGGGATCCATGGGTGCTGAGATGAGGTTTGCGAGGGCCCCTTCACGCCTAACTATGCCCTGCGTGTGGCTATGTCCTGATGATCCCATGGTAACAAAAGGATAATGCAGAGCTTTTACGTGAAGGAGGGAAAGAACGGAATGCATTTTTGAGCAGTTAACATGACTTTTGAAAATGAATTAATTGTTGAGATCAAAACATTTTCACTTAGTAATTAGGAATTTCATTTTTCCTGTAGCTAATGACGTTTGCGATGCAGTGCTTTGCTGGATAGTTTTTAGCAAGGAGCTAGGACATGGATTCACGTTCCATAACTATCATGTCTTCATGCTCATCCATTTTCTTGAGTCTTTCTGGAGATAATGAGTCCTGCCTCCATTCCTCAGTGTCAAATTAGAGTTTGACCTTTTTGCTTGTAAATAGATTAGAAAAATTAATCCCAGGCTATAATAAGGTCTTTCATTATGCTACGGGGAACATTATTTACGCTTATAAAGCTTGTTCCAACCTAATAGGTGTGAAAGGAAAGAACACTTAAGCTCTCTACTGCTGACAAGAACGTTGTATCTGAAAAATAAAAGTCATGGCGGGTTCAATTTTGCTGACGTTATTGAAGATAAATATCGGCACCACAAGCATGAAGTGGAAGATTTATCTTTAAAGATAAGGGGAGTGGGTTTTACACTGGCACATCCCAAATGCAATCACAGCTGCATGCAATTCTGCATGAGGGAAAAAGTGGGGAATTGGGAGAGAAGTTTTCCTTCCCAGGCAGTTTCTGGCAGCTTGTGTAAACGAGATGAGTGGTGCCCGTTTGCAGTAGTTTCTCAGTTTCTTAGGCTATTTCCCCCAAAATGGGTTAAAGGAGCTTGGTAGTCTCAGCTGATGGAAGGTGATTAAAGCTGAATGTGAAAGGTGTGAGCTGGTCCATCCCTCTGGCAGAAATCAACCTTGTGACGGGAACCGGAGCAATGGGGACAGGAAAGCAGGCGCGGAACCCAAAGGGCGATGGCAGCTCCTTGCTGCAATGAGCCTGGTGAGACCTTCCTTTCTTGAAGTCTGCAAGAAAGGCTGGGGAGCTTGTGGAGGGAACGGCCATAGTGAGGGGTATGGAGGGGTCGGCAGGGCTCTGCTGGACACAGAGGATGATGCTTCTGCCCCAGCTGTGTGCCTCGGCGTGCACGTCCTTGTGCAGAGGCGTTTGTCCCTGTGTTTCCATGTCCCTGGCTGTCCTAGGCAGTGGGGTCTGTGCAAGTGCTATGACAGCATGTATTAAAAAAAGCCTTTGTAAAGAAATAGTCTCACAGACAGCTTCACCTTCAATTGCCACTAAAATTAAGAGGTACTGATGCTCAGGTGAAGAATATTGATATTATTATTTTTTTTTTCCCCTGCATCATCTGGGGATTTGCTCAAATAGTGTCAAAATCCTCGCAAGCAGAAGGAAAGATCTGGCTTCATTTTCTTGGCTTTGTTCACGTTCAATTGCCCTGTAATTTGCGAGTACCTCCTCAGCGAGCCTGTTGTCCCTGGGACTTCGGGTAGGGTGAAGGTTTTGGAAACCCAGGTAAGAGACAAGAATAGCCCAACCACAAAGTCATGGAGTAAGAAAATTCTTCACGTGTGTGTGAGAAAAAGGGAGCGTAAGTGTTTTTGAGAGGATGCTGTGCACTGAGTGTGGAGCACCAGCCTTTGTCTCTGGATTCTACAATTCAAATCTGGCTTCAGGGCAAAATGAACTGGTGGTGTCTCCTCTGCAAAAGCAGTTTAACGACCATTGATAAGCCCAGTTCCAGCCCGAGGGTAGGGTGAAAGAAGGCTGAGATGAGCCAAAGAATTAATGACAGACGTGAAAAACGTACCCAAAGCCTGATTAACCCTTGCTTGGTTTGGACATTGCAACTTCCACCAGCACTTTTTGTTTGCTTCATAATAATTCTTTAAAAAAAGAGAATAGTCCCAAACCGTGCCCTAGAAAGGGCGTGGAAAGGCCATCTTAATTTAAATTTGATCTAAATAATCCTAGGGTCAAACTCTGTTCTCTGTTAAAGCCAATGACTACGCAAATTGCTCATTTAACACCTTTTGTTGTGATCTACCTGGCAGAGGCTGCAAAACACCTTTACAAAAGGCAAAGTCTCTGTTGACTCTGATTGCTCAGTGTGTTTTAAATTTGTGGAAAGCCGTGCCTCTCAGAACTGCTTCCGTAATTAGCCTTGTCTTCTTTGCTATGGCTTAATGAAGTGACTGAATGCCTAGGGAGAGGCAAAGAACAATCTCTGCTTTACTTGGGATAAGGAAAGCATTTTCTTCTTAAGTTAGTTGTTTAGGAGGTACTTTAATTAAAATGAGCAAACTGAGGGTACTTATATTAATACAATTGATGTTATCAAATGGAATTTGTAGTTACTGAAGCAGTAATAAAAAGTAACTTACAATAACCATTAAAGGATTCGCTGACATCTTATAGGCATTCCGTGTTCTGAGGAACTGAGGTGTACATACGCAGTCCTCGGAAAGGAATAAAACTGGTGCAAGTTAATGCTGCCAGGTCAGGCCAACTGCTGCACAACTGCTGGCATCAACCTGTGTGTCCCTCAACTTAGCCAAACGCTTTGGCTCACAACTGCGCTCAGGTTTTTATTGTCTTTACTACCCTTATAGCTATGGAAAATGAGACCGAAGAGGAGTTTCTAGCCCCCTGAGGGAGCGGCTGAGCCCAGATTTCAGCTCGCCTGGGCTCAAACCAAAGTCCTGCCTGTTCTGCAGGGAGGGCTCTGCACTGCAGGTCCGCAGTCAGCTGGTATTTATACCCAGATAACTCGCTCTCCATTACGAGATTTCTTTTCTGGCAGGGTACGCATCTATCATTAAATCAAAATCTTACTGGAAACAGAACAGAGGCTCGAACTTCAAAGCTTGCCACTGTTTTCCATGGAGCTCTTCCTGCTGGTTGCCTGGGAGCCTTATTTGAAATTATGCATGGAGATGGGCAGAGAGGAACAATTTCCAAAGTCGTCGTAATTATGCCCCTGAGTGGGCGAGACTTGGAAACGGCTCAGGGCGGCTGGGACGAGAGGCAGCGGGAGCTGCTCCGGGCTCCAGCACGGCCAGCACCCTCTAAGAGAGAAAAACCTCGGGGGCCAAAACCCCCGGGGGCCATCCAAATACTCTGTGGCCTCTTTCCACCCCCACCACCTACAGAGCAGCTAGCAAGCCCTCGGTTTATATCTGCTTTCCATGTCGCCTGCTCTCGCTGATTTTGCAAGGCTAATGGGTACAAAGACAACAAAATACTGTCTGACATAATGCCCTTTACAGCCTCTGACAAAAGAGGATCCTCGCTTTCTGGTGACAGCCTGGAATCTCAGCCACATTGTGCTTACAACTATTATTAAAAGGCCCCTTTTGCCTTAAAATATTGTTACTTTTTAAAGCCTTGCGTAGCTAGGTCTGTGCACTTCTGTGTGTGTGATCATGATGCATAGAAATGGAAGGTAATTAAGTCTCAGACAAAAAGTTTTCCAGTGTCTGGGAGAATTCAGTGCCTCGGTACACACAGCCCCTCTCCAGCTGGCAGGTCAGAAGTGTTAATTTTGAACAACTTTTAAATAATGAGGAAGCGTCTGCTGTGTGCTACAAAGCAGCAAAGAGAGAGCTTTGCTCTCTGGCTTGATGTGGAGGATCGGCTCTCGGGAGCTGGGTCCTGATGCGCTAATTCGCGTGTTTCTGATGAGATGATGCTCTCGACTTGTGAGTTTTGTTGGTGAAGCGTGTTGGGTCATTGGATACGAGTGAGAGGTTTCACATGACTTGGTGGGAGCTCAGAGATTAGCGTTTGGTTAAATGTAGAAGTCGATTCCTCTCCCTTGTTACATGGATCCCCTCCGCAGCCTGGGAAGCTCTGCAGAAAAACGGCTCCAGGTTTTATTGTTGGGGAATTTACCTTCAGCTCCCTTGTGCAGGGACCGTGGTATCAGGGGACACTGGGGCAGAAGTGCTTCGGATGCTTTCTCTTGTCCTTTTCAATCTACTGTAATAGCAGCCCATGTGATAGAAGATGTGCAGATTTGGGTACTTTCAAGGTTGCCCCATTTTTTAAAAGACTCATTATTGCTGAGCAGAACAGTACCATGTTTGGGGACCATGACACTGTACCCACCTCTGAATAATTGCCTAATATCTCCCAGAGTAAAAAAGCACCACAGGCCGGTCCTTTCCTGGGGTTTTGGTCCAGTCCCAGCCTGCACCATCTCCCCGTGGAAGGGAAATGCTGTGAGAGATGTACTGAGGTCAGCAAAAGGATTCTAATTCACTAATGCAATACAAGTCTCTTCTATACCTGTGTTTTACAGATCAAAATACACACTGTGCTGGCGCAGAGCTTGGGGGTGCCTATGTATCATAACGTAGGGCACTCGTGGCCTGTGGCTGCCTTCCCTGCCTCTCCTCGATGCGCTGCCTTTCCCTCGGCGATCTGCTTTCTGCCTTACCGTGAGTACAGGTAGGGAAACATTAATAGAAACTGAGGCTTCACTAATTCAATGAGTGATTTAAAATGTATTTTTTTTTAAAATTACGCAAACTTTTATGTGTAGTGGGTTATTAAATGCCTGGTATAATTGTACCTTGCATGTATTTAATTTGGTTTCCGTAGAAGTCGATGGAAGCAATTCTATGGTTTCGCTGGGAATTTCTATTCCTGATAAACATTGGGAAACAGGTTTCATGCAGTACTGTGGGAAAAATGGAAAGTCGCTATCGTATTTTTAGAGTCTAATACACAGTCAAACACTGCCGTGATCTAATTAACATCTACTTAATTAGGCTTAAGTGAAAGATTTCAGAACATGACGCTCAGTGGAGGTATAGGTGATAATGCTGTTGTTTAGAAAATCCAGAGTGTTTCTGAGTTTGCCCAGCAGGTTTTGCATGCAAACCGAAATGTCGCCGGCATTAATGCCCGTCAAATCCCACCCGTCTTCATCCAGCTCCCCATGCATTGCACCAGTGCCGCTTATGGTTTGGCCAGCTTAGCACGCAGGAGGTGCAGATGGTGTGAGGTTCAACAAGGCCAAGTGCTGGGTCCTGCACTTGGGTCACACCAACCCCATGAACGCTACAGGCCTGGGGCAGAGTGGCTGGAGAGCTGCCCAGTGGAAAAGGACCTGGGGGTGTTGGTCAACAGCTGGTTGAATATGAGTCAGTGGTGTGCCCAGGTGGCTGAGAAGGCCAACAGCATCCTGGCATGTATCAGAAATAGCGTGGCTAGCAGGACTGGGGCAGTGACCGTCCCCCTGTACTGGGCACTGGTGAGGCCCCACCTCGAGTGCTGTGTCCAGTTTTGGGCCCCTCACCACAAAAAAAGACATTGAGGTGCTGGAGCGTGTCCAGAGAAGGGCAACGGAGCTGCTGAGGGGTCTGGAGCACAAGTCTTGTGAGGAGCGGCTGAGGGAGCTGGGGGTGTTCAGCCTGGAGAAGAGGAGGCTGAGGGGAGACCTTCTCACTCTCTGCAACTCCCTGAAAGGAGGGTGTAGCTGGGGGGGGGTCAGTCTCTCCTCCCAAGGAACAGGCGACAGGACAAGAGGAAACAGCCCCACGTGGCACCAGAGGAGGTTTAGGGTGGGTATTAGGAAAAAATTCTTCACTGGAAGGGTCATTAAGCATTGGAACAGGCTGCCCAGGGAAGTGGTTGAGGCACCATTCCTGCAGGGATTTAAAAACCGGGTAGACATAGCGTGTAGAGATACGGTTTAGTGGTGTTTTTTTGTCAGAGTTAGGTTGATGGTTGGATGCAATGATCTGAAAGGTCCCTTCCAACCTAGATGAATCTATGAAATCAAACCTTGCCCAAAGGTCTCCTGCATCTCAACCGCACCTTCTCATCTTCGGCAGCCCCCTGTCCCTGCCAGCCCACCATCACTCCAACTCACTCTCACCAAGGGACTGCTTACTCCTCTCCTGCTATCTTAAACTTGCACCTATTTGTTTGCTTTTTGGATGTGCAGTAAATCCCCGCATTACTCTTTTGCACAGCTATTTTTGGTGGGGAAAAGAGAGATGCTGGAGAGGGCTGATGGCACCCACGGAGCTGCAGCTCGATCCAAACCCCTCTTAGAAACAGGGCTGGCCCCTGACTTAGTTTACTCACAGCACAGGTTCACGCCAGCCACCACTCTCCAGAGTCAGGGGTAAGAAATGACTGGCTCCTCCAATGATCCCTGCTGATTCATGAAGCAATTCTCGGTTAATACCAAAGTTATAAGATATTTATTCACTCCTGGCTACTTGGGTTGTCCCAGAAGTTGTTCACCTTGGGGGATTATGCTCTCACTAAAGGTTTTGATAAAAAATGAAAATCCCTTTTTGTTGCCTTTCAAGTCATGTTCACACAATGAACATGATTTTATACCTAACTCTACCCATTAATCAAAAAGGTCAGTACAATAAATAGTTTTTATCTTTTCTGCCAGAAACCTTACCTCCCCATGGTCTGAGGATTATAAGAGAAGATGTAGACAAAAGAATAGGATCTCAACGACTGGTTTGATCAATGCAACAGAGACGAATTATTGTCAAAAACTTAGCAGGGGAGAAATAGAGCACTTTGATGCCAGGGAGAGGTAAGATTGCCTGAGTTTTCGACCTCCAGGAAACAAAGGTGAATGAAATAGCTTCATTCATCTTAATAAAGTTATGATGTCCAGCATCTGGTTCTGAGTGAGATTGATTTTCTTTTTCTAGAGATATATACGTGTGTGAATATATATATGTATATAAAAAATATGTATATATATCCCCCATACCATTGCTTTCACAAACCTGACTGTGAAACTACTGACTTTTTCCAGTGCATCTGATTGCAAACTTAGGGTCAAGATGGAGTTTCTCCTTGGTAAAGCCCTGGGTTTTACATTTATTAGTCTGCTCACTGATGACTGCCTGAAATCATCACCCTGCCTTGGAATGAGAGGTGCTGGCAGGTCACATTTTACAGCCAGGTTTTGCAGTGGTGTGCTGACAGGACATCTGACACACGTGGTACCATGGAGTTGGCTGCCCCTGGGAATCTGCAGGTCCTGCTGATTCTGTGGGCTTTGTCCTTCGCTTCGTTAATGTTTTGCTCATCTGCCGTGACACCCCCCACCTCCATTCCCCCTGAATTCCTGGCAGTTTGGACGTGCAGAATACCCAGCCGCTTCTCCTGCCCTAATACGACGTTTGAGCTGGAGGAAGAACACGAACTACTGCAAATGTCATGAGCAGGAAAAAAAGCCACTAGTGACATTTACCTTTCTGATTATTCCTTCTCATCCCCAGTACTGTGTGTACGTTTCCGTTACAAGATTGTGTGTGACAAAGAGTAGTTAGATTTGCACTACAAATTCATCTTCAAATATACTCACGTCCTTGCGGAGCCTCTCCAGGAGCAGATACGCTCTCCTGATGCTCCGTGGTCTGTCATCCCTCCAGCGCCTGGAAATACGAGCACCACCTGTAGCCTCTCTTCTCAAATGCCTCTTTAAATATCACTTCTCTGCACCCTAAATCTTGAGATGCATCAGTGAAGATGAGATCACCTACATAATCTGAAGCAGATCTCTAAGCTCATTGTCCGATTGTCTTTCCCATCGTACCTCTAACGGGGTAACGAACCCAGCGCCATCCACAGGGCTGGCCTCCAACACATAGTAAATTATTCAGCAGATAGAAATGAGAATATATACGGGTGTCTTAATGGAGACAGCACTGCTGTAGCTGTACTCTGGATATCTGAAAATAACTTTTTGCCATGAATGTTAAAATACCAGCTCGCAATGTGGTGTGAAGAGAACAGATGGATATTTTGCCATGTGATGCAGCCTAGAAAACAGCTTTGATTTAGTGTATCATGCTTGTCTGACTTTTAAACTTGTATTAAACAGAATTTCATAAAGGCAAACTCCACATAAAAATCTCAAATAACAGGGCACTTGGCGGGAGGTTACTAAGCTATGAAAATTATTGATTCAGTCTCCTTTCATTTCAAATGGGCAGATGTGTATGAATATTTATTTACTTTGAGGGCTTTTTTTAGAGGGGAAAAAGGTCTTCAGTAGGTGTTTTGATTTCACAGCACAATCAAGGGAATTAGTATTACGTATAAAACAGTAATTAAAGCTGTTAGATTTCTGAACCCGTACTGATATAGGAGAACTTACCCCCCTGCCCCCGTCCCGCCGCATAAAACTGTTTCTTTTTGTTGCAGTGCTCCTGACATTCAGCCTTTGAGATTATCATGTAGTGTTAGTTCCTAGTCTCTTCAAAATGAATTTTGAAGATTTAACCACTTATGAACAACTGTCTCAAGATACTCTGGCATTATCGGCACCTCAGGTAAAGGCTTCATGCTTTTCCCTAATTGGCTGACTTCTGTGAGCTATGTCTAGGTGTGATGAAATAACGTCCAATTTACAGATGTTTGATGTGGAAGGGCAAGAGGTTTTAGCATCAGTGGCTGATCCAGCTGTGTTGAGGTAAATGAAAAGATTACCTCTGCCTTTTGCTGAAACGGCTCATTTATCGGGTCTTATGGGAGGGGATTCCTGTGGTTCCTGAGCTTGTTTTGCAGACGTAGCATAAAGAAAGGGCTTCAGACCCTGCTGTCGGTGGTCCAGGAGTGCCCAGCACCGCTGGGTATGCAGAGGTCCCCTCTAATGATGCTCTTCAATGTAAGAAGCGCTAAGGTGGGCTTGGAAAAATCCCTCACGTGCCTGCGCTCTGCTTCCTGGATGCTCTGTGTCCTGAGCAAAGTTGTCTTATGGTGTCATCAGCTCATGGAGGGCAGCTGTATTCTCCTTTCCCACATGTTCAGTGGCTCTGCAGAGGGCACGGGGCTGCAGATGACCAGACCCACCGTGTCCAAGGGGTAATGGCTGATGAGAAGGTGCGGGTCTGCACCCAGTGGCTCCCACAGTTTGACTCCCTCTTGATAAACCAATGCCAGAAATACAAAAAGGGTAAAATGTTTCCTAAGCAGAACTTGCCAGCTCTTCTCCAGAAGTGCTGGAAACATCCTGAAGTCTATTTTGGAAATCATGATGTTATTGAGGGCACGTGCACAGGTCAGACATGGTGTTGAGGCAGTGGGACAAACACAGTGGCAACCTCGGAGAGCCAGGGCTGGAGCCCGTGCCGCAGAACTGAGCCCCGCAGCCTCGGTGGGCAGCAGCCCCGTGCAGAGCACTTTTGCTGAGAATCAGGGAAATTGTTCATCTTAATCAAAGGCAGTTCAGGGAATAGTTTTGGATGGGCATGACAAATATGGCCTTCAAGACATCAGATACTCCAAACAGATTAAAAAAGAAATGTTCCGGTCAAAATTACATGGATATTTTAGACATTGCTGTGTCTTGTAAAGCAACATATATTTTAATTATTTATTATATCATATTACATTTATTCATACAATATACAATTATTTTATAATAGCATATAATAATATATTATTAAAACGTATAGATTAAGATATACCATATACATTTATTATATATGTGTTACATAGTTATTCTATTTATTATTTAGATGTCTTCCTATTTGGATGAATGGCCTTTCAACAATAATCTTAGCATCTGGAATCAGGCAAAATAGGGAATTATTGCTGTAAGAAAGGAAAGCATTAAGATCAGATACTTTTTCTTTTGGACAGTATCGCTTTGGGGATGCACCATATGTGCTTTTTAAAGTTGGGGTGAAGTAGGAGAGAAGGGGAAGAGTAGCCTGCCCTCGATTTGGAAAATCATAGTGTACCAGCATGATCTGTTTTTATGGATGAGAACCTTCAGTCTACAAAGTTCTTGTTAAAAGACTTTATCTCGCTGACCAGATGGTGCAATTTGTCTGGTGTTGACGTTTGGGAATATCTGCTGAATTTTGCATAAGGACAACTGTCTTAATTATCCAGTGTCTTGCTGTGTTAATCTTATTTGTCTGCAGTGACCAACTCTTTTCTTATTCCTGGTGATGGTGTAACTGCATCGTGTGTGCTTTTATCCAACCATCTCATCCCTACTTTTTTATTGTCTACCCCTTGGATATTTCTTTGGGTTGAACTCCCCCTGTTGAGGGGAAAGGATGAGCTATGGAAAATAAACCAGATATGCACAAGCCTGCGATATTTAAATTCTCTCTTCCAAGTTAATCCTTTCATCAGAATAAATGCGAGATTCTCTTAAGATGGGAGCAGTGTATAAGATTAGGGCAAAGAATGGGCTGTGAATCTTGGTTTTACTGCTGCAAAGGAGATTGGAGTTGTCGCAGCAGCTGCTTGTGTGACTGGGTTTCCCTGTTCAGGAAGGATGGAAAACAGAGAATATTTGTAGAAATATTAAAAAGTAGCTCTGTAAGACAGAAAAGCCATTGACCTTCTTTCCATTGCCTGAAGGAAAAAGCATTTACTGAGCTCTCTTGTGCTTTCGCAGGCTGGGGATGGATGGGGCTGCAGCGGAGCAGATGGGATGCAGGGAAGGAGGGTCTGGGGCTGCGAGCAGCGGTTGCCGGCCACCTGCGTACGGTGGCAGCACCCGGACCTCGGTAGGGACAGAGCTGTGGTTTGGTCATACCAGCAACACACTTCCCTCAGCCCTCCTCATCTCTGCCCCAGAGCCCCTCTGCCCATCCCACTGTCCCCCAGAAATAAAGGAAAAAGCACGAGTGGATTTACACCCAACAGACTCCTCCCAGTGCTGTTCCCCATTGTCCCACCTCGGTTTGAATCATTTGTTACTGTTTAATTTAGCAAATTCAGGATCAGGTTTGTGTGTACAGAGGAAGCAGCTCATTACAGCTTAATTGCTCGTGTTGCCTGAAGCGATACATCTGTATTGATAGAGAGCAGCACCGAAATGTGCTATCCATTACAGCAAACCTATTAGTCCTCTATTATAATGGTAAGGCTTATTATTTAATATTTAGACTGCATTTGCAGTCACTCAAGGCTGGGCATCCTTTAGCTCCCAGCAGCAGCCTCTGCTCGTGCAGCCGCTCCGGAGGCAGCTCCGTGTGTGCCACAGGCAATGCCCAACCAGGGGCTTATGCAGCAAGTGTGAAGGATACAAACATGTGTCTAGAGGAAACATGGACTAGAGGGAATGGATTAAAACTAGAGATGGGATGATTCAGACTGGATGTTAGGAAGAAGTTCGTCACCATGAGGGTGGTGGGACACTGAAACAGGTTGCCCAGAGAGGTGGTGGAAGCCCCATCCCTGGAGGTGTTCAAGGCCAGGCTGGATGGGGCTCTGGGCGACCTGATCTAGTGGGAGGTGTCCCTGCCCATGGCACGGGGGTTGGAACTAGATGATCTTTAAGGTCCCTTCCAACCCTAATGATTCTATGATTCTATGGCCTGTCCTCATGTGGAGAGATGCTGGGGGCACTATAGAATGCCAAACCAGCATCCCATTGCCACCAGGGCTCCTCTGAACAAGCCCTTGGCTGCTGGGAGGACGTGCTCCCCCTGGATGTAACCTGGCCGGCACCTCCCCTTGTTATGCACATCTAAGAAATATAATGTGAATTTGGGCTTTCCAATGCCAATCCCATAGCCCAGCATGCCCACTGTGGCTCCAGCAGTTTTCCAGAAGAGCTGCAGAAGTGAGTCCTCCTTGCCTGGAAGTCACCAGTCCTCAGCAGAGATGTTGGCACATGGTTGTGGGTGACCCTGACTCCTCTTCTTGCATATTTTTGAAAGTTCTTTTCAGTCACTTTTGCTGCTTTTAAACACTGGGGCACTCAGGCCACAGCCTTTGTTTCCACCTTGGATTTTCCTGGAGAGATTACAGTTTAATCAGGTAGGTTGGCACCTCGCTGCCATGCAAAGGCTACTGGATTTTGTAGCTGAGGATGTGTTTAATGTGCTGTTACTGCTGGAAACTGTGATGGATTATGTGCAACAGCGACGGTACGCGACTGAACAACCAGGTAGTTAATTACTGCAATTATAACGTTTTATGAAAAGGAATTGCATTCATGGTCATCATTATCATGATGAATTTCCCACATGTTATTACTGGTCACCTGCACCACTTGTACCATCAATGGCCAGAGTCCCCTACAGAAAGAAAACCCTCCCCTTTCCTCCCCTCCTGTACATGGAAGAGATGGCTGTCATTAACGTGACAGTGTCTAATTGCTCTGCTGCCCAAGTTCAATATTTATATTCGTTTGTACATATTACTCACAGCTGAGTGTTCCGTTACACATTGCGTGGCTAGCTTTTGTAGATAAATTTATAGCTGGGTTTCTATGACCAGTCTAATACATATAGATGCTGGTCTTAAATCTGCAGAGAGACTTGGGAGTGAGATGTTTTGGCAAATTGCATAGAGCAAGTGAAATGACAGGAATTGGAAAGTGGGAGTATTGCTTGGTACAAGATCCTTGACTGTTGTTGAGTGATAAATTTCCCCATACTAAATAGCTGGCACATTATGTTACACGAGGTTGATGGGTGCGAATTATCAGCTTGGTTGTTTCTAGGTGGAATGTTATTAGCTGTAGGGAAATATGGCAAAGTGCCAGGAGCAGAGCGTGAACTTCTGTGTACATTGTCTTGAATTGCAAAAGCAATCGCGTGGGCCTATTTGAATTGGCAATAGGAAAGTCACCACAGAAGCTATATTTAAAGTGAAGAGATTAAGCTTTTTCCAATACGGCCCTGAGACCTTGATCACACAGAGAATATCAGAATGCCGTGTTAATTAGAAACAGCCTGTAATCAAATAGCTGGGTTTCCTACCACGTTGGGATCCTAATATGCAGGACGCAAAAAAAGAGGATTGCAATTATGTGGTATGAAAACCTAGAGTAATAAATATTTCAGAGGGGATATTGAGCTACAGAGCTCAACCAGCCTGCAAAAAATCAAGGTGAGACCTCTTAAATGGATGGATAACCCCCTGCCTGCCTCATTTGCTGTGAGATTCTTGCACCTCCTTTCCATGTGCTGGATTCTTCCCAACAAGCAGAGGCTGATGTTGGGCCAGCGCCTGGGCTGGGCTGGCTGCTCCTGTTTTCCTCTTTTGCACTGACCTCCAAAATGTGCAGTGTTACACCAGCTCATACATATACAGCATCCCATTTTCATCATAATTTACTTTTGGCAGTCAGTGTGCAAAAAAATCTGAAACCAAATGATTAGCTCAAAAATGCCTGTAATGTGAATATACAGCAATGGAAAATTTTCCCTTTTCTCTCCAAGCTGAGGAACATTGGAAGTTACTGTCCTCTTTTCTGTCTTGAATACCACTCAAGGTCTTCTGTCCTCATTTCTGAAGGTCTGCACCTATAGCCCCAAGCAAATTATTATCCCAGTGATGTTTTATTCATTGTAGTGCTGTAGTGGACATTAATTTCTTTTGTGTTAATGAGTAGTAATTTAAGCATTTGGAAAAATCCTAACCTATGGAGAAGGAAAAAAGTATTACGAAAGAAAGGAAATGAGTGCCAGAAATGAAGGAGTTCCTGTGCCATGGATGATAGGTTATCTAGCGATGGGGGTCACATCTCCTGCAGGGTGCCGGGATACAGGACAGGGAGGACGCTCTGTGGGTCTGCCCGCAGCCCTGCTTGTGCCGTGGTACCCGGGGAAGAGCAGCTCCCAGGTGCCGGCTGGGTTGTAAAAGTGACTGACGCCACTTTTACTGACTCTCCTGGATGTGTTCTGCCAAAGGCGTTGAAAATGCATTCTGGGATTAATGTCAATGGCATCTTCTAAATGTAAGAAGTTAATAATTTATTAGTCTACAGTTGGTCCATGCTCGGCAAGTGGCTCCAGAGAGTGACATGCGCATCAGCGCAGAAGTACACGGCGTGAGCTGCTCTCTTCCTTCCGACCACGGGGACTTTGCTCTGGTGTCCGTCCCCCCTTGCAAGGCCTGCTCTGATGCTCCTTTAGTCACATTTTCTTCTTCCCAAATAATGCTGGCTAAGCCTCAGATAAATTATTAACTACAGAGGACAATGACCACTGTTAAAATGGGTAGTTTTTTTCCCAGGAGGAATCAGGGCTGATGTGTCCTTAGTCTTCCAAGCAGAGGTCCCCTGGACCAAGAAATACCGGCAAGACTGGTGTCTCTGCTGCTGGACTTACTGCTCTGCTGAGCCATACCTGCTACGGTCATTTTAAATTTAAAATGTGTCATACGATTCAAGGCTAATGCTAGAGTTTGCCAGAGTGCTTGTGTGAATCATGGAGTTCCATCAGTCAAGAAGTGGATGTAGAAGGGTGTTTCCTGCCAGTGGAACCAGCAGGTCTCTTGCTTAATGAGGTTACTGATGGCCTGCTGACGCCCTGGGAGCACGTGTCTGTGTATGTGGCTCACTCGGACGAAAAATGGGGCAAGAAAATGCAGAAATACTGTTGAGATGAAAATGGTGCCTCAAGGTGGCAATAGAAGATGCAGGTGAAACAGGGCACGTGGCATGGTGTTCTCTGTGGGTGGGTACAAGGTGGTTGTCCACTGAAGAACAAGATGGAGGAAACCTCCCGAGCATGCTTTCTGTCAGTGGAAAAGCCAAGCAGAACAAAAAACATTATGTAAAATACATGCGAGTGGTTATGAAGCCAGAGGGGCGAAGGCTGTGGTGAACAGAAGAGCTGCCTCAGAGGACTTTTGGCACTATGAGTGCTCCACATCCCGGACAGCCTGGCTGCAGAAGCTCTTTTGAAATCCCTTTGAAAACCATCAGTGTTGTACCCTATTTGGCTCAAATGAGGAAAATGTTCTCACCGAAGCATTCTGAAATTCATGTAAATGAGGTGAAATGAGGGCTGGGAGATTGTCTCTGGTGTCAGGTGGGATGAGAGCCGCTGAAGACCCTCTGCTGAAGCATAGATGGAATGCCAGGTTGGTCTGGTCATTTCTTGAGGACTGGGAAATGGGGGTTTGAACTTAATTTCTGTTCCCTGGTGGCCAGCATTTGTTTAGAAACACTGAGCTTTGAAATCATGAATGTGTGTGGAAACGGTTCAGAAATATTGAGTTTCTTTGTGCGTGCCAGTGACCACATATTGAATATACAATGAAAACAAGAAAGTTTTGACTTGAGGCTTTGAATGTAGCACATACAACATGCGCAGTGCAGCTGCTCTGCTTCATTAGCGATCACAAACGTTTCATCCATACCCTGCCACTAAATAGCTTGTTTTTTCAGAAAAGTGGGCTTCTGCCACCTGTCTTATCAGCCAGGAATGGCTTAAACGGTGTTTCCTGTTAGAGGAACGACCATCATCGTCAGCAGAGTTGTAGTTTAGCAGCTGATGATGAGACCTCCTCCTGCGGTTCCTCAGAAAAGCAGAGATGTATTCATCAGTAGGAGTATTTGCTTGAAGAATTATGTGGCGTAAACGCGTGGTGTGATCCTGCCAGCTGGGCTGGGTTCTGCAGTCAAACGGCTCGAAAACATGTTCGCTGAGAAAAACCCCTTCTGAAAGAAGCAGAAAAACTTCTCCGTACAGAAAGCGGGCGGTTTTGCCAAGCTGCAGCCAACTTGTTTTCAGGACATGCCAAATATTTGTTTGCAATCAAGGCGAGCATACTGATCTGGTGTCAATAAATGTCTTGATTCAATGCAGTGTTTGAAAACAGCGTGTTGGCCGCAGCCAGATTTGTTGGTGTCATCAGCGCCGGTTCTTACACAAACCGCTTAAACCGTGCTTTTGTTTTGACATAACTTACAAGATCATTTTTCATCACTACCAGTAACTGCTTTGAGAAATCTCTGGAGTCGATAGTCACTTAGACTTACTGCGCTAACGCTGCAGGCTGTAAGAAATTGTGCTGGATTTTGTTTTCCCATGGAGATGTTTGGTGTGGCTTTGTGGGTAACTGCTCTATGTAAAACAGCTTGAGGAAAACTGGCTATAAAATCCTTTTCTACTGCTAACAACAATTCATAGTCATACTTCACAGTTTCTGCTGAAGGTTTGTTTTTTTTTGTTTTTTACCTTTTTAATAATAACAATGTTTAACTTTTCATCTTAAATTTCCTTTGTCTGTTATCCTTCGCGAAGGCGTGTTGCTGTGTGCCTCTGCAGTGACATTTGGTATCAGTTCCTGCGCCAGAGCAGCCGTCTCATAACCCAGGTGTTACAGAGCATCGCTGCTCTGCTCCAGTTTCTTTTGCTCCGTGGCCTGATTTGTAACAAATCTGAGTGACCTGCAGGCTCCGCTGACTTCAAGCATCCCACAAGTATTTTAGAAATGCAAAGACAGAACTGAGTATATCGTTTTATTTTATTTTTCCCCGATTGAAATAGAAAAGGTGAAGAGCAAGGCAGGGGGTTCTTTTTGTCCAGCACCTTGGTAGCTATACAGGAATTTTAGATTATTAAGTTCTTCAGCCAGGAAAAATAACGTTAGCTGTCCGGCCATCATACTGAACATATATATATATATATGTGTGTGTGTGTCAACTTGAGGCTTTGAAAATGCCCAGGCTGCACTACATTGTGCTGATTTGTTCATTCCTGCAATCAGATACGTGTTGTGGATTTATATAAAAATTGTATCAAATATTTATACAGAATTTTTTAGAGAAGTCTGCCTCTATTGCAGGCTATACAGTACTCCAGCTTTACCAAGGAAAAGTAAACCTTTAGTTTAGTAAATCATAAAATGGGATCCCATGTCGGTACAGGCTGAATCCAGTCCTGATTTAGACAAGAGAACTTGTCTCCTGGTGAGCCGTGCTCCATTTTTCAGTCATCATAGTTTGAAAAATTGGCTGGGTTAGGTCTTGCCCTGCAAATTGTTGTGATGTGAATTTTATTCATAGAAAGGGATATTGCTGTTGGCATGAAGGAGACGTCCATGTTATTATGGACTCTTCAGGAGGATAGGAGTCTGCAAGTTTAAATCAAATAACAGAGCGTGCATCTTGAACTTTTTGTTCCATGGAAAAAAAATGATTGGGGTAATCAAATAATCGCTGGACTTTATGGAGCTGGTCAATGGCACTATGCAGGGTCTGGTCCTCACCAGCGCGTCCCAGTGCACTTGTGTACGTGAGTGAGTTTTCCTCCTGGTGCTGTGACACGCAGAGCAGCGGTAGCACACAGTGTGATGTCCTACTCGTCACAGAGACTTTCTCCTGCTCTTGTTCTTATCCTCACTTTTGTGTTCGCTGCGTAAATTTACATCACGTGTTGTGAGACTGAGGCGGGGTAGGGAGAAGTGTGTGCACGAGCAGTTACATTTTGCTTTAGTTAGCCTGCCTAAAAATGGGTGAAACAGACAATTTGAAATTCATATTAATTAAATGGCATTAGAGCTAGCTTTTCAGAGTTTGGCATGACTCACTGTGCACAGACTTAAAAGAAAAAACAAATGCAGTGTCATTCATTCCTTTTTCCTATTTTAAAATACATGGGGGAAAAAAAAAGTGTCATCTAGAGCCCACTAAAGTGAATGGGATGACTTCATTAATTTAAGGTGATTTTGGTTTATATTTTAGGGCCTTACATAAGAGCTGCCCACGTCCTCCCCCTTCTCCAAGCAGTTGGAGGAAAGCTGAGCACACGCTCCCCTGCGTCGCGTGCCTCTTCTGTGTGTATGAGAAGCGAACAGTTGGTTAATTCATCATTTGACTGCAAAAGGTTGGTGGAATAATGCACTTGAGAGAGACTAATGGGTAAACCGACACTGGTTTGTGCCAGAAGCTTTGGCGGGTTACAGATTAATTCAGAGGGCATGGTGTTTTTCAGATTTTTCAAAAAGCTGAGCTTTCAGGATCGCTCTAAAGTAATATTCTGCCTTTGGTCTCTACTTGTCCATAGTAAGAGGTAATTTCTGCAGCTTTTAAAGTGTTTTATTTCTCATGCTTTAAAAAAAAAAAAAAAGGAAAGGCTTTTCAACTCCATGTTTGTTAAGTGAGGTTCATTTAAAAAGTGTCTGGGATTAAAACCGCAAAAAAAGCTTCTTGGATATGATTTTGAGAGTTTTGCAGGGTTGCTGCAATGCTTGCTGCCGTCAAGGCTAGGACTTGCTGCCTTTGACCACGTCTCAAAGACTTCTTGCCCATGTCGGGAGTAAAACTTAATAAGGGGGTTAGGATATTAGCAGGCGATCCATCAAATTAAGGAGCACGTGGTGCCGCAGCTCCTGTGCCGTGGGGCTGGCTGGTGTCAGGGGCTCTGTGGGTCCCCCCGAAGCTGCGGTTTGGATCCAGCAAATGTATGGGGGATGTTGTGTTTTATTGGCGTTGCCTCAAATGACCACATAGTGATAAGCTGTACCCAAGCCCGAGCCAGCTGGGCATCGCAGGCAGATGGGAGCGCGGTTCTCTCCTCAGCACCCATCTCTCAGATGCTGAAATCACGCCGGGAAATGTCCTGACCTCTGGGAATGCCGACAGCCAGGAGAACCAAGTGGTGCTTGAAGCCCTGGTTCCTCCCCTGTTCCCCTAAGGAATTTTGCATGTGCATTTGGAGCCACAAAAGGGCTGTGGCACTGCATTTCCTTTGATGTAAGAGATATTTATTAGTATTGCTCACACGGAAATAGGCTTCCCCACTCTCACCTCTAAGGCAGAGGAGATATTGCTGGCTGAGAGATACAGAGAGAGGATTTGAACGATTTCCACATGAGAAATCCATTTGGATGGTTGTTGATCTGAAAAGAAAGCTGGTTTCTAAATTCTGACTTTGTTTTCCACAAGTTTGCTACTCCTCTGCTCTCGCTTCCTCCATTTTCTTTGTAAATGCAGATTGACATCCGTAAACTTTCTGCCTATTAAAATTGTGCCTTTGTCAGCATCTCTTCCTGCAGGAACTTTGTGTGATAATTTCTAGAAGCTATTCCTTGTCTTCCACAAGTCTAATCTTAGACAATAATCAAACCCAGACAAGTGCTTTTTCAGTCTGGAAAGGCATAAATAAGTAACCTGTACTTGTTAAATTAGGCACTGTAAAAATGCTGAGCTTTAAATCATTGTCCTAGTAATTATTGTCATCATTGTCGTTATTAGATGACATAAGATTTTATTGCTGATAATTTGGAGGCTTTGATACATTTATTTGAACTGACTGCTCCTTTGGCTAAGAATAATTGCTTAAATTCCTCTCATGGGCTTTTGCTTCTATAAAAAGATTGTTGACCTTGAAGCTTTTACTCGATTTTGAATTCTTATTCAAATGCAAATACGAATAACCAAGACAAAAAGACGTAACTTCCTAAGTAGACATTCCTTTTGAGTTCTGGGGACCTTGTACAGAAAAGTCAGGTTTTGTTTGCATTGTCAGAGATGCCCAGCATCTCTCTTTATCCTTCCTTTTTTTTTTTTTTTTTTTAAGAGTAGAAAGGTAAAGCTTGCTTTCTCATAAACAGATGTTGATGGCATTAAGTGCCTTGACTGCTGAAGACCTTCACTGTGCTGTTCGATGGACCTCTTGGCACATGTGTCGTTCGGTTTGGATGATCATGTTCAGGAAAGGGTATTACCAAGGCCAGTACTGTGCACCTCCTGCTTTTTCTTTCTGCAGTTTTCCAGATCTTTTAATACTGGATGTGCCTATGTCGCCTTTACAATAAGCTTTTCCTCATCTTTATTTGGTGAAGAATCAGAGTGGGCTTTTGGTGCTTCTTCAAGACTAACTTTCTCAAAATTATCAAAAGCGAAAGTGAGCCTTGGTTTTACCTAACTAGCTCTCTCAAAAATGAGATTTCAGGGCTTTTGAGGCAATTTGGTGATAAATCAAATTTCCCTGCCCATGGCAGGGGGGTTGGAACTAGATGATCTTTAAGGACGCTTCCAACCTGAACTATTCTGTGATCCTATAAGCTAGAGCATCAAAGCAAAGGTGGGGATTTCCCTGCTCTCCCAAGGGCGTGCGTGATTTTTGGCAGGTTACATCTACCTCTCTGAGCATTTGTTCCCCATCTGCATGGGGGTGATAGTGCCAGCTCTCTTGGTGAACCAATCTCAGTTTTGCTGACAAAGCAGCGGGCACTTTACGTGTAGTAATTGCCTGTTTAAGTGCTGTGCTCGTTGGAGTCTCACTGAGACACTGAACATCTCCAAGTCCTGCTGCAGCTTCAGCCTCAGCTGCTCCTGGCGCTCCCCAGACCTCGCTCAGCACCGGCCACCGCTGACCTTCAGAGGCAGGAGCAGGCGTTTTGCAGGGAAGTTTTGCGTGTGGATCTGACTCTTATGGGAGGAGAAAGATTTAGTTTATTTTGTTTTCTGTTTTACTTAGTTAAGATTTTTGTGGATTCTGAGCTCCCATATCAGTGATTTCTGTAAGGACAACTCCAAGGAGCTTGGTACAAAGACAGGGCATCTGCCCCCCAAAGCAGCTCTGGGGTCTTCTGCAGAGATGTACCACTCTCCTACATGAAAAATGATAATGCCACGAACGCCGGTGAGAGGCATCGGTGAAAAAACCCATAAGGAAAAATGGCTGGATTACAAGAGAAAAGCCTTTATTTACATTACAAATGGTAAAAAGTGACAGAAGTCTTAAAAAATATGGACATAAGAATTTGAGAATTTGTATGCCTATTGAATCGCTGTCGGGTGCAGCAGCATAACCCATATGCTAAATGTGATTTTTATTAGAGGCTCTCATGGAGATGTTCAAATTACTAAAAGTCAGATCTGTTCTTTGGTAGTGTATTCATCTTGTCCGGTGAGAAGAGTGCTTAAAAGCCCTTTAGCAAACAACAGAGGTCTGGACAGGCAGTTAATCGAAGATTTCTAAAAATAAGCTCCAAGTTTGTGAACTGATGTAAATTGTAATGCTTCAGGAGGCGGGCGCTTCTCTGAGAGGAAAGGCTGTGACCTGAGCGTGTCCGTGTGTTTTTTGCATCCACGCTGGCCGGTTCCCAGCCGTGATTATTTCAAGGTGTTTTGTTATTTCTATGAGAACACTTCTGCATCCCCCTCCCGTGGCTGCTGTTGGGAAGAGGCGATGGCCAGGACTCAGCTGCAAGCGGGCCGTTGCGCTATTCACTTCCTGATGTTGTGTTGCATGAAATGGCGTGCTTTTAGGCGATGTGCCTATTCAGCTGTGGTAACAACAAAGAATGATTTAGGAAACAAATTAAGAAGAAGAAAGACTTGGATAACAACATATAATAATGCCAGGCAGTGTAAAAGGCTCTGGAGAGCTCCGAAATGTCATGGTTTCATGCAGTGTGCAAATAAGGATGAAATTGAAAATCAGCTATTTCAGGAAAGGTAACTCTTAATTTGCATGAAATAATAATCAAATAATTATCAGGCCACCTTAAACAGCAATATTGAAGGTCACTTAACTGCACAGAATGACACAATATGACAAGATATACCTGGCATAAGTTTTTAAGTACAAGTATAACTACTGATGGGATTTGTTAATTTTTATTTTGAATAATCACGTGTATGTTTCTATATAATAACTAACTTTAGTCTGCAAACATCTAAAAATGTTTGACTCTTAAATGGTTCTGGAGTATTGAACTCCAAGTCTTAGCCTGAAACTGTTAGAAACCGAGGCAACGCATAAATAGGACACAAAGATTTTCAGTTGTTTTTAATCAAGCAAATCAAGACTAATGAATCCAATGATAAAAAGATATCTCCTTGTGATGGCTTGTAGGCTCTGGTGGATAAAAGGCCAGATGAGTCAAAGTCCTCCCATGCATAATTTAAAAATACTCCTTTGCTTCTGAAAAAGAGGACACCTTTGTTCCAGCGAACTACTGAAGTGTGTTCTGTGAATTGCAGACTGCAGGAGATGATTGCTTCCAAAGGGACATTATCACAATATGTCAGCGATGATCACCGATTGCTTTGACATCCTCCGCCTAGCTCTTGCTTTCCTTCCCATGAAAAGGTTGTATTCTTGGCAGCATACAAAAAAATATGTCTCTGGTCAAGTGTGGCACAAATGAGTTGAACTTAATGGTCAAAAAGTGGAAGGCCACCGCTTTTACATGATTTTTAAAAGCGGCACTAGCATGTCAAACTTCTCAGCTCTCAAATCAAAGCTGAAATAAGCAATAAAACAATTTTGTCTGTTTATGTTAAATGATTTAAATTAGGTATCCTATATTAGGCTCAGACAGAAATTTGAGTATTATACCAGTAATATGGTCTCTAAGCAGTACATTTTGTTCATTATTATTCTTCACATCCATGCCTTATATGATCTCTTTTATTGGAGTTAATGGCAAATACTCTTAGGTAATAACAGGGGTACAGGTTAATTATTCAGTAACTACTGCTAAAGAATGTAATGTTTCCACTCCTGGTACAAAAAGGCTTCGTTTTCCATCATGTCATTAAATATCCTCACTTAGAGTCCTGAAAATGAAGCATTGCCTCTGATTTAGGGTCATCAAAAAGCACATAGTTTCTGCCTTTATTTAATTGACTTGTGATTTAATGTTAATGAAATCCATGTATCCCTGCTCTTATATTTAAAAACAGAACTTGTCTGGGTTATATCTGAGTCAGTGAAACCTGGCTGCTGTGCACTGGGATAGTGCACCTCTGTCGACAGCGGTGTCCCGTGCAAAGCCCAGAGTGCTGAAGTCTACTGAGAGCAACACGTTGTGGTCTGGACAATGCGGGCTGCAGAATAAGATCCATCCCCACGCACACGTTCATCAAGGAGGTTGTAACCAGGTGGGGGTCGGTCTCTTCTCCCAAGTAACACGTGGTAGGACAAGAGGGAACGGCCCCAAGTTGCACGGGGGGAGGTTTAGGATGGATATTAGGAAAAATTTCTATGCTGAAAGGGCTGTCAAGCATTGGAACAGGCTGCCCAGGGAAGTGGGGTTTTGGCAGTGTTAGGTTGATGGTTGGACTTGATGATCTTAAAGATTCCTTCCAACCTAGATGATTCTATGATTCTCTCTGAGAAACCCTGCATCACTTCAGCTGTTAATGTTCAAAAACCTATATGGGGTTTAAATAGTCAACTAAAGGAAGGGTCACTGTGGTTGGTTGCTAGAAATGTGGTTTTCCTGCATTGAGTGACCCTCCACTGTCCATATGTGCCTGGATACCTGTCTGCTGGGAGGCCAGTGGGATGGAGCCACGAGGGTCCGCACCCTGGGCAGAGCCCAGCAGGAGAGCAACGCTGTGACCGCTCTGTGCTGAGATTTCATGTGACCGCTGCTGATGGGTGTTCCTCGTCTCCTCTCTGCTGGCTGCAGCCGGGTTGAGGGTGCTGGGAGGGAGGAACCTGCCTGTTGCACCCATAGGGACTCCTCCTGCTTATACAGTCATTCCTCCCTGGCTTTTGTGCCTCTGCGTGTGCAGGCTATAAACCTTTCAAATGGTCACGTCTATGGTATTCCCCAGACTTCTCCAAATGACCTTTAGACTGTAATGAGTATGCTATTGCTTCAGTCTTTCAAAATACTGGCAAGACTTACTTTATATAGATCTGTTTCTTCCCTCAAGGTAAGTTCTTTTCTGCTGTGACACTGAGAGCCCCACTCAACAGCACCCTCTGGATTTCCCTGTCCCGCGGGTGGATGTTCGATGTTACATACCTTGCTCTGAATGTCCCTGCAGGCGCTATGAGGGGCCCTCGTGATGGTGGGACAGCTGAGCAGTGAGCCACGGGAAGTCTTCTGTCACTGGGGGGTGATGGAAAATTTGGCAAGGACCTTTGGAGAAAAGAATTTGGAAATCTGGAAGGGAGAGAATTATTCCCAGATCAGAAAAATGAATTAGTAAACAGACAAAGTAATACAAGGTGTGTATTTGCCCCACCTCCCATGAGTGAATTGTTCCCCTCAGCCCCACCGCAGGGCTTGTCCTGCTGAACCCACTGCTGTCGTGGGGGACAAGAGGGGCTCTCCTCTGCCTTCCTCCCCACTTTCCTCTCCCTCATCGCTGCATGTAATTCAGAGTGACCACAGGCTGCAGCAAGGTAAAAGCAATTCTTTTCCTCAAGGGACAGGCATTTGTAGCAATGTTTAATAAATAATAATAATAATACAATTAATAATAATACAAAAAAATCCTCTCGACCCGTCTGTCTCCCACAGCTTAGGTGAGCATTAACACAGAGACAAAACTGGGGGCATTGGGGTTAATTAACTTACTCTGGGCTGGTGTTTAAGCCAGACGGGATCTTCAGTCAAGAAAAGCCCACAGTCAAATGTGAGGAAATTAGACGTGCCGCAGTCTCCACGGAGGCCATGTAGGCAGCCACAGCAAGGTCACGGAAGGCACTGAAACAGCAAAATGAGAAATGCATGTATAAAGCACAAACAAATGAAGCAGGAAAAGAGAAAAGAAAGGTCTTGGGAGGAAGACAAGGGTGTATTGTGGGATTTAACTGAAAACTAACACTTTTTCCCTTGTCCTTCTCCCCTCCATAGGCGAGGCCAGATCGTCGGGATACGTGGGGCTGCTGGGCTCACAACACCTCCTCCTGCCTCTGGCCTGATTGCAGATAAGCAGCCTGTGTCTGTGATAGGTCTCTTCATTCCAAAATATGCGCAGCAAAGTATGTATTTAATGTAATCAGCCTGTAGGCTATAGATCAACAACATTTTCTGCTTTGTGCAGCTTCTCGAATGAGTCATGTTTTCCTCTTCATTTGGATGTGCGTATCCTCTAAGCCAGTTGATAAATCGTTCTTCCCTAACTCAATTAAATGTGGTTGTGTTTTCCTATAGTGCTACAGTTTAATTCACAGCATTGCAGCGAATGTACTGTAACGAGGCTTCTTGTAAGTTATTTGTACACGTTGCAGTTTTGTCTAAAAGAGCTACTGCTGTAAAGTGAAATATGAATTTCTACAGAGGAACAACGGCTTCTCGTGCTGCACCTTTAATAAAACCTCTGAGATCAGTGCCTGGAGGATCTGAACGTCATCAGGAGACCTCTGAGCTATGCCCGTTCACCCTGAGGTAGCTGGGTCCTTCAGAGGTTGAGCTCATGATTTGAGTGGGAACTTTTGCTGAACACAAATTGTCACGATTCATTCCAGTCATGGGGAGTGGTGGCACTTGGCACCATCTGTAGCTCAGCCCTGATCAATACACACCCCCAGACTTCCCGTTGCTGCGTCTTGAAAGAATTACGTTCCATCAGATGATGATCTCCATTTTCTCATCTGATACTGCAGCCTCTTTTCTACAGCAAGGTATTATCAAAGTGTAAAATTTGTTCAAATTAACATCTGAAGCCCTCTTCCATTTTGGGGGCTTTGAAAGCTTGGGCGATATATCAATGACCAAATGTAATTGCTTTCTCTAAAATACGGCTTTCTAAAAGGAAATCTGACTTGGATGTATGTAGTGAATGATTTAATTTATGTAGAAGCAATGGGTCTGAAAAAGGAGGAGGAGGAGGAGAAGTTGTGATATGGAGGCTGAATTCATCTGAAGTTATGAATAACAGATGACTCACTTGGGAATATTTTTTGCTAGATTTAAATGAAATCTCATCAAATACATGATAATTGGATATATTTATAAACCTGCAAAGCCTACTCAAGGGGATTTCAGTAATATTGTCAATAGTACAGGTTAACCATAAAACTAGTCAGAATTAATTATTGCAAGCAGTTGTACCTGGCTGCAGTGGTAATTTGTTATAGTAATCCCTGGAAACTGAGGTTTTAACAGTCTGTCTTCTCATTCTAGATTTGGCTTTTAAATTATCTCCCAGAAATCTTCTTCTTGGCTCCATAAAGTAAGGGCTTCTCGCCAGTCTGGTTCAAAGTACTTTTAGGAGCTTTAGTCAAAATAGCGTTGTCATTTACCGGGCACTCCAGAACAGCCAAGTTGTTAACAACTCACAAAACTGCCTTTCTAGGCACTGCTGTGTCCCAGCTAGGTCTTCTGAGGCCTGAGTGATCTGATACTTTAAATGTAATCAGGACGTTCATATACCTAACGGTGATCCTGTGGGGTCCTGTTCCTGCTTCACACTGGCTGCCCAAGCGAGGGCTCTGTCCTTCAGCTGCCCAGATATTTCTCATGGCACCTGCAGGAGCTCTGAGGATGCTAGTGAAGGGAAATTTGATGGAGGTGGCCAACAAATCCAAATCTTGGTCATATTTGCTCTCCTGGTCAGAGAAAACCATTGGTCTGAAAACTTTTCAGTCTTCTGCTCTTGCGACTCACAAGCTGCTGTGGTGTTTTCAAGGCTCTTGCAAGATGAGAGGGAACAAAGGACTTGAGGCACCTTGCAACCTCAAATACCCATCCTTTTCTCCTAACATTTTGTGTCGGGTTGTCTAGAATTTCTTCTCCACTAAATGGTACAAGCTGTCTCACCCTCTGCCCCTCTCTTGTTTTTTTTTAACAGGAGAATAGAGTTATGATTGTTTCAACATGTTCTACAAACCTCTGGTTCTGTTGAGTTAATCTGGCTGCTCTAGGTCGTGTTTGCCTCATCTGCATGCAGTAAGGCACTTCTCCATTGCTTTAAGGGCTGTAACATTCTCTGCTGATGAAAATAGTTAGGTACTTATTTTTTTTCCCTACAAATTATCAGGTCATTTAAAAAAATGAGCTCATTTTAATCTAATTCTGCATGTGCAACTGTCTGGAGAGTTATTTTCTGCTCCAGTAGTTGCAGTTTGCAATTATTATGTTTCTTTTAAGAAAAGAAAAGTAACAGCTCTATATTTTATGTGAATTACTGGTGATCTTTCAGAACAACTTGTGTTTAGGATAAGTAATAGAAAAAATAAGAGGCCAAATGGATAGTAATGTGGTCTTGAAAAAGCACAGAGGAAGTAGGAACTTATGTAAAGATTACTAAAATATTAACATTTGACCACTTATGCATGAATATTTCAATTAAAAAACATGTAATTCTTATTGAAGTGAAATCAACAGTTCCTAACTAACCATGGCTTCCGATCGTAAAAAGGCAACATTTTTATTCCATTTACTTAATTGCTGCGATTCATATGTGCATTCAGACATGTCTGCAACCCATCTGCATCTCTCATGTAGGTCTTGGATCTGAAGAGGGGTGTCAAAAGGTGCCTCAAGTACTTCAGTTTATTTCCAGCAGGAAAGTAGATGCAGTGGTGCGGTATTTTCCTTTGGATTTACACCCCCATTTTCAGTACTTTTTGAGTACAAAATGCCAGTCGGTGTGTCTCGTCCAAGAGCTGCTAGTACAGGCACGGCTGAAGGTCGTGTCCAATTTCAATACGCTTTTAAATTTGACACTTACTTTGTGTATTTCCACGGAACTTGTGACCAATTTGAACACTTCAAATTCAGCAGCGTTTTGTCGGTTTATTTACCAGAAAAAAAAGCTGGTGACTAGAATATGTGCTTAAGGCTGTCTTAGATTTCACATGTATTTTCATTTGAGGGCACAAATCAACATTTCTGTTCCTAGTATAAAAAAGTTCCACCCATAATTTTTTGGTATCAGAGTTTTAATAAGATACATTATTGACTTTAGAAGTGTTGGTTGGGCTCTGGAGCCAGGCGTGTGGCAGGGAGCCCGGCTGGGGGTGTGCAGGTGTGTGTGTGTGCGCGCGTGGAGGGCTTGGGTGGTAGGGGAGCGGGGAGGTAATCTCATGGGAGGAGGGATGGGTTTCCCATTGATTGCTCAGTGACGCCAGATGCTCAAAAAGAGAGTTTAATCATGAATGTGTTTCCCACGGTGTACTACCCGGAGCGTGCACCATTGCATTCGACTCCCCCGTCCCAGGGTGCTGACGCCGGAGCAGGGTTGTGTACCTGCTTCCCAGCTATTACTTCTTACCCAAAAAAAATGCGTCGGCTTCTATTAATACACCTGTCTGCAGCCATTTCCACTTACGTATACCCATCCCCAACAACCTCAGACCCTAATTTTGCAGATATCTCACGCAAACGGGCAAACAACGTCCCCTGCATGATAAAGGCGACATCCACAGAGCAGCTGTGAATCTCCTGCCAGGGGCTTCCCAGTCGGGGTGAGTCGTCACCTCCAAATGATGAATAATGCTCTTCCAAACGAGCCACATGGCATCAATGTTGTAGAGAAACCTCTGGAGCATTTGGACTAAGCTTGTTGGAACATTTTCTTGTAGAAACAGCTGCTGCATTGCTTTGCTTTCCTCTCCCCAGCATTGGGAACAGGGAGAGAGAGGAGGACGAACGCAAGTAATTATGATGCTTGGAAAGGAGGAGAATGAGACTGAAAAGGCTTGGGAGATTTGAGACCGCCACCGGAGGAACTGAATGCTGAAACCAGGGGTAGTAAATACTTCTGGTCTTTTTGATGAGATTTAAGATTTACCGAAGAGGATTTTTCAAAATGTTTTCTGTGTTAGTAAGCCAAAGGTTTTTGATACAAAATGAGGTGCTTTCAGAAATTTAATACAGATTGTCAACAATCTGTCTAGTGTTTAACAAAGGGAGTGGGTTAATCCAGCGAGTGCGAGACAAGAATACATGATAAAAAGCATCAGTACCTGAGGGAGCGATGCAATGCAGCACCGGGGAGCAGACGAAGCAGTGAGAGGATTTTCTATAGCTTTGCACAGGGATTTCTGGATTTACCGAACCCTGTGTAAAGCATGTGCCCGTAACCCTGGTCATCCCTCCATTGCCCGGTTTGAATTCGTGTCACTGAACTTGATTCTTGTTTGTATATTCTGGTGTAAATCAGGAGGGACATTGGACATGACAAAATTGGAGTTTTCCGCAAGGTGCGAGCAGGGTTCAGGGTGGTGCTCGGTCTGGATCACCAAGTGGCTGCCTGCAGACATGCAGACCCTGTGGGTCTGTGTGCCCATATAGAAAAGAATCATAGAATCATAGAATGGTTTGGTTTGGCCGGGATCTTTAGAGGCCGTCTAGTCCAATCCCCCTGCCATGAGCAGCAAGAAACCCTTTTCCTTCTCCCTGTGGCTCAGGGCTGCAGGGCCGGATCGCGCAGGGGACAGACTGCTGCACAAGCAGGGATGCGGTGACCACACACACCCTGGGTATGGTTTTGGGTACCATTTGGCTGTGATGCCCAGTTCACCTCCCAAGGGCTTGACAGCACATGGGTCTGTGCTCTGAAAAGCGCCCTATTCTCATTTCAGCATCCGCAGCTTGAAAATTCAATATCCACCCAGCTTAGCAATAATTAAGTTTATTTTTCCTGCACCTAATCCCCATTGTGAGAGACGAGCCTTGCAAGGGGCAGGTCAGCGTTTAGAGCAACAGGACCTGATGGTAGGTTGGACCAGCGTGCGACAAACGTGTCACTAAATGAGAGGACACGCTATGGGCATGATCCGCAGCACCACCCCTCTGAGATCTCTTAATATACTAGAAGTAAGTATTAGTACAAATGAGATTCGGAGCTGATGGTTTCTTAATTAGATTTTAGCATTGCGTTGTTAATTAATTTACTGAAATGTTCCAGGATGTTTTCCCACACCGCATCCGTCCCCCCCCGCGCTCCTCCCCGAGGAGCGGCCGACAGCAGTGAGTCGTAGCACAAAGTAATCTTAACAACTGCCACATGTTGTTTCACCAGCTGAGTAAAGAAAACAATGACAGAATATTTGTTCTCTACAAAATATACAGCGATTGAACATCTTTCTTAACAAATGAGTAGAGAAGTTTAAATAACCATGTTAAAATATCCTTTTGAAAAATTTCTGATTTTGTTGCCAAATTGTTGTAGTTTAGTGTAGTTTCCTTCTGATAAAATGTGTTATTTGGGAGGCCAACCAAGATCCCAAAGGTATGACTTGATTTCTGCAGATGTGAAGTTTTCTTAAAAAGGAGACCTAGGAGGTTTTTGTCACCAGCAAAGAGCTCATCCTGAAGCCTCTTACCCCAATAAAATCCTCTCCCCACTGTTTTTCATGCTGGTTAGCCTGTATTACAGAAAAAACAGTTCTGTCTTGATTATAGTTATTTAGCCTGGAGAAAAGGAGGCTGAGGGGAGACCTTCTCGCTCTCTACAACCCCCTGAAAGGAGGTGGTAGCCAGGGGGGGTCGGTCTCCTCTCCCAAGGAACAAGTGATAGGACAAGAGGAAATGGCCTCAAGTTGCACCAGGGGAGGTTTAGGAAGGATATTAGGAAAAATTTCTTCACTGAAAGGGTCATTAAGCATTGGAACGGGCTGCCCAGGGAAGTGGTGGAGTCACTGTCCCTGGAGGTATTTACAAGCCAGGCAGACGTGGTGCTGAGGGACATGGGTTAGTGGTGGGTTTGGCAGTGTTGCGTTGATGGTTGAAGATTTTAAAGGTCCCTTCCAACCAAAATGATTCTATGGTTCTATAAATATATCACTCTGCTGGTAAACATAATTGAGTTGTCTTGAGGGTGGGAGGACTCCACTTCAGGCACAGCCGGCTGGGCTGGGTGGTCGGCGTGGACCTTCCCCAGCTCTGTGGCTGGGTGGCAGGGTCATGGCCATGCCTGATATTTTAACCTCACCAGGGCAAAGTTTTGCTTTTGCGTCATAATTGCAAAGTGTCAGTATGTGATGTGAAGAATAGTCTCTGTGACTAAGAAAGTCCAAGATTCTGAGCAGAGAGGTGTGACAGAGCATCACAGCTGGGTTCTGCTCTTAAGCCTGCAGGACTCCATTATTTTACTCTTTTCCCTTCCCTCTTCTATACTGTTTGTTTTGTGATTTGGGTTAATTTTCTTTCCAGCACAATAGCCAATTCAAAACACTCTCCCCAGCATCCCTCTCTCCCTTCAAAATACGGAGAAGTCCATGAGAATGGCACAGCAGGCTGGCAGCCTGGGCTGCACCTCCCCGGCACTGGGGAGAGCCAGGATCGGGCTCCTCTAAATTAAACAGCCAACGTTCACACTGCAGCCCCTCACAGGCGGCAGAGGCTCAGAGCATGCTTCAGAGACGACCTGTTAAATGAACTGGAATTTAAAAATCACACGAACACCTCTTTATACGATCAAGTACAAGTGTTTCCAGCGAGTCATTTCTCACAGTTTCTGAGATGATTTGTGAAAAGACACCACTCATTGCCCTCATTATGCCAATTCCAGCTGAAAATCAAGGCCAAAAAGCAAGACCATGTACTCCACTGTACGAATGTGAAGTGACATTTTTAAGAGCCCTTTAAATTGTTTAAATTACTGCTAAATTGCCTGATGTGGTAGCTGGGATTGAAATTAGAGGGCATTAAAAATATGTTCCTTGAAACTCATGTCCTGTTTGTTTGATTTGTGCATGTTCTTTTAGAGATGTGATGAAAAGAAAGAATTTTCAGGAAAAATAGCTTGTACACTCATAAAAGTGGTACAGTTTATTCTTCTGAGCTCTCCTTCCTTACCAGAAATTCTTGTGATAAGGGGAAAACCACCAGATGACACAACCTTTATCTTTTGGGGAGCTGAAGGACACCATTCTTCTTGCATTAGAGGGAGATGATGATGAAGACGAGGAGGAACGTGGACAGAAGGACAGAGGAGCCTTGAAGGTACCCAGTTAGTTACGTTTGGTTTGGAACTGGCCTGTGACACAGCTGAAGGACAGACCTTGTTTTGAGGCTGAAGCAGAAAAGGCAAAAGTTGAAGACATTAAACCATCAGGATGCCATTCTCTGAGACTTCAATGGTGTAGGATTTAGGAGCCTTTGGTGGAAGGATTGGCCTGGAATCACAAATGCAGGGGAAGGAGAAAACTTCAGGGAGTCCAGTGCTATGATAGGTGAAACATTTTAGATCTGAGTTTCTGAGTTCTGGTGACCTGCAATTTTTTATGAACTTCTTTTTTAAATTAGTCTTAAGACCCCCACCATTTTAAAGCAGTAGGAAAAATAAGAGAAAGGAAAGCCCCAAGTCATATAGCCAGCTGTGGTCCAGGATGACAATGTATAAGGAATAAACAGTTTGTGGAATCCTAAATGGAGAAGTCTTGGGGAGGGGCAAGAAAAATGCCAAAAAATAAGAGTCCTTTAGGCAATTTAGATAATTGAACCATGATGGAGATGTGATTTTTTTTTTTTTCTTATGTATCCGGGCAACTATTTGCTTTAGATGTAATAACTGTTATAAATCACAGAACGAAGTTTCTAACCCCAGCACATGCCTGGAACAAAGCTGTTGATGCTTCTGAATGGCACAGCAAGACGTGCAGCCAGTTCCTCTCTCTCCTATTGCTTTGGTTTGGGCTACCAATTCTCCTGAGTGGGCTAGAGACCCAGGGCCAGTGCCTGGTCCACACTGGCTGTGTGGATGGAGGCATGTGAGACCTGAAGATGAAGTTTCTGGGAAAAAAAATTTTCCACTGCTCAAGTTATGTATTTTATGCCAGTATCTAGCCCTAACTTTTAGATGTGGGTTGCGTTTTGGTGTACTGGATTGCTGTTTGGCTTTGTGGGAACTACGACCACAAAAGAATTAATCCTCAAATGGTGCTGAAATTTTGATAGGATTATCTGAATTTAACGATTTCAAAGTTTAGTATTTGGCAATATACTCTGCCTGAATTTAAAAGACAATGGCATGTTTTATGGCTGTTGGAAAAAAAAATACGTTTTTTTCTTTTGTGTGTGAAAAATGAGCTACCCATTGAAAGAAGAGCTCATTCCACGCTGCTGCATGTGTTTCATGCATATTCACCAAGAAGCAATTTTGAAAAATATACCGCTGTGCTTTTGCTGCTGGAGGTAGAGGAGGATATTAAAAAGCCCATTTTTTCCTACTGCTTCACTTCTGCTGCTGTGTAAACACTGAATGTTTGCTGTTCTGTCAGGATTAACTGATGTTTGTTCAAGGTGGGAGAGGTGTTTTTAGAAAACAGATGGTTTTGGACTGTTTTTTTCCCCCAGGATTCGGTGAAATGGAAGCTGATTTAGAATTGTTCTCTGTAATTTTTATTATTGGCTCTAATGACAAATACCCTGATGCTGAGAGTCTGTGCAACCTCCGCCCTCTCCACCACGCGGCAGCTCCAGTTAGAACACCCGCATGTTGCACTCTGCCTGTGGCGTACTGTCAAATGATAAATCCTCTGAAAAAATCCTATGTTAAGACCTTAGATTCATCACCCAACTTCGGGGGTATTTTTGACCTTTTATTCTGGACTGTGTTGGGGATAATAATATCACCTTACCCCACAGAACGGTTGTGCGAATAAATATAGTATTAGCAAACGCAACACTCAGATAACATCATGAGCAGTGCCATAGGAAAAGGTCCATGGGAAAATTACTAATTCCAACCATGACTAGAACAACATGTGCCATAACGGAAGCTCTGGAGCAGGTGCTGAGCTGTGGGGATGCAGCAGGACTCTGCATATCTGCTTGCTCTCCCGCACTCGACTGTCTTTGATTTTCAGTCTCCAGGTGAGCTGATTATCGCAGTCATAAATAGTAACAGGATTTTCCAGGTTGCAGTCAATGAGTAAAGAGCACATTTGGAATTTTAGTGCCTGGAAGCTTAGTGTTTGTCTCACCGTAGAGCTCAGAGGAAAAGCTTCGGAGGTCTGGCACTGATGTGCATCCAGGTGCCCATTGAAGACATTAGGTGCTTCTTGGAGTTATCAAGAGGTAAGTAGACATGTGAGGTTAGGAACAAAAAAGACCTTTGTTAGCACATTTTTAGCAAAGTATTGTAAATATCCAGAGTTTAAGGAAAAAGAAACTATTTTGCACCTAACTTCCAATGGCCTAGTATGGGGAAAGCCTCTATGGCTGTGTATTTTAATTATCAAGACACATGGATGGTGATGTCTGGGTTACCATTGATGTGAAGAACCCACAAATCTCAGTCCACCCTTTTCGTTTCCAGTACAAATAATGAAGAAAGCAAAGAAATAAAATTCCAGGCTTCAGAAGAGAACCTGCCAAGCGTCTCCGCCATTATACGTTAATTCTGCTCTACCATCTGAAACGGCACCTCCTCCTGCAGAGACGATTTGAGAAATGCTAAACATATCAGTACCGGGGGAAAAAAAAAGAAAAAGAAATCATTAACGTAATGATAGTCATCACACCAGAGCGAGGAAAAGTGCAGAGAACTGCATAACTGTTTTTCCAGCTTTCAGAAATGTCTTGTGGTTATAGATGAAAAAAAAAGAGCCTCTTGGAGGCTGATGGGGTTTGGATTGTCCCTGGGGATTTATTTGATGTATGATCTGACTGGGAGTAGTCAGGTAAAGAGAAACAGTTTAGAGTTTGAGAGCAGTGGACCATAGCCCAATAATTCAAGAGAAGTTCAACTGTAATGGGAGCTGGGAAGTTGCGGGAGTGGGATGTGGTGGGATCTCTGGGGGTCCTGCACATTTTGCTTTGAAAACATGGAGCTTACCTGTGCTGCCCATCAGGCTGTTGTCCCCTCTGATACTGGCAGAGGTCTGTGGTCTGCAGGACACCTTCCTCGCCTTCCCCCCGACACTAGGCTTGCTGGTACGCCGCTGTTCTCCCCAAGCGTGGTCACCATCCCTGGCCAGCATTTCACGGTCAACCTGTGGTGACACTGCCTGAGTCCTGCCTGCAGCTGTGCCTGTCCTGCTAACAGCAAGAGGAGGCAGAAACTTTGTGGTCATTGATGCGTTGTAGCTTGGCAGCTGCGATATGAATTATCAGGACTGTAATGCAACATTCCCTGCTTTTCCTGAAAGCTGTGGATGGGCCATGAAGATTTGCTGCCATATTAGAGGTTGAAAAATTGATTATAAAAATACAACAAGCTGCTTGGGTTGAGTTTATCACCGTACTTGGTCTTGTATTAGCACGGCCATGAAGGCTCAAGGGGCATCATGCTGTTAGATGAAGGTGTCACCCAGGCGGCACCAGGAGGGGATGCAAACCCCGCAAGGACCCGTGGCCGTCTCCATTTCTGCAGGGGAAGGGCAGAGCCCATCTCTACAGCTCTCCCTGCTAGGGTAACAAGTTAATTTAGCTCGGTGTTGCCCTTAGACTTATTCCTAAAATTTGTAAGAAAACATCCTGGATCAGGGTTAATATGCAACAATTTTTATGTGTATGCGGAAGAGTTATCACCCATAAACAACTTGGAAGCTGCGTGTTTATGTGATTAGCTGATTTGTGGACGCCGTCTATCAGCAAAGTGCATAAATGCTGTTATTAGCTCTAGCACAGTTCAGCACAGTTCTGATTTCAATGGCAGGGAAGTTAATAATAGATTGTCACATCTATTTAAACTACAAGTTCTTCAAGGCACGGATGTGTTTATGTTACATATACATCCTCACAACGCAGGAAACAAGTCTTGACTGAGATTTCAGGGACTGTTTAAGAGATATGGCTGACAACCAGATTTAAGGAAGATATTTTCATGGGCTTATAAAGCAAGAAATTAAAGGTTTTAGATTTGCTTGGACTTTTTTTTTTTCAAGTGAGATTGCTAGAAAAACGGTACAAAAGAGCACAGAACTCTCCCTTCATTACAAAGAAAAGTATAATGTATTTTAAAGTACAATGTATTTTAAAGTACAATAAGTAGAGTGTATTCAGGTTATTCTGACTTTCTGATACAATGCGTGTTATACTGGAGTGTCAGTATTTTAGTATTATACCTGATTGTATTAGAGCTATTGAGAAGTTCAGAGCATTTATATTTCTGTGATCAAATAAGAATATATTTTTAGAAGCTTTCTCTTGAGTACTGTGTTTAGGCAGTGATGTCTGGGTTACCACTGATGTGAAGAACCCACAAATCTCAGTCTGCCCATTTCATTTCCAGTACAAATAATAAAGAAAGAAGAAAGCTTTCTTTGAAACAGACTTTTAGTTCCTGGTCTTTTTAATTGCATTCCCTTGGCAGTAGGTAGGACGAATTCAGCGGTGACAGTGACAATGTGGCTGATATTCTGCGGAAG